>NW_026690049.1:0-326736 GCF_943734765.1 Anopheles ziemanni | reverse complement strand
AAACGGTTTTTGAACCATTTTGGCATACTTGGGTTGCCAACCCAAGATGCTAGAAACGGTTTCTGAACCATTTCGGCATACTTGGGTTGCCAACCCAAGATGCTAGAAACGGTTTTTGAACCATTTCGGCATACTTGGATTCCCAACCTAAGATGCTAGAAACGGGTTTTGAACCATTTTGGCATACTTGGGTTCCCAACCCAAGATGCTAGAAACGGTTTTTGAACCATTTCGGCATACTTGGGATGCCAACCCAAGATGCTATAGACGGTTTTTGAACCATTTTGGCATACTTGGGTTGCCAACCCAAGATGCTAGAAACGGTTTCTGAACCATTTCGGCATACTTGGGTTGCCAACCCAAGATGCTAGAAACGGTTTTTGAACCATTTCGGCATATTTGGGTTCCCAACCTAAGATGCTAGAAACGGTTTTTGAACCATTTCGGCATACTTGGGTTGCCAACCCAAGATGCTAGAAACGGTTTTTGAACTATTTTGGCATACTTGGGTTGCCAACCCAAGATGCTAGAAACGGTTTTTGAACCATTTCGGCATACTTGGATTCCCAACCCAAGATGCTAGAAACGGTTTTTGAACCATTTTGGCATACTTGGATTCCCAACCCAAGATGCTAGAAACGGTTTTTGAACCATTTTGGCATACTTGGGTTGCCAACCTAAGATGCTAGAAACGGTTTTTGAACCATTTCGGCATATTTGGGTTCCCAACCTAAGATGCTAGAAACGGTTTTTGAACCATTTCGGCATACTTGGGTTGCCAACCCAAGATGCTAGAAACGGTTTTTGAACCATTTCGGCATACTTGGGATGCCAACCCAAGGTGCTAAAAACGGTTTTTGAACCATTTCGGCATACTTGGGTTCCCAACCTAAGATGCTAGAAACGGTTTTTGAACCATTTCGGCATACTTGGATTCCCAACCTAAGATGCTAGAAACGGTTTTTGAACCATTTCGGCATACTTGGATTCCCAACCCAAGATGCTAGAAACGGTTTTTGAACCATTTCGGCATACTTGGGATGCCAACCCAAGATGCTAGAAACGGTTTTTGAACCATTTCGGCATACGTGGATTCCCAACCCAAGATGCTAGAAACGGTTTTTGAACCATTTCGGCATACTTGGGTTGCCAACCCAAGATGCTAGAAACGGTTTTTGAACCATTTCGGCATACTTGGATTCCCAACCCAAGATGCTAGAAACGGTTTTTGAACCATTTCGGCATACTTGGATTCCCAACCCAAGATGCTAGAAACGGTTTTTGAACCATTTCGGCATACTTGGGATGCCAACCCAAGATGCTAGAAACGGTTTTTGAACCATTTCGGCATACGTGGATTCCCAACCCAAGATGCTAGAAACGGTTTTTGAACCATTTTGGCATACTTGGGTTGCCAACCTAAGATGCTAGAAACGGTTTTTGAACCATTTCGGCATATTTGGGTTCCCAACCTAAGATGCTAGAAACGGTTTTTGAACCATTTCGGCATACTTGGGTTGCCAACCCAAGATGCTAGAAACGGTTTTTGAACCATTTCGGCATACTTGGGATGCCAACCCAAGGTGCTAAAAACGGTTTTTGAACCATTTCGGCATACTTGGGTTCCCAACCTAAGATGCTAGAAACGGTTTTTGAACCATTTCGGCATACTTGGATTCCCAACCTAAGATGCTAGAAACGGTTTTTGAACCATTTCGGCATACTTGGATTCCCAACCCAAGATGCTAGAAACGGTTTTTGAACCATTTCGGCATACTTGGGATGCCAACCCAAGATGCTAGAAACGGTTTTTGAACCATTTCGGCATACTTGGGTTGCCAACCCAAGATGCTAGAAACGGTTTCTGAACCATTTCGGCATACTTGGGTTGCCAACCCAAGATGCTAGAAACGGTTTTTGAACCATTTCGGCATATTTGGGTTCCCAACCTAAGATGCTAGAAACGGTTTTTGAACCATTTCGGCATACTTGGGTTGCCAACCCAAGATGCTAGAAACGGTTTTTGAACTATTTTGGCATACTTGGGTTGCCAACCCAAGATGCTAGAAACGGTTTTTGAACCATTTCAGCATACTTGGATTCCCAACCCAAGATGCTAGAAACGGTTTTTGAACCATTTCGGCATACTTGGATTCCCAACCCAAGATGCTAGAAACGGTTTTTGAACCATTTCGGCATACTTGGATTCCCAACCCAAGATGCTAGAAACGGTTTTTGAACTATTTTGGCATACTTGGGTTGCCAACCCAAGATGCTAGAAACGGTTTTTGAACCATTTCGGCATACTTGGATTCCCAACCCAAGATGCTAGAAACGGTTTTTGAACTATTTTGGCATACTTGGGTTGCCAACCCAAGATGCTAGAAACGGTTTTTGAACCATTTCGGCATACTTGGGTTCCCAACCCAAGATGCTAGAAACGGTTTTTGAACCATTTCGACATACTTGGGTTGCCAACCCAAGATGCTAGAAACGGTTTTTGAACCATTTTGGCATACTTGGGTTGCCAACCCAAGATGCTAGAAACGGTTTTTGAACCATTTCGGCATACTTGGGATGCCAATCCAAGATGCTAGAAACGGTTTTTGAACCATTTCGACATACTTGGGTTGCCAACCCAAGATGCTAGAAACGGTTTTTGAACCATTTTGGCATACTTGGGTTGCCAACCCAAGATGCTAGAAACGGTTTCTGAACCATTTCGGCATACTTGGGTTGCCAACCCAAGATGCTAGAAACGGTTTTTGAACCATTTCGGCATACTTGGATTCCCAACCTAAGATGCTAGAAACGGGTTTTGAACCATTTTGGCATACTTGGGTTCCCAACCCAAGATGCTAGAAACGGTTTTTGAACCATTTCGGCATACTTGGGATGCCAACCCAAGATGCTAGAAACGGTTTTTGAACCATTTCGGCATACTTGGGTTCCCAACCCAAGATGCTAGAAACGGGTTTTGAACCATTTCGGCATACTTGGATGCCCAACCCAAGATGCTAGAAACGGTTTTTGAACCATTTCGGCATACTTGGATTCCCAACCCAAGATGCTAGAAACGGTTTTTGAACCATTTCGGCATACTTGGATTCCCAACCCAAGATGCTAGAAACGGTTTTTGAACCATTTCGGCATACTTGGATTCCCAACCCAAGATGCTAGAAACGGTTTTTGAACCATTTCGGCATACTTGGATTCCCAACCCAAGATGCTAGAAACGGTTTTTGAACCATTTCGGCATACTTGGGTTGCCAACCCAAGATGCTACAAACGGTTTTTGAACCATTTCGGCATACTTGGATTCCCAACCCAAGATGCTAGAAACGGTTTTTGAACCATTTCGGCATACTTGGGTTGCCAACCCAAGATGCTAGAAACGGTTTTTGAACCATTTCGGCATACTTGGATTCCCAACCCAAGATGCTAGAAACGGTTTTTGAACCATTTCGGCATACTTGGGTTGCCAACCCAAGATGCTAGAAACGGGTTTTGAACCATTTCGGCATACTTGGATTCCCAACCCAAGATGCTACAAACGGTTTTTGAACCATTTCGGCATACTTGAATTCCCAACCCAAGATGCTAGAAACGGTTTTTGAACCATTTCGGCATAATTGGGTTCCCAACCCAAGATGCTAGAAACGGTTTTTGAACTATTTCGGCATACTTGGGCTGCCAACCCAAGATGCTAGAAACGGTTTTTGAACCATTTCGGCATACTTGGATTCCCAACCCAAGATGCTACAAACGGTTTTTGAACCATTTCGGCATACTTGGATTCCCAACCGAAGATGCTACAAACGGTTTTTGAACCATTTCGGCATACTTGGGTTGCCAACCCAAGATGCTAGAAACGGTTTTTGAACCATTTCGGCATACTTGGATTCCCAACCGAAGATGCTAGAAACGGTTTTTGAACCATTTCGGCATACTTGGGTTGCCAACCCAAGATGCTACAAACGGTTTTAGAACCATTTCGGCATACTTGGATTCCCAACCCAAGATGCTAGAAACGGTTTTTGAACCATTTCGGCATACTTTTGATGCCAACCCAAGATGCTAGAAACGGTTTTTGAACCATTTCGGCATACTTGGATTCCCAACCCAAGATGCTAGAAAAGGTTTTTGAACCATTTCGGCATACTTGGATTCCCAACCCAAGAGCTAGAAACGGTTTTTTAACCATTTCGGCATACTTGGGTTGCCAACGAAAGATGCTAGAAACGGTTTTTGAACCATTTCGGCATACTTGGATTCCCAACCCAAGATGCTACAAACGGTTTTTGAACCATTTCGGCATACTTGGGTTGCCAACCCAAGATGCTAGAAACGGGTTTTGAACCATTTCGGCATAATTGGATTCCCAACCCAAGATGCTACAAACGGTTTTTGAACCATTTCGGCATACTTGAATTCCCAACCCAAGATGCTAGAAACGGTTTTTGAACCATTTCGGCATACTTGGATTCCCAACCCAAGATGCTACAAACGGTTTTTGAACCATTTCGGCATACTTGGATTCCCAACCCAAGATGCTAGAAACGGTTTTTGAACCATTTCGGCATACTTGGATTCCCAACCCAAGATGCTACAAACGATTTTTGAACCATTTCGGCATACTTGGATTCCCAACCCAAGATGCTACAAACGGTTTTTGAACCATTTCGGCATACTTGGGTTGCCAACCCAAGATGCTACAAACGGTTTTAGAACCATTTCGGCATACTTGGATTCCCAACCCAAGATGCTAGAAACGGTTTTTGAACCATTTCGGCATACTTTTGATGCCAACCCAAGATGCTAGAAACGGTTTTTGAACCATTTCGGCATACTTGGATTCCCAACCCAAGATGCTAGAAAAGGTTTTTGAACCATTTCGGCATACTTGGATTCCCAACCCAAGAGCTAGAAACGGTTTTTGAACCATTTCGGCATACTTGGGTTGCCAACGAAAGATGCTAGAAACGGTTTTTGAACCATTTCGGCATACTTGGATTCCCAACCCAAGATGCTACAAACGGTTTTTGAACCATTTCGGCATACTTGGGTTGCCAACCCAAGATGCTAGAAACGGGTTTTGAACCATTTCGGCATAATTGGATTCCCAACCCAAGATGCTACAAACGGTTTTTGAACCATTTCGGCATACTTGAATTCCCAACCCAAGATGCTAGAAACGGTTTTTGAACCATTTCGGCATACTTGGATTCCCAACCCAAGATGCTACAAACGGTTTTTGAACCATTTCGGCATACTTGGATTCCCAACCCAAGATGCTAGAAACGGTTTTTGAACCATTTCGGCATACTTGGATTCCCAACCCAAGATGCTACAAACGGTTTTTGAACCATTTCGGCATACTTGGATTCCCAACCCAAGATGCTACAAACGGTTTTTGAACCATTTCGGCATACTTGGATTCCCAACCCAAGATGCTACAAACGGTTTTTGAACCATTTCGGCATACTTGGATTCCCAACCGAAGATGCTAGAAACGGTTTTTGAACCATTTCGGCATACTTGGGTTGCCAACCCAAGATGCTACAAACGGTTTTAGAACCATTTCGGCATACTTGGATTCCCAACCCAAGATGCTAGAAACGGTTTTTGAACCATTTCGGCATACTTTTGATGCCAACCCAAGATGCTAGAAACGGTTTTTGAACCATTTCGGCATACTTGGATTCCCAACCCAAGATGCTAGAAAAGGTTTTTGAACCATTTCGGCATACTTGGATTCCCAACCCAAGAGCTAGAAACGGTTTTTTAACCATTTCGGCATACTTGGGTTGCCAACGAAAGATGCTAAAAACGGTTTTTGAACCATTTCGGCATACTTGGATTCCCAACCCAAGATGCTACAAACGGTTTTTGAACCATTTCGGCATTCTTGGGTTGCCTACCCAAGATGCTAGAAACGGTTTTTGAACCATTTCGGCATACTTGGATTCCCAACCCTAGATGCTACAAACGGTTTTTGAGCCATTTCGGCATACTTGGGTTGCCAACCCAAGATGCTAGAAACGGTTTTTGAACCATTTCGGCATACTTGGGTTGCCAACCCAAGATGCTACCAACGGTTTTTGAACCAATTCGGCATACTTGGGTTGCCAACCCAAGATGCTAGAAACGGTTTTTGAACCATTTCGGCATACTTGGATTCCCAACCCAAGATGCTAGAAACGGTTTTTGAACCATTTCGGCATACTTGGATTCCCAACCCAAGATGCTAGAAACGGTTTTTGAACCATTTCGGCATACTTGGGTTCCCAACCCAAGATGCTACAAACGGTTTTTGAACCATTTCGGCATACTTGGATTCCCAACCCAAGATGCTAGAAACGGTTTTTGAACCATTTCGGCATACTTGGGTTCCCAACCCAAGATGCTACAAACGGTTTTTGAACCATTTCGGCATACTTGGATTCCCAACCCAAGATGCTAGAAACGGTTTTTGAACCATTTCGGCATACTTGGGTTGCCAACCCAAGATGCTAGAAACGGTTTTTGAACCATTTCGGCATACTTAGATTCCCAACCCAAGATGCTAGAAACGGTTTTTGAACCATTTCGGCATACTTGGATTCCCAACCCAAGATGCTTCAAACGGTTTTTGAACCATTTCGGCATACTTGGATTCCCAACCCAAGATGCTACAAACGGTTTTTGAACCATTTCGGCATACTTGGGTTGCCAACCCAAGATGCTACAAACGGTTTTTGAACCATTTCGGCATACTTGGATTCCCAACCCAAGATGCTACAAACGGTTTTTGAACCATTTCGGCATACTTGGGTTGCCAACCCAAGATGCTAGAAACGGTTTTTGAACCATTTCGGCATACTTGGGTTGCCAACCCAAGATGCTAGAAACGGTTTTTCAACCATTTTGGCATACTTGGATTCCCAACCCAAGATGCTAGAAACGGTTTTTGAACCATTTCGGCATACTTGGGTTGCCAACCCAAGATGCTACAAACGGTTTTTGAACCATTTCGGCATACTTGGATTCCCAACCCAAGATGCTAGAAACGGTTTTTGAACCATTTCGGCATACTTGGATTCCCAACCCAAGATGCTACAAACGGTTTTGGAACCATTTCGGCATACTTGGGTTGCCAACCCAAGATGCTAGAAACGGTTTTTGAACCATTTCGGCATACTTAGGTTGCCAACCCAAGATGCTAGAAACGGTTTTTGAACTATTTCGGCATACTTGGGTTGCCAACCCAAGATGCTAGAAACGGTTTTTGAACTATTTCGGCATACTTGGGTTCCCAACCCAAGATGCTAGAAACGGTTTTTGAACCATTTCGGCATACTTGGATTCGCAACCCAAGATGCTAGAAACGGTTTTTGAACCATTTCGGCATACTTGGATTGCCAACTCAACATGCTAGAAACGGTTTTTGAACCATTTCGGCATACTTGGATTCCCAACCCAAGATGCTAGAAACGGTTTTTGAACCATTTCGGCATACTTGGGTTGCCAACCCAAGATGCTAGAAACGGTTTTTGAACCATTTCGGCATACTTGGATTCCCAACCCAAGATGCTAGAAACGGTTTTTGAACCATTTCGGCATACTTGGGTTGCCAACCCAAGACGCTAGAAACGGTTTTTGAACCATTTCGGCATACTTGGATTCCCAACCCAAGATGCTAGAAACGATTTTTGAACCATTTCGGAATACTTGGATTCCCAACCCAAGATGCTAGAAACGGTTTTTGAACCATTTCGGCATACTTGGGTTGCCAACCCAAGATGCTAGAAACGGTTTTTGAACCATTTCGGAATACTTGGATTCCCAACTCAAGATGCTAGAAACGGTTTTTGAACCATTTCGGCATACTTGCGTTGCCAACCCAAAATGCTAGAAACGGTTTTTGAACCATTTCGGCATACTTGGATTCCCAACCCAAGATGCTAGAAACGGTTTTTGAACCATTTCGGAATACTTGGATTCCCAACCCAAGATGCTTGAAACGGGTTTTGAACCATTTCGGAATACTTGGATTCCCAACCCAAGATGCTAGAGACGGTTTTTGAACCATTTCGGCATACTTGGGTTGCCAACCCAAGACGCTAGAAACGGTTTTTGAACCATTTCGGCATACTTGGGATGCCTACCCAAGATGCTAGAAACGGTTTTTGAACCATTTCGGCATACTTGGGTTCCCAACCCAAGATGCTAGAAACGGTTTTTGAACCATTTCGGCATACTTGGATTCCCAACCCAAGATGCTAGAAACGGTTTTTGAACCATTTCGGCATACTTGGATTCCCAACCCAAGATGCTAGAAACGGTTTTTGAACCATTTCGGCATACTTGGATTCCCAACCCAAGATGCTAGAAACGGTTTTTGAACCATTTCGGCATACTTGGGTTGCCTACCCAAGATGCTAGAAACAGTTTTTGAACCATTTCGGCATACTTGGGTTCCCAACCTAAGATGCTACAAACGGTTTTTGAACCATTTCGGCATACTTGGGTTGCCAACTCAAGATGCTAGAAACGGTTTTTGAACCATTTCGGCATACTTGGGTTGCCAACCCAAGATGCTAGAAACGGTTTTTGAACCATTTCGGCATACTTGGATTCCCAACCCAAGATGCTAGAAACGGTTTTTGAACCATTTCGGCATACTTGGGTTGCCAACCCAAGACGCTAGAAACGGTTTTTGAACCATTTCGGTATACTTGGATTCCCAACCCAAGATGCTAGAAACGATTTTTGAACCATTTCGGAATACTTGGATTCCCAACCCAAGATGCTAGAAACGGTTTTTGAACCATTTCGGCATACTTGGGTTGCCAACCCAAGATGCTAGAAACGGTTTTTGAACCATTTCGGCATACTTGGATTCCCAACCCAAGATGCTAGAAACGGTTTTTGAACCATTTCGGCATACTTGCGTTGCCAACCCAAGATGCTAGAAACGGTTTTTGAACCATTTCGGCATACTTGGATTCCCAACCCAAGATGCTAGAAACGGTTTTTGAACCATTTCGGAATACTTGGATTCCCAACCCAAGATGCTTGAAACGGTTTTTGAACCATTTCGGAATACTTGGATTCCCAACCCAAGATGCTAGAAACGGTTTTTGAACCATTTCGGCATACTTGGGTTGCCAACCCAAGACGCTAGAAACGGTTTTTGAACCATTTCGGCATACTTGGGATGCCAACCCAAGATGCTAGAAACGGTTTTTGAACCATTTCGGCATACTTGGATTCCCAACCCAAGATGCTAGAAACGGTTTTTGAACCATTTCGGAATACTTGGATTCCCAACCCAAGATGCTTGAAACGGGTTTTGAACCATTTCGGAATACTTGGATTCCCAACCCAAGATGCTAGAGACGGTTTTTGAACCATTTTGGCATACTTGGGTTGCCAACCCAAGACGCTAGAAACGGTTTTTGAACCATTTCGGCATACTTGGGATGCCAACCCAAGATGCTAGAAACGGTTTTTGAACCATTTCGGCATACTTGGGTTCCCAACCCAAGATGCTAGAAACGGTTTTTGAACCATTTCGGCATACTTGGATTCCCAACCCAAGATGCTAGAAACGGTTTTTGAACCATTTCGGCATACTTGGATTCCCAACCCAAGATGCTAGAAACGGTTTTTGAACCATTTCGGCATACTTGGATTCCCAACCCAAGATGCTAGAAACGGTTTTTGAACCATTTCGGCATACTTGGGTTGCCTACCCAAGATGCTAGAAACAGTTTTTGAACCATTTCGGCATACTTGGGTTCCCAACCCAAGATGCTAGAAACGGTTTTTGAACCATTTCGGCATACTTGGGTTCCCAACCCAAGATGCTAGAAACGGTTTTTGAACCATTTCGGCATACTTGGATTCCCAACCCAAGATGCTAGAAACGGTTTTTGAACCATTTCGGCATACTTGGATTCCCAACCCAAGATGCTAGAAACGGTTTTTGAACCATTTCGGCATACTTGGGTTCCCAACCCAAGATGCTAGAAACGGTTTTTGAACCTTTTCGGCATACTTGGGTTGCCTACCCAAGATGCTAGAAACGGTTTTTGAACCATTTCGGCATACTTGGATTCCCAACTCAAGATGCTAGAAACGGTTTTTAAACCATTTCGGTATACTTGGATTCCCAACCCAAGATGCTAGAAACGGTTTTTGAACCATTTCGGCATACTTGGGTTCCCAACCCAAGATGCTAGAAACGGTTTTTGAACCATTTCGGCATACTTGGATTCCCAATCCACGATGCTAGAAATGGTTTTTGAACCATTTCGGCATACTTGGATTCCCAACCCAAGATGCTAGAAACGGTTTTTGAACCATTTCGGCATACTTGGATTCCCAACCCAAGATGCTAGAAACGGTTTTTGAACCATTTCGGCATACTTGGATTCCCAACCCAAGATGCTAGAAACGGGTTTTGAACCATTTCGGCATACTTGGGTTCCCAACCCAAGATGCTAAAAATGATTGTTGAACCATTTCGACATACTTGGATTCCCAACCCAAGATGCTAGAAACGGTTTTTGAACCATTTCGGCATACTTGGGTTCCCAACCCAAGATGCTAGAAACGGTTTTTGAACCATTTCGGCATACTTGGGTTGCCTACCCAAGATGCTAGAAACAGTTTTTGAACCATTTCGGCATACTTGGGTTCCCAACCAAAGATGCTACAAACGGTTTTTGAACCATTTCGGCATACTTGGATTCCCAACCCAAGATGCTAGAAACGGTTTTTGAACCTTTTCGGCATACTTGGGTTGCCTACCCAAGATGCTAGAAACGGTTTTTGAACCATTTCGGCATACTTGGATTCCCAACTCAAGATGCTAGAAACGGTTTTTAAACCATTTCGGTATACTTGGATTCCCAACCCAAGATGCTAGAAACGGTTTTTGAACCATTTCGGCATACTTGGATTCCCAACCCAAGATGCTAGAAACGGTTTTTGAACCATTTCGGCATACTTGGGTTGCCAACCCAAGACGCTAGAAACGGTTTTTGAACCATTTCGGCATACTTCGGATGCCAACCCAAGATGCTAGAAACGGTTTTTGAACCATTTCGGCATACTTGGATTCCCAACCCAAGATGCTAGAAACGGTTTTTGAACCATTTCGGAATACTTGGATTCCCAACCCAAGATGCTTGAAACGGGTTTTGAACCATTTCGGAATACTTGGATTCCCAACCCAAGATGCTAGAGACGGTTTTTGAACCATTTTGGCATACTTGGGTTGCCAACCCAAGACGCTAGAAACGGTTTTTGAACCATTTCGGCATACTTGGGATGCCAACCCAAGATGCTAGAAACGGTTTTTGAACCATTTCGGCATACTTGGGTTCCCAACCCAAGATGCTAGAAACGGTTTTTGAACCATTTCGGCATACTTGGATTCGCAACCCAAGATGCTAGAAACGGTTTTTGAACCATTTCGGCATACTTGGGTTGCCAACCCAAGATGCTAGAAACGGTTTTTGAACCATTTCGGAATACTTGGATTCCCAACCCAAGATGCTAGAAACGGTTTTTGAACCATTTCGGCATACTTGCGTTGCCAACCCAAGATGCTAGAAACGGTTTTTGAACCATTTCGGCATACTTGGATTCCCAACCCAAGATGCTAGAAACGGTTTTTGAACCATTTGGGAATACTTGGATTCCCAACCCAAGATGCTTGAAACGGGTTTTGAACCATTTCGGAATACTTGGATTCCCAACCCAAGATGCTAGAGACGGTTTTTGAACCATTTCGGCATACTTGGGTTGCCAACCCAAGACGCTAGAAACGGTTTTTGAACCATTTCGGCATACTTGGGATGCCAACCCAAGATGCTAGAAACGGTTTTTGAACCATTTCGGCATACTTGGGTTCCCAACCCAAGATGCTAGAAACAGTTTTTGAACCATTTCGGCATACTTGGGTTCCCAACCCAAGATGCTAGAAACGGTTTTTGAACCATTTCGGCATACTTGGGTTCCCAACCCAAGATGCTAGAAACGGTTTTTGAACCATTTCGGCATACTTGGATTCCCAACCCAAGATGCTTGAAACGGTTTTTGAACCATTTCGGCATACTTGGGTTGCCAACCCAAGATGCTAGAAACGGTTTTTGAACCATTTCGGCATACTTGGGTTGCCAACCCAAGATGCTAGAAACGGATTTTGAACCATTTCGGCATACTTGGGTTGCCAACCCAAGATGCTAGAAACGGTTTTTGAACCATTTCGGCATACTTGGGTTGCCTACCCAAGATGCTAGAAACAGTTTTTGAACCATTTCGGCATACTTGGGTTCCCAACCTAAGATGCTACAAACGGTTTTTGAACCATTTCGGCATACTTGGGTTGCCAACTCAAGATGCTAGAAACGGTTTTTGAACCATTTCGGCATACTTGCGTTGCCAACCCAAGATGCTAGAAACGGTTTTTGAACCATTTCGGCATACTTGGATTCCCAACCCAAGATGCTAGAAACGGTTTTTGAACCATTTCGGAATACTTGGATTCCCAACCCAAGATGCTTGAAACGGGTTTTGAACCATTTCGGAATACTTGGATTCCCAACCCAAGATGCTAGAGACGGTTTTTGAACCATTTCGGCATACTTGGGTTGCCAACCCAAGACGCTAGAAACGGTTTTTGAACCATTTCGGCATACTTGGGATGCCAACCCAAGATGCTAGAAACGGTTTTTGAACCATTTCGGCATACTTGGATTCCCAACCCAAGATGCTAGAAACGGTTTTTGAACCATTTCGGAATACTTGGATTCCCAACCCAAGATGCTTGAAACGGGTTTTGAACCATTTCGGAATACTTGGATTCCCAACCCAAGATGCTAGAGACGGTTTTTGAACCATTTTGGCATACTTGGGTTGCCAACCCAAGACGCTAGAAACGGTTTTTGAACCATTTCGGCATACTTGGGTTGCCAACCCAAGATGCTAGAAACGGTTTTTGAACCATTTCGGCATACTTGGGTTCCCAACCCAAGATGCTAGAAACGGTTTTTGAACCATTTCGGCATACTTGGATTCCCAACCCAAGATGCTAGAAACGTTTTTTGAACCATTTCGGCATACTTGGATTCCCAACCCAAGATGCTAGAAACGGTTTTTGAACCATTTCGGCATACTTGGATTCCCAACCCAAGATGCTAGAAACGGTTTTTGAACCATTTCGGCATACTTGGGTTGCCTACCCAAGATGCTAGAAACAGTTTTTGAACCATTTCGGCATACTTGGGTTCCCAACCCAAGATGCTAGAAACGGTTTTTGAACCATTTCGGCATACTTGGGTTCCCAACCCAAGATGCTAGAAACGGTTTTTGAACCATTTCGGCATACTTGGATTCCCAACCCAAGATGCTAGAAACGGTTTTTGAACCATTTCGGCATACTTGGGTTCCCAACCCAAGATGCTAGAAACGGTTTTTGAACCATTTCGGCATACTTGGGTTCCCAACCCAAGATGCTAGAAACGGTTTTTGAACCTTTTCGGCATACTTGGGTTGCCTACCCAAGATGCTAGAAACGGTTTTTGAACCATTTCGGCATACTTGGATTCCCAACCCAAGATGCTAGAAACGGTTTTTAAACCATTTCGGTATACTTGGATTCCCAACCCAAGATGCTAGAAACGGTTTTTGAACCATTTCGGCATACTTGGGTTCCCAACCCAAGATGCTAGAAACGGTTTTTGAACCATTTCGGCATACTTGGATTCCCAATCCACGATGCTAGAAATGGTTTTTGAACCATTTCGGCATACTTGGATTCCCAACCCAAGATGCTAGAAACGGTTTTTGAACCATTTCGGCATACTTGGATTCCCAACCCAAGATGCTAGAAACGGTTTTTGAACCATTTCGGCATACTTGGATTCCCAACCCAAGATGCTAGAAACGGGTTTTGAACCATTTCGGCATACTTGGGTTCCCAACCCAAGATGCTAAAAACGATTGTTGAACCATTTCGACATACTTGGATTCCCAACCCAATATGCTAGAAACGGTTTTTGAACCATTTCGGCATACTTGGATTCCCAACCCAAGATGCTAGAAACGGTTTTTGAACCATTTCGGCATACTTGGATTCCCAACCCAAGATGCTAGAAACGGTTTTTGAACCATTTCGGCATACTTGGATTCCCAACCCAAGATGCTAGAAACGGTTTTTGAACCATTTCGGCATACTTGGGTTGCCAACCCAAGATGCTAGAAACGGTTTTTGAACCATTTCGGCATACTTGGGTTGCCAACCCAAGATGCTAGAAACGGTTTTTGAACCATTTCGGCATACTTGGATTCCCAACCCAAGATGCTAGAAACGGTTTTTGAACCATTTCGGCATACTTGGGTTGCCAACCCAAGATGCTAGAAACGGTTTTTGAACCATTTCGGCATACTTGGGTTGCCAACCCAAGATGCTAGAAACGGATTTTGAACCATTTCGGCATACTTGGGTTGCCAACCCAAGATGCTAGAAACGGTTTTTGAACCATTTCGGCATACTTGGATTCCCAACCCAAGATGCTAGAAACGGTTTTTGAACCATTTCGGCATACTTGGGTTGCCAACCCAAGATGCTAGAAACGGTTTTTGAACCATTTCGGCATACTTGGGTTGCCAACCCAAGATGCTAGAAACGGATTTTGAACTATTTCGGCATACTTGGGTTGCCAACCCAAGATGCTAGAAACGGATTTTGAACCATTTCGGCATACTTGGGTTGCCAACCCAAGATGCTAGAAACGGTTTTTGAACCATTTCGGCATACTTGGATTCCCAACCCAAGATGCTAGAAACGGTTTTTGAACCATTTCGGCATACTTGGGTTGCCAACCCAAGATGCTAGAAACGGTTTTTGAACCATTTCGGCATACTTGGGTTGCCAACCCAAGATGCTAGAAACGGATTTTGAACCATTTCGGCATACTTGGGTTGCCAACCCAAGATGCTAGAAACGGGTTTTGAACCATTTCGGCATACTTGGGTTCCCAACCCAAGATGCTAGAAACGGTTTTTGAACCATTTCGGCATACTTGGGTTCCCAACCCAAGATGCTAGAAACGGTTTTTGAACCATTTCGGCATACTTGGATTCGCAACCCAAGATGCTAGAAACGGTTTTTGAACCATTTCGGCATACTTGGGTTGCCAACCCAAGATGCTAGAAACGGTTTTTGAACCATTTCAGGCATACTTGGGTTGCCAACCCAAGATGCTAGCAACGGTTTTTGAACCATTTCGGCATACTTGGGTTGCCAACCCAAGATGCTAGAAACGGGTTTTGAACCATTTCGGCATACTTGGGTTGCCAACCCAAGATGCTAGCAACGGTTTTTGAACCATTTCGGCATACTTGGGTTGCCAACCCAAGATGCTAGAAACGGGTTTTGAACCATTTCGGCATACTTGGGTTGCAAACCCAAGATGCTAGAAACGGTTTTTGAACCATTTCGGCATACTTGGGTTCCCAACCTAAGATGCTAGAAACGGTTTTTGAACTATTTCGGCATACTTGGGATGCCAACCCAAGATGCTAGAAACGGTTTTTGAACCATTTCGGCATACTAGGGTTGCCAACCCAAGATGCTAGAAACGGTTTTTGAACCATTTCGGCATACTTGGGTTGCCAACCCAAGATGCTAGCAACGGTTTTTGAACCATTTTGGCATACTTGGATTCCCAACCCAAGATGCTAGAAACGGTTTTTGAACCATTTCGGCATACTTGGGTTGCCAACCCAAGATGCTAGCAACGGTTTTTGAACCATTTCGGAATACTTGGATTCCCAACCCAAGATGCTAAAAACGGTTTTTGAACTATTTCGGCATACTTGAGTTGCCAACCCAAGATGCTAGAAACGGTTTTTGAACCATTTCGGCATACTTGGGTTGCCAACCCAAGATGCTAGCAACGGTTTTTGAACCATTTCGGCATACTTGGGTTGCCAACCCAAGATGCTAGAAACGGGTTTTGAACCATTTCGGCATACTTGGGTTGCCAACCCAAGATGCTAGAAACGGTTTTTGAACCATTTCGGCATACTTGGGTTCCCAACCTAAGATGCTAGAAACGGTTTTTGAACCATTTTGGCATACTTGGATTCCCAACCCAAGATGCTAGAAACGGTTTTTGAACCATTTCGGCATACTTGGGTTGCCAACCCAAGATGCTAGAAACGGTTTTTGAACCATTTCGGCATACTTGGGTTCCCAACCTAAGATGCTAGAAACGGTTTTTGAACTATTTCGGCATACTTGAGTTGTCAACCTAAGATGCTAGAAACGGTACTTGGGTTGCCAACCCAAGATGCTAGAAACGGTTTTTGAACCATTTCGGCATACTTGGGTTGCAAACCCAAGATGCTAGAAACGGTTTTTGAACTATTTCGGCATACTTGGGTTCCAAAACTAAGATGCAAGAAACGGTTTTTGAACCATTTCGGCATACTTGGGTTGCAAACCCAAGATGCTAGAAACGGTTTTTGAACCATTTCGGCATACTTGGGTTCCCAACCTAAGATGCTAGAAACGGTTTTTGAACTATTTCGGCATACTTGGGATGCCAACCCAAGATGCTAGAAACGGTTTTTGAACCATTTCGGCATACTAGGGTTGCCAACCCAAGATGCTAGAAACGGTTTTTGAACCATTTCGGCATACTTGGGTTGCCAACCCAAGATGCTAGCAACGGTTTTTGAACCATTTTGGCATACTTGGATTCCCAACCCAAGATGCTAGAAACGGTTTTTGAACCATTTCGGCATACTTGGGTTGCCAACCCAAGATGCTAGCAACGGTTTTTGAACCATTTCGGAATACTTGGATTCCCAACCCAAGATGCTAAAAACGGTTTTTGAACTATTTCGGCATACTTGAGTTGCCAACCCAAGATGCTAGAAACGGTTTTTGAACCATTTCGGCATACTTGGGTTGCCAACCCAAGATGCTAGCAACGGTTTTTGAACCATTTCGGCATACTTGGGATGCCAACCCAAGATGCAAGAAACGGTGTTTGAACCATTTCGGCATACTTGGGTTGCCAACCCAAGATGCTAGAAACGGTTTTTGAACCATTTCGGCATACTTGGGTTGCCAACCCAAGATGCTAGAAACGGTTTTTGAACCATTTTGGCATACTTGGATTCCCAACCCAAGATGCTAGAAACGGTTTTTGAACCATTTCGGCATACTTGGGTTGCCAACCCAAGATGCTAGAAACGGTTTTTGAACCATTTCGGCATACTTGGGTTCCCAACCTAAGATGCTAGAAACGGTTTTTGAACTATTTCGGCATACTTGAGTTGTCAACCTAAGATGCTAGAAACGGTACTTGGGTTGCCAACCCAAGATGCTAGAAACGGTTTTTGAACCATTTCGGCATACTTGGGTTGCAAACCCAAGATGCTAGAAACGGTTTTTGAACTATTTCGGCATACTTGGGTTCCAAAACTAAGATGCAAGAAACGGTTTTTGAACCATTTCGGCATACTTGGGTTGCAAACCCAAGATGCTAGAAACGGTTTTTGAACCATTTCGGCATACTTGGGTTCCCAACCTAAGATGCTAGAAACGGTTTTTGAACCATTTCGGCATACTTGGGATGCCAACCCAAGATGCAAGAAACGGTGTTTGAACCATTTCGGCATACTTGGGTTGCCAACCCAAGATGCTAGAAACGGTTTTTGAACCATTTCGGCATACTTGGGTTGCCAACCCAAGATGCTAGAAACGGTTTTTGAACCATTTTGGCATACTTGGATTCCCAACCCAAGATGCTAGAAACGGTTTTTGAACCATTTCGGCATACTTGGGTTGCCAACCCAAGATGCTAGAAACGGGTTTTGAACCATTTCGGCATACTTGGGTTCCCAACCTAAGATGCTAGAAACGGTTTTTGAACTATTTCGGCATACTTGAGTTGTCAACCTAAGATGCTAGAAACGGTACTTGGGTTGCCAACCCAAGATGCTAGAAACGGTTTTTGAACCATTTCGGCATACTTGGGTTGCAAACCCAAGATGCTAGAAACGGTTTTTGAACCATTTCGGCATACTTAAGTTTCCAACCTAAGATGCTAAAAACGGTTTTTGAACTATTTCGGCATACTTGGGTAGCCAACCCAAGATGCTAGAAACGGTTTTTGAACCATTTCGGAATACTTGGATTCCCAACCCAAGATGCTAAAAACGGTTTTTGAACTATTTCGGCATATTTGGGTTGCCAACCCAAGATGCTTGAAACGGTTTTTGAACTATTTCGGCATACTTGGGTAGCCAACCCAAGATGCTAGAAACGGTTTTTGAAGCATTTCGGAATACTTGGATTCCCAACCCAGGATGCTAAAAACGGTTTTTGAACCATTTCGGCATACTTGGGTTGCCAACCCAAGATGCTAGAAACGGTTTTTGAACTATTTCGGAATACTTGGATTCCCAACCCAAGATGCTTGAAACGGTTTTTGAACTATTTCGGCATACTTGGGTAGCCAACCCAAGATGCTAGAAACGGTTTTTGAACCATTTCGGAATACTTGGATTCCCAACCCAAGATGCTAAAAACGGTTTTTGAACTATTTCGGCATACTTGGGTTGCCAACCCAAGATGCTAGGAACGGTTTTTGAACCATTTCGGCATACTTGGGTTCCCAACCTAAGATGCTAGAAACGGTTTTTGAACTATTTCGGCATACTTGGGTTGCCAACCCAAGATGCTAGAAACGGTTTTTGAACCATTTCGGCATACTTGGGTTGCCAACCCAAGATGCTAGCAACGGTTTTTGAACCATTTTGGCATACTTGGATTCCCAACCCAAGATGCTAGAAACGGTTTTTGAACCATTTCGGCATACTTGGGTTGCCAACCCAAGATGCTAGAAACGGTTTTTGATCCATTTCAGGCATACTTGGGTTGCCAACCCAAGATGCTAGAAACGGTTTTTGAACCATTTCGGCATACTTGGGTTGCCAACCCAAGATGCTAGAAACGGTTTTTGAACCATTTCGGCATACTTGGGTTGCCAACCCAAGATGCTAGAAACGGTTTTTGAACTATTTCGGAATACTTGGATTCCCAACCCAAGATGCTTGAAACGGTTTTTGAACTATTTCGGCATATTTGGGTTGCCAACCCAAGATGCTAGCAACGGTTTTTGAACCATTTCGGCATACTTGGGTTGCCAACCCAAGATGCTAGAAACGGGTTTTGAACCATTTCGGCATACTTGGGTTGCAAACCCAAGATGCTAGAAACGGTTTTTGAACCATTTCGGCATACTTGGGTTCCCAACCTAAGATGCTAGAAACGGTTTTTGAACTATTTCGGCATACTTGGGTTCCAAAACTAAGATGCAAGAAACGGTTTTTGAACCATTTCGGCATACTTGGGTTGCAAACCCAAGATGCTAGAAACGGTTTTTGAACCATTTCGGCATGCTTGGGTTCCCAACCTAAGATGCTAGAAACGGTTTTTGAACCATTTCGGCATACTTGGGATGCCAACCCAAGATGCAAGAAACGGTGTTTGAACCATTTCGGCATACTTGGGTTGCCAACCCAAGATGCTAGAAACGGTTTTTGAACCATTTCGGCATACTTGGGTTGCAAACCCAAGATGCTAGAAACGGTTTTTGAACCATTTCGGCATACTTGGGTTGCAAACCCAAGATGCTAGAAACGGTTTTTGAACCATTTCGGCATACTTGGGTTGCCAACCCAAGATGCTAGAAACGGTTTTTGAACCATTTCGGCATACTTGGATTCCCAACCCAAGATGCTAGAAACGGTTTTTGAACCATTTCGGCATACTTGGGTTCCCAACCTAAGATGCTAGAAACGGTTTTTGAACTATTTCGGCATACTTGGGTAGCCAACCCAAGATGCTAGAAACGGTTTTTGAACCATTTCGGCATACTTGGGATGCCAACCCAAGATGCTAGAAACGGTTTTTGAACTATTTCGGAATACTTGGATTCCCAACCCAAGATGCTAAAAACGGTTTTTGAACCATTTCGGCATACTTGGGTTACCAACCCAAGATGCCAGAAACGGTTTTTGAACCATTTCGGCATACTTGGGTTGCCAACCCAAGATGCTAGAAACGGTTTTTGAACCATTTCGGCATACTTGGATTCCCAACCCAAGATGCTAGAAACGGTTTTTGAATCATTTCGGCATACTTGGGTTCCCAACCGAAGATGCTAGAAACGGTTTTTGAACTATTTCGGCATACTTGGGTAGCCAACCCAAGATGCTAGAAACGGTTTTTGAACCATTTCGGCATACTTGGGATGCCAACCCAAGATGCTAGAAACGGCTTTTGAACCATTTCGGCATACTTGGGTTGCCAACCCAAGATGCTAGAAACGGTTTTTGAACCATTTCGGCATACTTGGGTTCCCAACCTAAGATGCTAGAAACGGTTTTTGAACTATTTCGGCATACTTGGGTAGCCAACCCAAGATGCTAGAAACGGTTTTTGAACCATTTCGGCATACTTGGGATGCCAACCCAAGATGCTAGAAACGGTTTTTGAACTATTTCGGAATACTTGGATTCCCAACCCAAGATGCTAAAAACGGTTTTTGAACCATTTCGGCATACTTGGGTTACCAACCCAAGATGCCAGAAACGGTTTTTGAACCATTTCGGCATACTTGGGTTGCCAACCCAAGATGCTAGAAACGGTTTTTGAACCATTTCGGCATACTTGGATTCCCAACCCAAGATGCTAGAAACGGTTTTTGAATCATTTCGGCATACTTGGGTTCCCAACCGAAGATGCTAGAAATGGTTTTTGAACCATTTCGGCATACTTGGGTTGCAAACCCAAGATGCTAGAAACGGTTTTTGAACCATTTCGGCATACTTGGGTTCCCAACCTAAGATGCTAGAAACGGTTTTTGAACCATTTCGGCATACTTGGGTTGCCAACCCAAGATGCTAGAAACGGTTTTTGAACCATTTCGGCATACTTGGGTTGCCAACCCAAGATGCTAGAAACGGTTTTTGAACCATTTCGGCATACTTGGGTTGGCATCCCAAGATGCTAGAAACGGTTTTTGAACCATTTCGGCATACTTGGGTTGCCAACCCAAGATGCTAGAAACGGTTTTTGAACCATTTCGGCATACTTGGGTTCCCAACCCAAGATGCCAGAAACGGTTTTTGAACCATTTCGGCATACTTGGGATGCCAACCCAAGATGCTAGAAACGGTTTTTGAACCATTTCGGCATACTTGGATTCCCAACCCAAGATGCTAGAAACGGTTTTTTAACCATTTCGGCATACTTGGGTTCCCAACCCAAGATGCAAGAAACGGTTTTTGAACCATTTCGGCATACTTGGGTTCCCAACCCAAGATGCTAGAAACGGTTTTTGAACCATTTCGGCATACTTGCGATGCCAACCCAAGATGCTAGAAACGGTTTTTGAACCATTTCGGCATACTTGGGATGCCAACCCACGATGCTAGAAACGGTTTTTGAACCATTTCGGCATACTTGGGATGCCAACCCAAGATGCTAGAAACGGTTTTTGAACCATTTCGGCATACTTGGGATGCCAACCCAAGATGCTAGAAACGGTTTTTGAACTATTTCGGCATACTTGGGTTCCAAACCCAAGATGCAAGAAACGGTTTTTGAACCATTTCGGCATACTTGGGTTCACAACCTAAGATGCTAGAAACGGTTTTTGAACCATTTCGGCATACTTGGGTTCCCAACCCAAGATGCTAGAAACGGTTTTTGAACCATTTCGGCATACTTGGGATGCCAACCCAAGATGCTAGAAACGGTTTTTGAACCATTTCGGCATACTTGGATTCCCAACCCAAGATGCTAGAAACGGTTTTTTAACCATTTCGGCATACTTGGGTTCCCAACCCAAGATGCAAGAAACGGTTTTTGAACCATTTCGGCATACTTGGGTTCCCAACCCAAGATGCTAGAAACGGTTTTTGAACCATTTCGGCATACTTGGGATGCCAACCCAAGATGCTAGAAACGGTTTTTGAACCATTTCGGCATACTTGGGTTGCCAACCCAAGATGCTAGAAACGGTTTTTGAACCATTTCGGCATACTTGGGTTGCAAACCCAAGATGCTAGAAACGGTTTTTGAACCATTTCGGCATACTTGGGTTCCCAACCCAAGATGCTAGAAACGGTTTTTGAACCATTTCGGCATACTTGGGTTGCCAACCCAAGATGCTAGAAACGGTTTTTGAACCATTTCGGCATACTTGGGTTGCCAACCCAAGATGCTAGAAACGGTTTTTGAACCATTTCGGCATACTTGGGTTGGCATCCCAAGATGCTAGAAACGGTTTTTGAACCATTTCGGCATACTTGGGATGCCAACCCAAGATGCTAGAAACGGTTTTTGAACCATTTCGGCATACTTGGGTTCCCAACCCAAGATGCTAGAAACGGTTTTTGAACCATTTCGGCATACTTGGGATGCCAACCCAAGATGCTAGAAACGGTTTTTGAACCATTTCGGCATACTTGGATTCCCAACCCAAGATGCAAGAAACGGTTTTTGAACCATTTCGGCATACTTGGGTTCCCAACCCAAGATGCTAGAAACGGTTTTTGAACCATTTCGGCATACTTGCGATGCCAACCCAAGATGCTAGAAACGGTTTTTGAACCATTTCGGCATACTTGGGATGCCAACCCACGATGCTAGAAACGGTTTTTGAACCATTTCGGCATACTTGGGATGCCAACCCAAGATGCTACAAACGGTTTTTGAACCATTTCGGCATACTTGGGATGCCAACCCAAGATGCTAGAAACGGTTTTTGAACTATTTCGGCATACTTGGGTTCCAAACCCAAGATGCAAGAAACGGTTTTTGAACCATTTCGGCATACTTGGGTTCACAACCTAAGATGCTAGAAACGGTTTTTGAACCATTTCGGCATACTTGGGTTCCCAACCCAAGATGCTAGAAACGGTTTTTGAACCATTTCGGCATACTTGGGATGCCAACCCAAGATGCTAGAAACGGTTTTTGAACCATTTCGGCATACTTGGGATGCCAACCCAAGATGCTAGAAACGGTTTTTGAACTATTTCGGCATACTTGGGTTCCAAACCCAAGATGCAAGAAACGGTTTTTGAACCATTTCGGCATACTTGGGTTGCCAACCAAAGATGCTAGAAACGGTTTTTGAACCATTCCGGCATACTTGGGTTGGCAACCCAAGATGCTAGAAACGGTTTTTGAACTATTTCGGCATACTTGGGATGCCAACCCAAGATGCAAGAAACGGTGTTTGAACCATTTCGGCATACTTGGGTTGCCAACCCAAGATGCTAGAAACGGTTTTTGAACCATTTCGGCATACTTGGGTTGCAAACCCAAGATGCTAGAAACGGTTTTTGAACCATTTCGGCATACTTGGGTTGCAAACCCAAGATGCTAGAAACGGTTTTTGAACCATTTCGGCATACTTGGGTTGCAAACCCAAGATGCTAGAAACGGTTTTTGAACCATTTCGGCATACTTGGGTTCCCAACCTAAGATGCTAGAAACGGTTTTTGAACTATTTCGGCATACTTGGGTAGCCAACCCAAGATGCTAGAAACGGTTTTTGAACCATTTCGGCATACTTGGGATGCCAACCCAAGATGCTAGAAACGGTTTTTGAACCATTTCGGCATACTTGGGTTGCAAACCCAAGATGCTAGAAACGGTTTTTGAACCATTTCGGCATACTTGGGTTCCCAACCTAAGATGCTAGAAACGGTTTTTGAACTATTTCGGCATACTTGGGTAGCCAACCCAAGATGCTAGAAACGGTTTTTGAACCATTTCGGCATACTTGGGATGCCAACCCAAGATGCTAGAAACGGTTTTTGAACCATTTCGGCATACTTGGATTCCCAACCCAAGATGCTACAACCGGTTTTTGAACCATTTCGGCATACTTAGATTCCCAACCCAAGATGCTAGAAACGGTTTTTTAACCATTTCGGCATACTTGGGTTGCCAACACAAGATGCTAGAAACGGTTTTTGAACCATTTCGGCATACTTGGATTCCCAACCGAAGATGCTAGAAACGGTTTTTGAACCATTTCGGCATACTTGGATTCCCAACCCAAGATGCTAGAAACGGTTTTTGAACCATTTCGGCATACTTGGGTTCCCAACCCAAGTTGCTAGAAACGGTTTTTGAACCATTTCGGCATACTTGGGTTGCCAACCCAAGATGCTAGAAACGGTTTTTGAACCATTTCGGCATACTTGGGTTGCCAACCCAAGATGCTAGAAACGGTTTTTGAACTATTTCGGCATACTTGGGATGCCAACCCAAGATGCTAGAAACGGTTTTTGAACCATTTCGGCATACTTGGGTTCCCAACCCAAGATGCTAGAAACGGTTTTTGAACCATTTCGGCATACTTGGGATGCCAACCCAAGATGCTAGAAACGGTTTTTGAACCATTTCGGCATACTTGGATTCCCAACCCAAGATGCTAGAAACGGTTTTTTAACCATTTCGGCATACTTGGGTTCCCAACCCAAGATGCAAGAAACGGTTTTTGAACCATTTCGGCATACTTGGGTTCCCAACCCAAGATGCTAGAAACGGTTTTTGAACCATTTCGGCATACTTGCGATGCCAACCCAAGATGCTAGAAACGGTTTTTGAACCATTTCGGCATACTTGGGATGCCAACCCACGATGCTAGAAACGGTTTTTGAACCATTTCGGCATACTTGGGATGCCAACCCAAGATGCTAGAAACGGTTTTTGAACCATTTCGGCATACTTGGGTTGCAAACCCAAGATGCTAGAAACGGTTTTTGAACCATTTCGGCATACTTGGGTTCCCAACCTAAGATGCTAGAAACGGTTTTTGAACTATTTCGGCATACTTGGGTAGCCAACCCAAGATGCTAGAAACGGTTTTTGAACCATTTCGGCATACTTGGGATGCCAACCCAAGATGCTAGAAACGGTTTTTGAACCATTTCGGCATACTTGGGTTGCAAACCCAAGATGCTAGAAACGGTTTTTGAACCATTTCGGCATACTTGGGTTCCCAACCTAAGATGCTAGAAACGGTTTTTGAACTATTTCGGCATACTTGGGTAGCCAACCCAAGATGCTAGAAACGGTTTTTGAACCATTTCGGCATACTTGGGATGCCAACCCAAGATGCTAGAAACGGTTTTTGAACCATTTCGGCATACTTGGGTTGCAAACCCAAGATGCTAGAAACGGTTTTTGAACCATTTCGGCATACTTGGGTTCCCAACCTAAGATGCTAGAAACGGTTTTTGAACTATTTCGGCATACTTGGGTAGCCAACACAAGATGCTAGAAACGGTTTTTGAACCATTTCGGCATACTTGGATTCCCAACCGAAGATGCTAGAAACGGTTTTTGAACCATTTCGGCATACTTGGATTCCCAACCCAAGATGCTAGAAACGGTTTTTGAACCATTTCGGCATACTTGGGTTCCCAACCCAAGTTGCTAGAAACGGTTTTTGAACCATTTCGGCATACTTGGGTTGCCAACCCAAGATGCTAGAAACGGTTTTTGAACCATTTCGGCATACTTGGGTTGCCAACCCAAGATGCTAGAAACGGTTTTTGAACTATTTCGGCATACTTGGGATGCCAACCCAAGATGCTAGAAACGGTTTTTGAACCATTTCGGCATACTTGGGTTCCCAACCCAAGATGCTAGAAACGGTTTTTGAACCATTTCGGCATACTTGGGATGCCAACCCAAGATGCTAGAAACGGTTTTTGAACCATTTCGGCATACTTGGATTCCCAACCCAAGATGCTAGAAACGGTTTTTGAACCATTTCGGCATACTTGGGTTCCCAACCCAAGATGCAAGAAACGGTTTTTGAACCATTTCGGCATACTTGGGTTCCCAACCCAAGATGCTAGAAACGGTTTTTGAACCATTTCGGCATACTTGCGATGCCAACCCAAGATGCTAGAAACGGTTTTTGAACCATTTCGGCATACTTGGGATGCCAACCCACGATGCTAGAAACGGTTTTTGAACCATTTCGGCATACTTGGGTTGCAAACCCAAGATGCTAGAAACGGTTTTTGAACCATTTCGGCATACTTGGGTTGCAAACCCAAGATGCTAGAAACGGTTTTTGAACCATTTCGGCATACTTGGGTTCCCAACCTAAGATGCTAGAAACGGTTTTTGAACTATTTCGGCATACTTGGGTAGCCAACCCAAGATGCTAGAAACGGTTTTTGAACCATTTCGGCATACTTGGGATGCCAACCCAAGATGCTAGAAACGGTTTTTGAACCATTTCGGCATACTTGGGTTGCAAACCCAAGATGCTAGAAACGGTTTTTGAACCATTTCGGCATACTTGGGTTCCCAACCTAAGATGCTAGAAACGGTTTTTGAACTATTTCGGCATACTTGGGTAGCCAACCCAAGATGCTAGAAACGGTTTTTGAACCATTTCGGCATACTTGGGTTGCCAACCCAAGATGCTAGAAACGGTTTTTGAACCATTTCGGCATACTTGGATTCCCAACCCAAGATGCTACAACCGGTTTTTGAACCATTTCGGCATACTTAGATTCCCAACCCAAGATGCTAGAAACGGTTTTTGAACCATTTCGGCATACTTGGGTTGCCAACACAAGATGCTAGAAACGGTTTTTGAACCATTTCGGCATACTTGGATTCCCAACCGAAGATGCTAGAAACGGTTTTTGAACCATTTCGGCATACTTGGATTCCCAACCCAAGATG
This sequence comes from Anopheles ziemanni, assembly GCF_943734765.1. Classification (NCBI taxonomy): domain Eukaryota; kingdom Metazoa; phylum Arthropoda; class Insecta; order Diptera; family Culicidae; genus Anopheles; species Anopheles ziemanni. The sequence goes on along the minus strand of NW_026690049.1, from coordinate 299,927 downwards.
CTAGAAACGGTTTTTGAACCATTTCGGCATACTTGGGTTCCCAACCCAAGTTGCTAGAAACGGTTTTTGAACCATTTCGGCATACTTGGGTTGCCAACCCAAGATGCTAGAAACGGTTTTTGAACCATTTCGGCATACTTGGGTTGCCAACCCAAGATGCTAGAAACGGTTTTTGAACCATTTCGGCATACTTGGGATGCCAACCCAAGATGCTAGAAACGGTTTTTGAACCATTTCGGCATACTTGGGTTCCCAACCCAAGATGCTAGAAACGGTTTTTGAACCATTTCGGCATACTTGGGATGCCAACCCAAGATGCTAGAAACGGTTTTTGAACCATTTCGGCATACTTGGATTCCCAACCCAAGATGCTAGAAACGGTTTTTTAACCATTTCGGCATACTTGGGTTCCCAACCCAAGATGCAAGAAACGGTTTTTGAACCATTTCGGCATACTTGGGTTCCCAACCCAAGATGCTAGAAACGGTTTTTGAACCATTTCGGCATACTTGCGATGCCAACCCAAGATGCTAGAAACGGTTTTTGAACCATTTCGGCATACTTGGGATGCCAACCCACGATGCTAGAAACGGTTTTTGAACCATTTCGGCATACTTGGGATGCCAACCCAAGATGCTAGAAACGGTTTTTGAACCATTTCGGCATACTTGGGTTCACAACCTAAGATGCTAGAAACGGTTTTTGAACCATTTCGGCATACTTGGGTTCCCAACCCAAGATGCTAGAAACGGTTTTTGAACCATTTCGGCATACTTGGGATGCCAACCCAAGATGCTAGAAACGGTTTTTGAACCATTTCGGCATACTTGGGATGCCAACCCAAGATGCTAGAAACGGTTTTTGAACTATTTCGGCATACTTGGGTTCCAAACCCAAGATGCAAGAAACGGTTTTTGAACCATTTCGGCATACTTGGGTTGCCAACCAAAGATGCTAGAAACGGTTTTTGAACCATTCCGGCATACTTGGGTTGGCAACCCAAGATGCTAGAAACGGTTTTTGAACCATTTCGGTATACTTGGGGTCCCAACCCAAGATGCTAGAAACGGTTTTTGAACCATTTCGGCATACTTGGGTTCCCAACCCAAGATGCAAGAAACGGTGTTTGAACCATTTCGGCATACTTGGGTTGGCATCCCAAGATGCTAGAAACGGTTTTTGAACCATTTCGGCATACTTGGGTTGGCATCCCAAGATGCTAGAAACGGTTTTTGAACCATTTCGGCATACTTGGGTTGCCAACCCAAGATGCTAGAAACGGTTTTTGAACCATTTCGGCATACTTGGGTTCCAATCCCAAGATGCAAGAAACGGTTTTTGAACCATTTCGGCAAACTTGGGTTGCCAACCCAAGGTGCCAGAAACGGTTTTTGAACCATTTCGGCATACTTGGGTTCCCAACCCAAGATGCTAGAAACGGTTTTTGAACCATTTCGGCATACTTGGGATGCCAACCTAAGATGCTAGAAACGGTTTTTGAACTATTTCGGCATACTTGGGTTCCAAAACTAAGATGCAAGAAACGGTTTTTGAACCATTTCGGCATACTTGGGTTCCCAACCCAAGATGCTAGCAACGGGTTTTGAACCATTTCGGCATACTTGGATTCCCAACCCAAGATGCTAGAAACGGTTTTTGAACCATTTCGGCATACTTGGGATGCCAACCCAAGATGCTAGAAACGGGTTTTGAACCATTTCGGCATACTTGGGATCCCAACCCAAGATACTAGAAACGGTTTTTGAACCATTTCGGCATACTTGAGATGCCAACCCAAGATGCTAGAAACGGTTTTAGAACCATTTCGGCATACTTGGGTTCCCAACCCAAGATGCTAGAAACGGTTTTTGAACCATTTCGGCATACTTGGGATGCCAATCCAAGATGCTAGAAACGGTTTTTGAACAATTTCGACATACTTGGGTTGCCAACCCAAGATGCTAGAAACGGTTTTTGAACCATTTTGGCATACTTGGGTTGCCAACCCAAGATGCTAGAAACGGTTTCTGAAACATTTCGGCATACTTGGGTTGCCAACCCAAGATGCTAGAAACGGTTTTTGAACCATTTCGGCATACTTGAGTTCCCTACCTAAGATGCTAGAAACGGTTTTTGAACCATTTCGGCATACTTGGGATGCCAACCCAAGATGCTAGAAACGGTTTTTGAACCATTTTGGCATACTTGGGATGGCAACCCAATATGCTAGAAACGGTTTTTGAACCATATCGGCATACTTGAGATGCCAACCAAAGATGCTAGAAACGGTTTTTGAACCATTTCGGCATACTTGGGATGTCAACCCAAGATGCTAGAAACGGGTTTTGAACCATTTCGGCATACTTGGGTTCCCAACCCAAGATGCTAGCAACGGTTTTTGAACCATTTCGGCATACTTGGGTTGGCAACCCAAGATGCTAGAAACGGTTTTTGAACCATTTCGGCATACTTGGGTTGCCAACCAAAGATGCTAGAAACGGTTTTTGAACCATTTCGGCATACTTGGGATGCCAATCCAAGATGCTAGAAACGGTTTTTGAACCATTTCGACATACTTGGGTTGCCAACCCAAGATGCTAGAGACGGTTTTTGAACCATTTCTGCATACTTGGGATGCCAACCCAAGATGCTAGAAACGGTTTTTGAACCATTTCGGCATACTTAGGATGCCAACCCAAGATGCTAGAAACGGTTTTAGAACCATTTCGGCATACTTGGGTTCCCTACCCAAGATGCTAGAGACGGTTTTTGAACCATTTCTGCATACTTGGGATGCCAACCCAAGATGCTAGAAATGGTTTTTGAACCATTTCGGCATACTTGGGTTCCCAACCCAAGATGCTAGCAACGGTTTTTGAACCATTTCGGCATACCTGGGATGCCAACCCAAGATGCTAGAAACGGTTTTTGAACCATTTTGGCATACTTGGGATGGCAACCCAATATGCTAGAAACGGTTTTTGAACCATATCGGCATACTTGAGATGCCAAAAAAAGATGCTAGAAACGGTTTTTGAACCATTTCGGCATACTTGAGTTCCCAACCTAAGATGCTAGAAACGGGTTTTGAACCATTTCGGCATACTTGGATTCCCAACCTAAGATTCTAGAAACGGGTTTTGAACCATTTTGGCATACTTGGGTTCCCAACCCAAGATGCTAGAAACGGTTTTTGAACCATTTCGGCATACTTGGGATGTCAACCCAAGATGCTAGAAACGGTTTTTGAACCATTTCGGCATACTTGGGATGCTAACCCAAGATGCTAGAAACGGTTTTTGAACCATTTCGGCATACTTGGGTTCCCAACCCAAGATGCTAGCAACGGTTTTTGAACCATTTCGGCATACTTGGGTTGGCAACCCAAGATGCTAGAAACGGTTTTTGAACCATTTCGGCATACTTGGGTTGCCAACCAAAGATGCTAGAAACGGTTTTTGAACCATTTCGGCATACTTGGGATGCCAATCCAAGATGCTAGAAACGGTTTTTGAACCATTTCGACATACTTGGGTTGCCAACCCAAGATGCTAGAAACGGTTTTTGAACCATTTCGACATACTTGGGTTGCCAACCCAAGATGCTAGAAACGGTTTTTGAACCATTTCGGCATACTTGAGTTGCCAACCCAAGATGCTAGAAACGGTTTCTGAAACATTTCGGCATACTTGGGTTGCCAACCCAAGATGCTAGAAACGGTTTTTGAACCATTTCGGCATACTTGAGTTCCCAACCTAAGATGCTAGAAACGGTTTTTGAACCATTTCGGCATACTTGGGTTCCCAACCCAAGATGCTAGCAACGGTTTTTGAACCATTTCGGCATACCTGGGATGCCAACCCAAGATGCTAGAAACGGTTTTTGAACCATTTTGGCATACTTGGGATGGCAACCTAATATGCTAGAAACGGTTTTTGAACCATATCGGCATACTTGAGATGCCAAAAAAAGATGCTAGAAACGGTTTTTGAACCATTTCGGCATACTTGAGTTCCCAACCTAAGATGCTAGAAACGGGTTTTGAACCATTTCGGCATACTTGGATTCCCAACCTAAGATTCTAGAAACGGGTTTTGAACCATTTTGGCATACTTGGGTTCCCAACCCAAGATGCTAGAAACGGTTTTTGAACCATTTCGGCATACTTGGGATGTCAACCCAAGATGCTAGAAACGGTTTTTGAACCATTTCGGCATACTTGGGATGCCAATCCAAGATGCTAGAAACGGTTTTTGAACCATTTCGACATACTTGGGTTGCCAACCCAAGATGCTAGAAACGGTTTTTGAACCATTTTGGCATACTTGGGTTGCCAACCCAAGATGCTAGAAACGGTTTTGAACCATTTCGGCATATTTGGGTTCCCAACCTAAGATGCTAGAAACGGTTTTTGAACCATTTCGGCATACTTGGATTCCCAACCTAAGATTCTAGAAACGGGTTTTGAACCATTTCGGCATACTTGGGTTCCCAACCCAAGATGCTAGAAACGGGTTTTGAACCATTTCGGCATACTTGGATTCCCAACCCAAGATGCTAGAAACGGTTTTTGAACCATTTCGGCATACTTGGGATGTCAACCCAAGATGCTAAAAACGGGTTTTGAACCATTTCGGCATACTTGGGATCCCAACCCAAGATACTAGAAACGGTTTTTGAACCATTTCGGCATACTTAGGATGCCAACCCAAGATGCTAGAAACGGTTTTAGAACCATTTCGGCATACTTGGGTTCCCAACCCAAGATGCTAGAAACGGTTTTTGAACCATTTCGGCATACTTGGGATGCCAATCCAAGATGCTAGAAACGGTTTTTGAACCATTTCGACATACTTGGGTTGCCAACCCAAGATGCTAGAAACGGTTTTTGAACCATTTTGGCATACTTGGGTTGCCAACCCAAGATGCTAGAAACGGTTTTTGAACCATTTCGGCATACTTGGGTTCCCAACCCAAGGAGCAAAAAACGGTTTTTGAACCATTTCGGCATACTTGGGTTGCCAACCCAAGATGCTAGAAACGGTTTTTGAACCATTTCGGCATACTTGGGTTCCCAACCCAAGATGCTAGAAACGGTTTTTGAACCATTTCGGCATACTTGGGTTCCCAACCCAAGATGCTAGAAACGGTTTTTGAACCATTTCGGCATACTTGGGATGCCAATCCAAGATGCTAGAAACGGTTTTTGAACCATTTCGACATACTTGGGTTGCCAACCCAAGATGCTAGAAACGGTTTTTGAACCATTTTGGCATACTTGGGTTGCCAACCCAAGATGCTAGAAACGGTTTCTGAAACATTTCGGCATACTTGGGTTGCCAACCCAAGATGCTAGAAACGATTTTTGAACCATTTTGGCATACTTGGGTTGCCAACCCAAGATGCTAGAAACGGTTTTGAACCATTTCGGCATATTTGGGTTCCCAACCTAAGATGCTAGAAACGGTTTTTGAACCATTTCGGCATACTTGGATTCCCAACCTTAGATTCTAGAAACGGGTTTTGAACCATTTCGGCATACTTGGGTTCCCAACCCAAGATGCTAGAAACGGGTTTTGAACCATTTCGGCATACTTGGATTCCCAACCCAAGATGCTAGAAACGGTTTTTGAACCATTTCGGCATACTTGGGATGTCAACCCAAGATGCTAGAAACGGGTTTTGAACCATTTCGGCATACTTGGGATCCCAACCCAAGATACTAGAAACGGTTTTTGAACCATTTCGGCATACTTAGGATGCCAACCCAAGATGCTAGAAACGGTTTTAGAACCATTTCGGCATACTTGGGTTCCCAACCCAAGATGCTAGAAACGGTTTTTGAACCATTTCGGCATACTTGGGTTGCCAACTCAAGATGCTAGAAACGGTTTTTGAACCATTTTGGCATACTTGGGTTGCCAACCCAAGATGCTAGAAACGGTTTCTGAAACATTTCGGCATACTTGGGTTGCCAACCCAAGATGCTAGAAACGATTTTTGAACCATTTCGGCATATTTGGGTTCCCAACCTAAGATGCTAGAAACGGTTTTTGAACCATTTCGGCATACTTGGATTCTCAACCTAAGATTCTAGAAACGGGTTTTGAACCATTTTGGCATACTTGGGTTCCCAACCCAAGATGCTAGAAACGGGTTTTGAACCATTTCGGCATACTTGGATTCCCAACCCAAGATGCTAGAAACGGGTTTTGAACCATTTCGGCAGACTTGGGATGTCAACCCAAGATGCTAGAAACGGGTTTTGAACCATTTCGGCATACTTGGGATCCCAACCCAAGATACTAGAAACGGTTTTTGAACCATTTCGGCATACTTAGGATGCCAACCCAAGATGCTAGAAACGGTTTTTGAACCATTTCGGCATACTTGGGTTCCCAACCCAAGATGTTAGAAACGGTTTTTGAACCATTTCGGCATACTTGGGATGCCAATCCAAGATGCTAGAAACGGTTTTTGAACCATTTCGACATACTTGGGTTGCCAACCCAAGATGCTAGAAACGGTTTTTGAACCATTTTGGCATACTTGGGTTGCCAACCCAAGATGCTAGAAACGGTTTTTGAACCATTTCGGCATACTTGGGTTCCCAACCCAAGGAGCAAAAAACGGTTTTTGAACCATTTCGGCATACTTGGGATCCCAACCCAAGATACTAGAAACGGTTTTTGAACCATTTCGGCATACTTAGGATGCCAACCCAAGATGCTAGAAACGGTTTTAGAACCATTTCGGCATACTTGGGTTCCCAACCCAAGATGCTAGAAACGGTTTTTGAACCATTTCGGCATACTTGGGATGCCAATCCAAGATGCTAGAAACGGTTTTTGAACCATTTTGGCATACTTGGGTTGCCAACCCAAGATGCTAGAAACGGTTTCTGAACCATTTCGGCATACTTGGGTTGCCAACCCAAGATGCTAGAAACGGTTTTTGAACCATTTCGGCATATTTGGGTTCGCAACCCAAGATGCTAGAAACGGTTTTTGAACCATTTCGGCATACTTGGGTTGCCAACCCAAGATACTAGAAACGGTTTTTGAACTATTGTGGTATACTTGGGTTGCCAACCCAAGATGCAAGAAACGGTTTTTGAACCATTTTGGCATACTTGGGATGCCAACCCAAGATGCTAGAAACGGTTTTTGAACCATTTCGGCATACTTGGGATGCCAACCAAAGGTGCTAAAAACGGTTTTTGAACCTTTTCGGCATACTTGGGTTCCCAACCTAAGATGCTAGAAACGGTTTTTGAACCATTTCGGCATACTTGGATTCCCAACCTAAGATGCTAGAAACGGTTTTTGAACCATTTCGGCATACTTGGATTCCCAACCCAAGATGCTAGAAACGGTTTTTGAACCATTTCGGCATACTTGGGTTGCCAACCCAAGATGCTAGAAACGGTTTTGGGAACCATTTCGGCATACTTGGGATGCCAACCCAAGATGCTATAGACGGTTTTTGAACCATTTCGGCATACTTGGATTCCCAACCCAAGATGCTAGAAACGGTTTTTGAACTATTTTGGTATACTTGGGTTGCCAACCCAAAATGCTAGAAACGGTTTTTGAACTATTTTGGCATACTTGGATTCCCAACCCAAGATGCTAGAAACGGTTTTTGGAACCATTTCGGCATACTTGGGATGCCAACCCAAGATTCTATAGACGGTTTTTGAACTATTTTGGCATACTTGGATTCCCAACCCAAGATGCTAGAAACGGTTTTTGAACCATTTCGGCATACTTGGGTTGCCAACCCAAGATGCTAGAAACGGTTTTTGAACTATTTCGGCATACTTGGGATGCCAATCCAAGATGCTAGAAACGGTTTTTGAACCATTTCGGCATACTTGGATTCCCAACCTAAGATGCTAGAAACGGTTTTTGAACCATTTCGGCATACTTGGGTTGCCAACCCAAGATGCTAGAAACGGTTTTTGAACTATTTTGGCATACTTGGGTTGCCAACCCAAGATGCTAGAAACGGTTTTTGAACCATTTCGGCATACTTGGATTCCCAACCCAAGATGCTAGAAACGGTTTTTGAACCATTTTGGCATACTTGGGTTGCCAACCCAAGATGCTAGAAACGGTTTCTGAACCATTTCGGCATACTTGGGTTGCCAACCCAAGATGCTAGAAACGGTTTTTGAACCATTTCGGCATATTTGGGTTCCCAACCCAAGATGCTAGAAACGGTTTTTGAACCATTTCGGCATACTTGGGTTGCCAACCCAAGATGCTAGAAACGGTTTTTGAACTATTTTGGTATACTTGGGTTGCCAACCCAAGATGCAAGAAACGGTTTTTGAACCATTTTGGCATACTTGGGATGCCAACCCAAGATGCTAGAAACGGTTTTTGAACCATTTCGGCATACTTGGGATGCCAACCCAAGGTGCTAAAAACGGTTTTTGAACCATTTCGGCATACTTGGGTTCCCAACCTAAGATGCTAGAAACGGTTTTTGAACCATTTCGGCATACTTGGATTCCCAACCTAAGATGCTAGAAACGGTTTTTGAACCATTTCGGCATACTTGGATTCCCAACCCAAGATGCTAGAAACGGTTTTTGAACCATTTCGGCATACTTGGGTTGCCAACCCAAGATGCTAGAAACGGTTTTTGGAACCATTTCGGCATACTTGGGATGCCAACCCAAGATGCTATAGACGGTTTTTGAACCATTTCGGCATACTTGGATTCCCAACCCAAGATGCTAGAAACGGTTTTTGGAACCATTTCGGCATACTTGGGATGCCAACCCAAGATTCTATAGACGGTTTTTGAACTATTTTGGCATACTTGGATTCCCAACCCAAGATGCTAGAAACGGTTTTTGAACCATTTCGGCATACTTGGGTTGCCAACCCAAGATGCTAGAAACGGTTTTTGAACTATTTTGGTATACTTCGGTTGCCAACCCAAGATGCTAGAAACGGTTTTTGAACCATTTTGGCATACTTGGGTTGCCAACCCAAGATGCTAGAAACGGTTTTTGAACCATTTCGGCATACTTGGGTTGCCAACCCAAGATGCTAGAAACGGTTTTTGAACTATTTTGGTATACTTGGGTTGCCAACCCAAAATGCTAGAAACGGTTTTTGAACTATTTTGGCATACTTGGATTCCCAACCCAAGATGCTAGAAACGGTTTTTGAACCATTTCGGCATACTTGGGATGCCAACCCAAGATGCTAGAAACGGTTTTTGAACTATTTTGGTATACTTGGGATGCCAACCCAAGATGCTAGAAACGGTTTTTGAACCATTTCGGGATACTTGGATTCAATACCCAAGATGCTAGAAACGGTTTTTGAACCATTTTAGCATACTTGGGTTCCCAACCCAAGATGCTAGAAACGGTTTTAGAACCATTTCGGCATACTTGGGTTCCCAACCCAAGATGCTAGAAACGGTTTTTGAACCATTTCGGCATACTTGGGATGCCAATCCAAGATGCTAGAAACGGTTTTTGAACAATTTCGACATACTTGGGTTGCCAACCCAAGATGCTAGAAACGGTTTTTGAACCATTTTGGCATACTTGGGTTGCCAACCCAAGATGCTAGAAACGGTTTCTGAAACATTTCGGCATACTTGGGTTGCCAACCCAAGATGCTAGAAACGGTTTTTGAACCATTTCGGCATACTTGGATTCCCAACCCAAGATGCTAGAAACGGTTTTTGAACCATTTCGGCATACTTGGATTCCCAACCCAAGATGCTAGAAACGGTTTTTGAACCATTTCGGCATACTTGGATTCCCAACCCAAGATGCTAAAAACGGTTTTTGAACCATTTCGGCATACTTGGGTTGCCAACCCAAGATGCTAGAAACGGTTTTTGAACTATTTTGGCATACTTGGGTTGCCAACCCAAGATGCTTGAAACGGTTTTTGAACCATTTCGGCATACTTGGATTCCCAACCCAAAATGCTAGAAACGGTTTTTGAACCATTTCGGCATACTTGGATTCCCAACCCAAGATGCTAGAAACGGTTTTTGAACCATTTCGGCATACTTGGGTTGCCAACCCAAGATGCTAGACACGGTTTTTGAACCATTTCGGCATACTTGGGTTGCCAACCCAAGATGCTAGAAACGGTTTTTGAACCATTTCGGCATACTTGGATTCCCAACCCAAGAAGCTAGAAACGGTTTTTGAACCATTTCGGCATACTTGGATTCCCAACCCAAGATGCTAGAAACGGTTTTTGAACCATTTCGGCATACTTGGATTCCCAACCCAAGATGCTAGAAACGGTTTTTGAACCATTTCGGCATACTTGGATTCCCAACCCAAGATGCTAGAAACGGTTTTTGAACCATTTCGGCATACTTGGGTTGCCAACCCAAGATGCTAGAAACGGTTTTTGAACTATTTTGGCATACTAGGGTTGCCAACCCAAGATGCAAGAAACGGGTTTTGAACCATTTCGGCATACTTGGATTCCCAACCCAAGATGCTAGAAACGGTTTTTGGACCATTTCGGCATACTTGGATTCCCAACCCAAGATGCTAGAAACGGTTTTTGAACCATTTCGGCATACTTGGGTTGCCAACCCAAGATGCTAGAAACGGTTTTTGAACCATTTCGGCATACTTGGGTTGCCAACCCAAGATGCTAGAAACGGTTTTTGAACCATTTCGGCATACTTGGATTCCCCACCCAAGATGCTAGAAACGGTTTTTGAACCATTTCGGCATACTTGGATTCCCAACCCAAGATGCTACAAACGGTTTTTGAACCATTTCGGCATACTTGGATTCCCAGCCCAAGATGCTTGGGTTGCCAACCCAAGATGCTAGAAACGGTTTTTGAACCATTTCGGCATACTTGGGTTGCCAACCCAAGATGCTAGAAACGGTTTTTGAACCATTTCGGCATACTTGGGTTGCCAACCCAAGATGCTAGAAACAGGTTTTGAACCATTTCGGCATACTTGGGTTGCCAACCCAAGATGCTAGAAACGGTTTTTGAACCATTTCGGCATACTTGGATTCCCAACCCAAGATGCTAGAAACGGTTTCTAAACCATTTCGGGATACTTGGATTCCCAACCCAAGATGATAGAAACGGTTTTTGAACCATTTCGGCATACTTGGGATGCCAACCCAAGATGCTAGAAACGGTTTTTGAACCATTTCGGCATACTTGGGTTGCCAACCCAAGATGCTAGAAACGGTTTTTGAACCATTTCGGCATACTTGGGTTGCCAACCCAATATGCTAGAAACGGTTTTTGAACCATTTCGGCATATTTGGGTTGCCAACCCCAAATGCTAGAAACGGTTTTTGAACCATTTCGGCATACTTGGATTCCCAACCCAAGATGCTAGAAACGGTTTTGGAACCATTTCGGCATACTTGGATTCCCAACCCAAGATGCTAGAAACGGTTTTTGAACCATTTCGGCATACTTGGGTTGCCAACCCAAGATGCTAGAAACGGTTTTTGAACCATTTCGGCATACTTGGATTCCCAACTCAAGATGCTAGAAACGGTTTTTGAACCATTTCGGCATACTTGGATTCCCAACCCAAGATGCTAGAAACGGTTTTTGAACCATTTTGGCATACTTGGATTCGCAACCCAAGATGCTAGAAACTGTTTTTGAACCATTTCGGCATACTTGGATTCCCAACCCAAGATGCTAGAAACGGTTTTTGAACCATTTCGGCATACTTGGGTTGCCAACCCAAGATGCTAGAAACGGTTTTTGAACCATTTCGGCATACTTGGATTCCCAACCCAAGATGCTAGAAACGGTTTCTAAACCATTTCGGAATACTTGGATTCCCAACCCAAGATGCTAGAAACGGTTTTTGAACCATTTCGGCATACTTGGGTTGCCAACCCAAGATGCTAGAAACGGTTTTTGAACCATTTCGGCATACTTGGGTTGCCAACCCAAGATGCTAGAAACGGTTTTTGAACCATTTCGGCATACTTGGGTTCCCAACCCAAGATGCTAGAAACGGTTTTTGAACCATTTCGGCATATTTGGGTTGCCAACACCAAATGCTAGAAACGGTTTTTGAACCATTTCGGCATACTTGGATTCCCAACCCAAGATGCTAGAAACGGTTTTGGAACCATTTCGGCATACTTGGATTCCCAACCCAAGATGCTAGAAACGGTTTTTGAACCATTTCGGCATACTTGGGTTGCCAACCCAAGATGCTAGAAACGGTTTTTGAACCATTTCGGCATACTTGGATTCCCAACCCAAGATGCTAGAAACGGTTTTTGAACCATTTCGGCATACTTGGGTTGCCAACCCAAGATGCTAGAAACGGTTTTTGAACCATTTCGGCATATTTGGGTTGCCAACCCCAAATGCTAGAAACGGTTTTTGAACCATTTCGGCATACTTGGATTCCCAACCCAAGATGCTAGAAACGGTTTTGGAACCATTTCGGCATACTTGGATTCCCAACCCAAGATGCTAGAAACGGTTTTTGAACCATTTCGGCATACTTGGGTTGCCAACCCAAGATGCTAGAAACGGTTTTTGAACCATTTCGGCATATTTGGGTTGCCAACCCCAAATGCTAGAAACGGTTTTTGAACCATTTCGGCATACTTGGATTCCCAACTCAAGATGCTAGAAACGGTTTTTGAACCATTTCGGCATACTTGGATTCCCAACCCAAGATGCTAGAAACGGTTTTTGAACCATTTCGGCATACTTGGATTCCCAACCCAAGATGCTAGAAACGGTTTTTGAACCATTTCGGCATACTTGGGTTGCCAACCCAAGATGCTAGAAACGGTTTTTGAACCATTTCGGCATACTTGGATTCCCAACTCAAGATGCTAGAAACGGTTTTTGAACCATTTCGGCATACTTGGATTCCCAACCCAAGATGCTAGAAACGGTTTTTGAACCATTTTGGCATACTTGGATTCGCAACCCAAGATGCTAGAAACTGTTTTTGAACCATTTCGGCATACTTGGATTCCCAACCCAAGATGCTAGAAACGGTTTTTGAACCATTTCGGCATACTTGGGTTGCCAACCCAAGATGCTAGAAACGGTTTTTGAACCATTTCGGCATACTTGGATTCCCAACCCAAGATGCTAGAAACGGTTTCTAAACCATTTCGGAATACTTGGATTCCCAACCCAAGATGATAGAAACGGTTTTTGAACCATTTCGGCATACTTGGATTCCCAGCCCAAGATGCTTGGGTTGCCAACCCAAGATGCTAGAAACGGATTTTGAACCATTTCGGCATACTTGGGTTGCCAACCCAAGATGCTAGAAACGGATTTTGAACCATTTCGGCATACTTGGGTTGCCAACCCAAGATGCTAGAAACGGGTTTTGAACCATTTCGGCATACTTGGGTTGCCAACCCAAGATGCTAGAAACGGTTTTTGAACCATTTCGGCATACTTGGATTCCCAACCCAAGATGCTAGAAACGGTTTCTAAACCATTTCGGGATACTTGGATTCCCAACCCAAGATGATAGAAACGGTTTTTGAACCATTTCGGCATACTTGGGATGCCAACCCAAGATGCTAGAAACGGTTTTTGAACCATTTCGGCATACTTGGGTTGCCAACCCAAGATGCTAGAAACGGTTTTTGAACCATTTCGGCATACTTGGGTTGCCAACCCAAGATGCTAGAAACGGTTTTTGAACCATTTCGGCATATTTGGGTTGCCAACCCCAAATGCTAGAAACGGTTTTTGAACCATTTCGGCATACTTGGATTCCCAACCCAAGATGCTAGAAACGGTTTTGGAACCATTTCGGCATACTTGGATTCCCAACCCAAGATGCTAGAAACGGTTTTTGAACCATTTCGGCATACTTGGGTTGCCAACCCAAGATGCTAGAAACGGTTTTTGAACCATTTCGGCATACTTGGATTCCCAACTCAAGATGCTAGAAACGGTTTTTGAACCATTTCGGCATACTTGGATTCCCAACCCAAGATGCTAGAAACGGTTTTTGAACCATTTCGGCATACTTGGGTTGCCAACCCAAGATGCTAGAAACGGTTTTTGAACCATTTCGGCATACATGGATTCCCAACTCAAGATGCTAGAAACGGTTTTTGAACCATTTCGGCATACTTGGATTCCCAACCCAAGATGCTAGAAACGGTTTTTGAACCATTTCGGCATACTTGGGTTGCCAACCCAAGATGCTAGAAACGGTTTTTGAACCATTTCGGCATACTTGGATTCCCCACCCAAGATGCTAGAAACGGTTTTTGAACCATTTCGGCATACTTGGATTCCCAACCCAAGATGCTACAAACGGTTTTTGAACCATTTCGGCATACTTGGATTCCCAGCCCAAGATGCTTGGGTTGCCAACCCAAGATGCTAGAAACGGATTTTGAACCATTTCGGCATACTTGGGTTGCCAACCCAAGATGCTAGAAACGGATTTTGAACCATTTCGGCATACTTGGGTTGCCAACCCAAGATGCTAGAAACGGGTTTTGAACCATTTCGGCATACTTGGGTTGCCAACCCAAGATGCTAGAAACGGTTTTTGAACCATTTCGGCATACTTGGATTCCCAACCCAAGATGCTAGAAACGGTTTCTAAACCATTTCGGGATACTTGGATTCCCAACCCAAGATGATAGAAACGGTTTTTGAACCATTTCGGCATACTTGGGATGCCAACCCAAGATGCTAGAAACGGTTTTTGAACCATTTCGGCATACTTGGGTTGCCAACCCAAGATGCTAGAAACGGTTTTTGAACCATTTCGGCATACTTGGGTTGCCAACCCAAGATGCTAGAAACGGTTTTTGAACCATTTCGGCATATTTGGGTTGCCAACCCCAAATGCTAGAAACGGTTTTTGAACCATTTCGGCATACTTGGATTCCCAACCCAAGATGCTAGAAACGGTTTTGGAACCATTTCGGCATACTTGGATTCCCAACCCAAGATGCTAGAAACGGTTTTTGAACCATTTCGGCATACTTGGGTTGCCAACCCAAGATGCTAGAAACGGTTTTTGAACCATTTCGGCATACTTGGATTCCCAACTCAAGATGCTAGAAACGGTTTTTGAACCATTTCGGCATACTTGGATTCCCAACCCAAGATGCTAGAAACGGTTTTTGAACCATTTTGGCATACTTGGATTCGCAACCCAAGATGCTAGAAACTGTTTTTGAACCATTTCGGCATACTTGGATTCCCAACCCAAGATGCTAGAAACGGTTTTTGAACCATTTCGGCATACTTGGGTTGCCAACCCAAGATGCTAGAAACGGTTTTTGAACCATTTCGGCATACTTGGATTCCCAACCCAAGATGCTAGAAACGGTTTCTAAACCATTTCGGAATACTTGGATTCCCAACCCAAGATGATAGAAACGGTTTTTGAACCATTTCGGCATACTTGGGATGCCAACCCAAGATGCTAGAAACGGTTTTTGAACCATTTCGGCATACTTGGGTTGCCAACCCAAGATGCTAGAAACGGTTTTTGAACCATTTCGGCATACTTGGGTTGCCAACCCAAGATGCTAGAAACGGTTTTTGAACCATTTCGGCATATTTGGGTTGCCAACACCAAATGCTAGAAACGGTTTTTGAACCATTTCGGCATACTTGGATTCCCAACCCAAGATGCTAGAAACGGTTTTGGAACCATTTCGGCATACTTGGATTCCCAACCCAAGATGCTAGAAACGGTTTTTGAACCATTTCGGCATACTTGGGTTGCCAACCCAAGATGCTAGAAACGGTTTTTGAACCATTTCGGCATACTTGGATTCCCAACTCAAGATGCTAGAAACGGTTTTTGAACCATTTCGGCATACTTGGATTCCCAACCCAAGATGCTAGAAACGGTTTTTGAACCATTTCGGCATACTTGGATTCCCAACCCAAGATGCTAGAAACGGGTTTTGAACTATTTCGGCATACTTGGGTTGCCAACCCAAGATGCTAGAAACGGATTTTGAACCATTTCGGCATACTTGGGTTGCCAACCCAAGATGCTAGAAACGGTTTTTGAACCATTTCGGCATACTTGGATTCCCAACCCAAGATGCTAGAAACGGTTTTTGAACCATTTCGGCATACTTGGGTTGCCAACCCAAGATGCTAGAAACGGTTTTTGAACCATTTCGGCATACTTGGGTTGCCAACCCAAGATGCTAGAAACGGTTTTTGAACCATTTCGGCATACTTGGATTCCCAACTCAAGATGCTAGAAACGGTTTTTGAACCATTTCGGCATGCTTGGATTCACAACCCAAGATGCTAGAAACGGTTTTTGAACCATTTCGGCATACTTGGATTCCCAACCCAAGATGCTAGAAACGGTTTTTGAACCATTTCGGCATACTTGGGTTCCCAACCCAAGATGCTAGAAACGGTTTTTGAACCATTTCGGCATACTTGGATTCGCAGCCCAAGATGCTAGAAACGGTTTTTGAACCATTTCGGCATACTTGGATTCCCAACCCAAGATGCTAGAAACGGTTTTTGAACCATTTCGGCATACTTGGGTTGCCAACCCAAGATGCTAGAAACGGTTTTTGAACCATTTCGGCATACTTGGATTCCTAACCCAAGATGCTAGAAACGGTTTCTAAACCATTTCGGAATACTTGGATTCCCAACCCAAGATGATAGAAACGGTTTTTGAACCATTTCGGCATACTTGGGATGCCAACCCAAGATGCTAGAAACGGTTTTTGAACCATTTCGGCATACTTGGGTTGCCAACCCAAGATGCTAGAAACGGTTTTTGAACCATTTCGGCATACTTGGGTTGCCAACCCAAGATGCTAGAAACGGTTTTTGAACCATTTCGGCATACTTGGGTTGCCAACCCAAGATGCTAGAAACGGTTTTTGAACCATTTCGGCATACTTGGATTCCCAACCCAAGATGCTAGAAACGGTTTTTGAACCATTTCGGCATATTTGGGTTGCCAACCCCAAATGCTAGAAACGGTTTTTGAACCATTTCGGCATACTTGGATTCCCAACCCAAGATGCTAGAAACGGTTTTTGAACCATGTCGGCATACTTGGATTCCCAACCCAAGATGCTAGAAACGGTTTTTGAACCATTTCGGCATACTTGGGTTGCCAACCCAAGATGCTAGAAACGGTTTTTGAACCATTTCGGCATACTTGGATTCCCAACTCAAGATGCTAGAAACGGTTTTTGAACCATTTCGGCATACTTTAATTCCCAACCCAAGATGCTAGAAACGGTTTTTGAACCATTTCGGCATACTTGGATTCCCAACCCAAGATGCTAGAAACGGGTTTTGAACTATTTCGGCATACTTTGGTTGCCAACCCAAGATGCTAGAAACGGATTTTGAACCATTTCGGCATACTTGGGTTGCCAACCCAAGATGCTAGAAACGGTTTTTGAACCATTTCGGCATACTTGGATTCCCAACCCAAGATGCTAGAAACGGTTTTTGAACCATTTCGGCATACTTGGGTTGCCAACCCAAGATGCTAGAAACGGTTTTTGAACCATTTCGGCATACTTGGGTTGCCAACCCAAGATGCTAGAAATGGTTTTTGAACCATTTCGGCATACTTGGATTCCCAACTCAAGATGCTAGAAACGGTTTTTGAACCATTTCGGCATGCTTGGATTCACAACCCAAGATGCTAGAAACGGTTTTTGAACCATTTCGGCATGCTTGGATTCCCAACCCAAGATGCTAGAAACGGTTTTTGAACCATTTCGGCATACTTGGGTTCCCGACCCAAGATGCTAGAAACGGTTTTTGAACCATTTCGGCATACTTGGGTTGCCAACCCAAGATGCTAGAAACGGTTTTTGAACCATTTCGGCATACTTGGATTCCCAACCCAAGATGCTAGAAACGGTTTTTGAACCATTTCGGCATACTTGGGTTGCCAACCCAAGATGCTAGAAACGGTTTTTGAACCATTTCGGCATACTTGGGTTCCCAACCCAAGATGCTAGAAACGGTTTTTGAACTATTTCGGCATACTTGGATTCCCAACCCAAGATGCTAGAAACGGTTTTTGAACCATTTCGGCATACTTGGGTTGCCAACCCAAGATGCTAGAAACGGTTTTTGAACCATTTCGGCATACTTGGGTTGCCAACCCAAGATCCTAGAAACGGTTTTTGAACCATTTCGGCATACTTGGATTCCCAACCCAAGATGCTAGAAACGGTTTTTGAACCATTTCGGCATACTTGGATTCCCAACCCAAGATGCTAGAAACGGTTTTTGAACCATTTCGGCATACTTGGGTTGCCAACCCAAGATGCTAGAAACAGTTTTTGAACCATTTCGGCATACTTGGGTTCCCAACCCAAGATGCTAGAAACGGTTTTTGAACTATTTCGGCATACTTGGATTCCCAACCCAAGATGCTAGAAACGGTTTTTGAACCATTTCGGCATACTTGGATTCCCAACCCAAGATGCTAGAAACGATTTTTGAACCATTTCGGCATACTTGGGTTGCCAACCCAAGATGCTAGAAACGGTTTTTGAACCATTTCGGCATACTTGGATTCCCAACTCAAGATGCTAGAAACGGTTTTTGAACCATTTCGGCATACTTGGATTCCCCACCCAAGATGCTAGAAACGGTTTTTGAACCATTTCGGCATACTTGGGTTGCCAACCCAAGATGCTAGAAACGGTATTTGAACCATTTCGGCATACTTGGGTTGCCAACCCAAGATGCTAGAAACGGTTTTTGAACCATTTCGGCATACTTGGGTGGCCAACCCTAGATGCTAGAAACGGTTTTTGAACCATTTCGGCATACTTGGGATGCCAACCCAAGATGCTAGAAACGGTTTTTGAACTATTTCGGCATACTTGGGTTGCCAACCCAAGATGCTAGAAACGGTTTTTGAACCATTTCGGCATACTTGGATTCCCAACCCAAGATGCTAGAAACGATTTTTGAACCATTTCGGCATACTTGGGTTGCCAACCCAAGATGCTAGAAACGGTTTTTGAACCATTTCGGCATACTTGGATTCCCAACTCAAGATGCTAGAAACGGTTTTTGAACCATTTCGGCATACTTGGATTCCCCACCCAAGATGCTAGAAACGGTTTTTGAACCATTTCGGCATACTTGGGTTGCCAACCCAAGATGCTAGAAACGGTTTTTGAACCATTTCGGCATACTTGGGTTGCCAACCCAAGATGCTAGAAACGGTTTTTGAACCATTTCGGCATACTTGGATTCCCAACTCAAGATGCTAGAAACGGTTTTTGAACCATTTCGGCATACTTGGATTCCCCACCCAAGATGCTAGAAACGGTTTTTGAACCATTTCGGCATACTTGGGTTGCCAACCCAAGATGCTAGAAACGGTTTTTGAACCATTTCGGCATACTTGGGTTGCCAACCCAAGATGCTAGAAACGGTTTTTGAACCCTTTCGGCATACTTGGATTCCCAACCCAAGATGCTAGAAACGGTTTTTGAACCATTTCGGCATACTTGGATTCCCAACCCAAGATGCTAGAAACGGTTTTTGAACCATTTCGGCATACTTGGGTTGCCAACCCAAGATGCTAGAAACAGTTTTTGAACCATTTCGGCATACTTGGGTTCCCAACCCAAGATGCTAGAAACGGTTTTTGAACTATTTCGGCATACTTGGATTCCCAACCCAAGATGCTAGAAACGGTTTTTGAACCATTTCGGCATACTTGGATTCCCAACCCAAGATGCTAGAAACGATTTTTGAACCATTTCGGCATACTTGGGTTGCCAACCCAAGATGCTAGAAACGGTTTTTGAACCATTTCGGCATACTTGGATTCCCAACTCAAGATGCTAGAAACGGTTTTTGAACCATTTCGGCATACTTGGATTCCCAACCCAAGATGCTAGAAACGGTTTTTGAACCATTTCGGCATACTTGGGTTGCCAACCCAAGATGCTAGAAACGGTATTTGAACCATTTCGGCATACTTGGGTTGCCAACCCAAGATGCTAGAAACGGTTTTTGAACCCTTTCGGCATACTTGGGTAGCCAACCCAAGATGCTAGAAACGGTTTTTGAACCATTTCGGCATACTTGGGATGCCAACCCAAGATGCTAGAAACGGTTTTTGAACTATTTCGGCATACTTGGGTTGCCAACCCAAGATGCTAGAAACGGTTTTTGAACCATTTCGGCATACTTGGATTCCCAACCCAAGATGCTAGAAACGGTTTTTGAACCATTTCGGCATACTTGGGTTGCCAACCCAAGATGCTAGAAACGGTTTTTGAACCATTTCGGCATACTTGGATTCCCAACTCAAGATGCTAGAAACGGTTTTTGAACCATTTCGGCATACTTGGATTCCCAACCCAAGATGCTAGAAACGGTTTTTGAACCATTTCGGCATACTTGGATTCCCAACCCAAGATGCTAGAAACGGTTTTTGAACCATTTCGGCATACTTGGGTTCCCAACCCAAGATGCTAGAAACGGTTTTTGAACCATTTCGGCATACTTGGGTTGCCAACCCAAGATGCTAGAAACGGTTTTTGAACCATTTCGGCATACTTGGGTTCCCAACCCAAGATGCTAGAAACGGTTTTTGAACCATTTCGGCATACTTGGATTCCCAACCCAAGATGCTAGAAACGGTTTTTGAACCATTTCGGCATACTTGGATTCCCAACCCAAGATGCTAGAAACGGTTTTTGAACCATTTCGGCATACTTGGATTCCCAACCCAAGATGCTAGAAACGGTTTTTGAACCATTTCGGCATACTTGGGTTCCCAACCCAAGATGCTAGAAACGGTTTTTGAACCATTTCGGCATACTTGGATTCCCAATCCAAGATGCTAGAAACGGTTTTTGAACCATTTCGGCATACTTGGATTCCCAACCCAAGATGCTAGAAACGGTTTTTGAACCATTTCGGCATACTTGGATTCCCAACCCAAGATGCTAGAAACGGTTTTTGAACCATTTCGGCATACTTGGGTTGCCAACCCAAGATGCTAGAAACGGTTTTTGAACCATTTCGGCATACTTGGATTCCCAACCCAAGATGCTAGAAACGGTTTTTGAACCATTTCGGCATACTTGGATTCCCAACCCAAGATGCTAGAAACGGTTTTTGAACCATTTCGGCATACTTGGATTGCCAACCCAAGATGCTAGAAACGGTTTTTGAACCATTTCGGCATACTTGGGTTCCCAACCCAAGATGCTAGAAACGGTTTTTGAACCATTTCGGCATACTTGGGATGCCAAACCAAGATGCAAGAAACGGTTTTTGAACCATTTCGGCATACTTGGGATGCCAATCCAAGATGCTAGAAACGGTTTTTGAACCATTTCGGCATACTTGGGTTGCCAACCCAAGATGCTAGAAACGGTTTTTGAACCATTTCGGCATACTTGGGTTGCCAACCCAAGATGCTAGAAACGGTTTTTGAACCATTTCGGCATACTTGGGATGCCAACCCAAGATGCTAGAAACGGTTTTTGAACGATTTCGGCATACTTGGGATGCCAACCCAAGATGCTAGAAACGGTTTTTGAACCATTTCGGCACACTTGGGTTCCCAACCCAAGATGCTAGAAACGGTTTTTGAACCATTTCGGCATACTTGGGATGCCAACCCAAGATGCTAGAAACGGTATTTGAACCATTTCGGCATACTTGGGATGCCAACCCAAGATGCTAGAAACGGTTTTTGAACCATTTCGGCATACTTCGGTTGCCAACCCAAGATGCTAGAAACGGTTTTTGAACCATTTCGGCATACTTGGGTTGCCAACCCAACATGCTAGAAACGGTTTTTGAACCATTTCGGCATACTTGGGATGCCAACCCAAGATGCTAGAAACGGTTTTTGAACCATTTCGGCATACTTGGCTTCCAAACCCAAGATGCTAGAAACGGTTTTTGAACCATTTCGGCATACTTGGGACGCCAACCCAAGATGCTAGAAATGGTTTTTGAACCATTTCGGCATACTTGGGATGCCAACCCAAGATGCTAGAAACGGTTTTTGAACCATTTCGGTACACTTGGATTCCCAACCCAAGATGCTAGAAACGGTTTTGAACTATTTTGGCATACTTGGGTTGCCAACCCAAGATGCTAGAAACGGTTTTTGAACCATTTCGGCATACTTGGATTCCCAACCCAAGATGCTAGAAACGGTTTTTGAACCATTTCGGCATACTTGGATTCCCAACCCAAGATGCTAGAAACGGTTTTTGAACAATTTCGGCATACTTGGGTTGCCAAGCCAAGATGCTAGAAACGGTTTTTGAACCATTTCGGCATACTTGGATTCCCAACCCAAGATGCTAGAAACGGTTTTTGAACCACTTCGGCATTCTTGGGTTCCCAACCCAAGATGCTAGAAACGGCTTTGAACCATTTCGGCATACTTGGATTCCCAACCCAAGATGCTAGAAACGGTTTTTGAACTATTTCGGCATACTTGGGTTGCTAACCCAAGATGCTAGAAACGGTTTTTGAACCATTTCGGCATACTTGGGTTGCCAACCCAAGATGCTAGAAACGGTTTTTGAACCATTTCGGCATACTTGGTTTGCCAACCCAAAATGCTAGAAACGGTTTTTGAACCATTTCGGCATACTTGGATTCCCAACTCAAGATGCTAGAAACGGTTTTTGAACCATTTCGGTACACTTGGATTCCCAACCCAAGATGCTAGAAACGGTTTTTGAACCATTTCGGCATACTTGGGTTGCCAACCCAAGATGCTAGAAACGGTTTTTGAACTATTTTGGCATACCTGGGTTGCCAACCCAAGATGCTAGAAACGGTTTTTGAACCATTTCGGCATACTTGGATTCCCAACCCAAGATGCTAGAAACGGTTTTTGAACAATTTCGGCATACTTGGGTTGCCAAGCCAAGATGCTAGAAACGGTTTTTGAACCATTTCGGCATACTTGGATTCCCAACCCAAGATGCTAGAAACGGTTTTTGAACCACTTCGGCATTCTTGGGTTCCCAACCCAAGATGCTAGAAACGGTTTTGAACCATTTCGGCATACTTGGATTCCCAACCCAAGATGCTAGAAACGGTTTTTGAACCATTTCGGCATACTTGGATTCCCAACCCAAGATGCTAGAAACGGTTTTTGAACCATTTCGGCATACTTGGGTTCCCAACCGAAGATGCTAGAAACGGTTTTTGAACTATTTCGGCATACTTGGGATGCCAACCCAAGATGCTAGAAACGGTTTTTGAACTATTTCGGCATACTTGGGTTGCCAACCCAAGATGCTAGAAACGGTTTTTGAACAATTTCGGCATACTTGGGTTGCCAACCCAAGATGCTAGAAACGGTTTTTGAACCATTTCGGCATACTTGGGTTCCCAACCCAAGATGCTAGAAACGGTTTTTGAACCATTTCGGCATACTTGGGTTGCCAACCCAAGATGCTAGAAACGGTTTTTGAACCATTTTGGCATACTTGGGTTGCCAACCCAAGATGCTAGAAACGGTTTTCGAACTATTTTGGCATACTTGGGTTGCCAACCCAAGATGCTAGAAACGGTTTTTGAACCATTTCGGCATACTTGGGTTCCCAACCTAAGATGCTAGAAACGGTTTTTGAACTATTTCGGCATACTTGGGATGCCAACCCAAGATGCTAGAAACGGTTTTTGAACTATTTCGGCATACTTGGGTTGCCAACCCAAGATGCTTGAAACGGTTTTTGAACCTTTTCGGCATACTAGGGTTGCCAACCCAAGATGCTAGAAACGGTTTTTGAACCATTTCGGCATACTTGGGTTCCCAACCTAAGATGCTAGAAACGGTTTTTGAACCATTTCGGCATACTTGGGTTGCCAACCCAAGATGCTAGAAACGGTTTTTGAACCATTTCGGCATACTTGGGATGCCAACCCAAGATGCTAGAAACGGTTTTTGAACCACTTCGGCATTCTTGGGTTGCCAACCCAAGATGCTAGAAATGGTTTTTGAACCATTTCGGCATACTTGGATTCCCAACCCAAGATGCTAGAAACGGTTTTTGAACCATTTCGGCATACTTGGATTCTCAACCCAAGATGCTATAAACGGTTTTTAAACCATTTCGCCATACTTGGGTTGCCAACCCAAGATGCTAGAAACGGTTTTTGAACCATTTCGGCATACTTGGTTTGCCAACCCAAAATGCTAGAAACGGTTTTTGAACCATTTCGGCATACTTGGATTCCCAACCCAAGATGCTAGAAACGGTTTTTGAACCATTTCGGTACACTTGGATTCCCAACCCAAGATGCTAGAAACGGTTTTTGAACCATTTCGGCATACATGGGTTGCCAACCCAAGATGCTAGAAACGGTTTTTGAACTATTTTGGCATACTTGGGTTGCCAACCCAAGATGCTAGAAACGGTTTTTGAACCATTTCGGCATACTTGGATTCCCAACCCAAGATGCTAGAAACGGTTTTTGAACAATTTCGGCATACTTGGGTTGCCAACCCAAGATGCTAGAAACGGTTTTTGAACCATTTCGGCATACTTGGATTCCCAACCCAAGATGCTAGAAACGGTTTTTGAACCACTTCGGCATTCTTGGGTTCCCAACCCAAGATGCTAGAAACGGTTTTGAACCATTTCGGCATACTTGGATTCCCAACCCAAGATGCTAGAAACGGTTTTTGAACTATTTCGGCATACTTGGGTTGCCAACCCAAGATGCTAGAAACGGTTTTTGAACCATTTCGGCATACTTGGTTTGCCAACCCAAAATGCTAGAAACGGTTTTTGAACCATTTCGGCATACTTGGGTTCCCAACCCAAGATGCTAGAAACGGTTTTTGAACCATTTCGGCATACATGGGTTGCCAACCCAAGATGCTAGAAACGGTTTTTGAACTATTTTGGCATACTTGGGTTGCCAACCCAAGATGCTAGAAACGGTTTTTGAACCATTTCGGCATACTTGGATTCCCAACCCAAGATGCTAGAAACGGTTTTTGAACAATTTCGGCATACTTGGGTTGCCAAGCCAAGATGCTAGAAACGGTTTTTGAACCATTTCGGCATACTTGGATTCCCAACCCAAGATGCTAGAAACGGTTTTTGAACCACTTCGGCATTCTTGGGTTCCCAACCCAAGATGCTAGAAACGGTTTTGAACCATTTCGGCATACTTGGATTCCCAACCCAAGATGCTAGAAACGGTTTTTGAACTATTTCGGCATACTTGGGTTGCCAACCCAAGATGCTAGAAACGGTTTTTGAACCATTTCGGCATACTTGGTTTGCCAACCCAAGATGCTAGAAACGGTTTTTGAACCATTTCGGTACACTTGGATTCCCAACCCAAGATGCTAGAAACGGTTTTTGAACCATTTCGGCATACATGGGTTGCCAACCCAAGATGCTAGAAACGGTTTTTGAACTATTTTGGCATACTTGGGTTGCCAACCCAAGATGCTAGAAACGGTTTTTGAACCATTTCGGCATACTTGGATTCCCAACCCAAGATGCTAGAAACGGTTTTTGAACAATTTCGGCATACTTGGGTTGCCAAGCCAAGATGCTAGAAACGGTTTTTGAACCATTTCGGCATACTTGGATTCCCAACCCAAGATGCTAGAAACGGTTTTTGAACCACTTCGGCATTCTTGGGTTCCCAACCCAAGATGCTAGAAACGGTTTTGAACCATTTCGGCATACTTGGATTCCCAACCCAAGATGCTAGAAACGGTTTTTGAACTATTTCGGCATACTTGGGTTGCCAACCCAAGATGCTAGAAACGGTTTTTGAACCATTTTGGCATACTTGGGTTGCCAACCCAAGATGCTAGAAACGGTTTTCGAACTATTTTGGCATACTTGGGTTGCCAACCCAAGATGCTAGAAACGGTTTTTGAACCATTTCGGCATACTTGGGTTCCCAACCTAAGATGCTAGAAACGGTTTTTGAACTATTTCGGCATACTGGGGATGCCAACCCAAGATGCTAGAAACGGTTTTTGAACTATTTCGGCATACTTGGGTTGCCAACCCAAGATGCTTGAAACGGTTTTTGAACCTTTTCGGCATACTAGGGTTGCCAACCCAAGATGCTAGAAACGGTTTTTGAACCATTTCGGCATACTTGGGTTCCAAACCTAAGATGCTAGAAACGGTTTTTGAACCATTTCGGCATACTTGGGTTGCCAACCCAAGATGCTAGAAACGGTTTTTGAACCATTTCGGCATACTTGGGTTCCCAACCTAAGATGCTAGAAACGATTTTTGAACTATTTCGGCATACTGGGGATGCCAACCCAAGATGCTAGAAACGGTTTTTGAACTATTTCGGCATACTTGGGTTGCCAACCCAAGATGCTTGAAACGGTTTTTGAACCTTTTCGGCATACTAGGGTTCCCAACCCAAGATGCTAGAAACGGTTTTTGAACCATTTCGGCATACTTGGGTTCCCAACCCAAGATGCTAGAAACGGTTTTTGAACCATCTCGGCATACTTGGGATGCCAACCCAAGATGCTAGAAACGGTTTTTGATCCATTTCGGCATACTTGCGATGCCAACCCAAGATGCTAGAAACGGTTTTTGAACCATTTCGGCATACTTGGGTTCCCAACCCAAGATGCTAGAAACGGTTTTTGAACCATTTCGGCATACTTGGGATGCCAACCCAAGATGCTAGAAACGGTTTTTGAACCATTTCGGCATACTTGCGATGCCAACCCAAGATGCTAGAAACGGTTTTTGAACTATTTCGGCATACTTGGGTTGCCAACCCAAGATGCTAGAAACGGTTTTTGAACCATTTTGGCATACTTGGGTTGCCAACCCAAGATGCTAGAAACGGTTTTCGAACTATTTTGGCATACTTGGGTTGCCAACCCAAGATGCTAGAAACGGTTTTTGAACCATTTCGGCATACTTGGGTTCCCAACCTAAGATGCTAGAAACGGTTTTTGAACTATTTCGGCATACTTGGGATGCCAACCTAAGATGCTAGAAACGGTTTTTGAACCATTTCGGCATACTTGCGATGCCAACCCAAGATGCTAGAAACGGTTTTTGATCCATTTCGGCATACTTGCGATGCCAACCCAAGATGCTAGAAACGGTTTTTGAACCATTTCGGCATACTTGGGTTCCCAACCCAAAATGCTAGAAACGGTTTTTGAACCATTTCGGCATACTTGGTTTGCCAACCCAAAATGCTAGAAACGGTTTTTGAACCATTTCGGCATACTTGGATTCCCAACCCAAGATGCTAGAAACGGTTTTTGAACCATTTCGGTACACTTGGATTCCCAACCCAAGATGCTAGAAACGGTTTTTGAACCATTTCGGCATACTTGGGTTGCCAACCCAAGATGCTAGAAACGGTTTTTGAACTATTTTGGCATACCTGGGTTGCCAACCCAAGATGCTAGAAACGGTTTTTGAACCATTTCGGCATACTTGGATTCCCAACCCAAGATGCTAGAAACGGTTTTTGAACAATTTCGGCATACTTGGGTTGCCAAGCCAAGATGCTAGAAACGGTTTTTGAACCATTTCGGCATACTTGGATTCCCAACCCAAGATGCTAGAAACGGTTTTTGAACCACTTCGGCATTCTTGGGTTCCCAACCCAACATGCTAGAAACGGTTTTGAACCATTTCGGCATACTTGGATTCCCAACCCAAGATGCTAGAAACGGTTTTTGAACTATTTCGGCATACTTGGGTTGCCAACCCAAGATGCTAGAAACGGTTTTTGAACAATTTCGGCATACTTGGGTTGCCAACCCAAGATGCTAGAAACGGTTTTTGAACCATTTCGGCATACTTAGGTTCCCAACCCAAGATGCTAGAAACGGTTTTTGAACCATTTCGGCATACTTGGGTTGCCAACCCAAGATGCTAGAAACGGTTTTTGAACCATTTTGGCATACTTGGGTTGCCAACCCAAGATGCTAGAAACGGTTTTCGAACTATTTCGGCATACTTGGGATGCCAACCCAAGATGCTAGAAACGGTTTTTGAACAATTTTGGCATACTTGGGTTGCCAACCCAAGATGCTAGAAACGGTTTTCGAACTATTTTGGCATACTTGGGTTGCCAACCCAAGATGCTAGAAACGGTTTTTGAACCATTTCGGCATACTTGGGTTCCCAACCTAAGATGCTAGAAACGGTTTTTGAACTATTTCGGCATACTGGGGATGCCAACCCAAGATGCTAGAAACGGTTTTTGAACTATTTCGGCATACTTGGGTTGCCAACCCAAGATGCTTGAAACGGTTTTTGAACCTTTTCGGCATACTAGGGTTCCCAACCCAAGATGCTAGAAACGGTTTTTGAACCATTTCGGCATACTTGGGTTCCCAACCCAAGATGCTAGAAACGGTTTTTGAACCATCTCGGCATACTTGGGATGCCAACCCAAGATGCTAGAAACGGTTTTTGATCCATTTCGGCATACTTGCGATGCCAACCCAAGATGCTAGAAACGGTTTTTGAACCATTTCGGCATACTTGGGTTCCCAACCCAAGATGCTAGAAACGGTTTTTGAACCATTTCGGCATACTTGGGATGCCAACCCAAGATGCTAGAAACGGTTTTTGAACGATTTCGGCATACTTGCGATGCCAACCCAAGATGCTAGAAACGGTTTTTGAACTATTTCGGCATACTTGGGTTGCCAACCCAAGATGCTAGAAACGGTTTTTGAACCATTTTGGCATACTTGGGTTGGCAACCCAAGATGCTAGAAACGGTTTTCGAACTATTTTGGCATACTTGGGTTGCCAACCCAAGATGCTAGAAACGGTTTTTGAACCATTTCGGCATACTTGGGTTCCCAACCTAAGATGCTAGAAACGGTTTTTGAACTATTTCGGCATACTTGGGATGCCAACCCAAGATGCTAGAAACGGTTTTTGAACCATTTCGGCATACTTGCGATGCCAACCCAAGATGCTAGAAACGGGTTTTGAACCATTTCGGCATACTTGGGTTCCCAACCCAAGATGCTAGAAACGGTTTTTGAACCATTTCGGCATACTTGGGTTCCCAACCCAAGATGCTAGAAACGGTTTTTGAACCATCTCGGCATTTTTGGGATGCCAACCCAAGATGCTAGAAACGGTTTTTGATCCATTTCGGCATACTTGCGATGCCAACCCAAGATGCTAGAAACGGTTTTTGAACCATTTCGGCATACTTGGGTTCCCAACCCAAGATGCTAGAAACGGTTTTTGAACCATTTCGGCATACTTGGTTTGCCAACCCAAAATGCTAGAAACGGTTTTTGAACCATTTCGGCATACTTGGATTCCCAACCCAAGATGCTAGAAACGGTTTTTGAACCATTTCGGTACACTTGGATTCCCAACCCAAGATGCTAGAAACGGTTTTTGAACCATTTCGGCATACTTGGGTTGCCAACCCAAGATGCTAGAAACGGTTTTTGAACTATTTTGGCATACCTGGGTTGCCAACCCAAGATGCTAGAAACGGTTTTTGAACCATTTCGGCATACTTGGATTCCCAACCCAAGATGCTAGAAACGGTTTTTGAACAATTTCGGCATACTTGGGTTGCCAAGCCAAGATGCTAGAAACGGTTTTTGAACCATTTCGGCATACTTGGATTCCCAACCCAAGATGCTAGAAACGGTTTTTGAACCACTTCGGCATTCTTGGGTTCCCAACCCAAGATGCTAGAAACGGTTTTGAACCATTTCGGCATACTTGGATTCCCAACCCAAGATGCTAGAAACGGTTTTTGAACTATTTCGGCATACTTGGGTTGCCAACCCAAGATGCTAGAAACGGTTTTTGAACAATTTCGGCATACTTGGGTTGCCAACCCAAGATGCTAGAAACGGTTTTTGAACCATTTCGGCATACTTAGGTTCCCAACCCAAGATGCTAGAAACGGTTTTTGAACCATTTCGGCATACTTGGGTTGCCAACCCAAGATGCTAGAAACGGTTTTTGAACCATTTTGGCATACTTGGGTTGCCAACCCAAGATGCTAGAAACGGTTTTCGAACTATTTTGGCATACTTGGGTTGCCAACCCAAGATGCTAGAAACGGTTTTTGAACCATTTCGGCATACTTGGGTTCCCAACCTAAGATGCTAGAAACGGTTTTTGAACTATTTCGGCATACTTGGGATGCCAACCCAAGATGCTAGAAACGGTTTTTGAACTATTTCGGCATACTTGGGTTGCCAACCCAAGATGCTAGAAACGGTTTTTGAACCATTTCGGCATACTTGGATTCTTAACCCAAGATGCTATAAACGGTTTTTTAACCATTTCGCCATACTTGGGTTGCCAACCCAAGATGCTAGAAACGGTTTTTGAACCATTTCGGCATACTTGGTTTGCCAACCCAAAATGCTAGAAACGGTTTTTGAACCATTTCGGCATACTTGGATTCCCAACCCAAGATGCTAGAAACGGTTTTTGAACCATTTCGGTACACTTGGATTCCCAACCCAAGATGCTAGAAACGGTTTTTGAACCATTTCGGCATACTTGGGTTGCCAACCCAAGATGCTAGAAACGGTTTTTGAACTATTTTGGCATACCTGGGTTGCCAACCCAAGATGCTAGAAACGGTTTTTGAACCATTTCGGCATACTTGGATTCCCAACCCAAGATGCTAGAAACGGTTTTTGAACAATTTCGGCATACTTGGGTTGCCAAGCCAACATGCTAGAAACGGTTTTTGAACCATTTTGGCATACTTGGGTTGCCAACCCAAGATGCTAGAAACGGTTTTCGAACTATTTTGGCATACTTGGGTTGCCAACCCAAGATGCTAGAAACGGTTTTTGAACCATTTCGGCATACTTGGGTTCCCAACCTAAGATGCTAGAAACGGTTTTTGAACTATTTCGGCATACTGGGGATGCCAACCCAAGATGCTAGAAACGGTTTTTGAACTATTTCGGCATACTTGGGTTGCCAACCCAAGATGCTTGAAACGGTTTTTGAACCTTTTCGGCATACTAGGGTTGCCAACCCAAGATGCTAGAAACGGTTTTTGAACCATTTCGGCATACTTGGGTTCCAAACCTAAGATGCTAGAAACGGTTTTTGAACCATTTCGGCATACTTGGGTTGCCAACCCAAGATGCTAGAAACGGTTTTTGAACCATTTCGGCATACTTGGGTTCCCAACCTAAGATGCTAGAAACGGTTTTTGAACTATTTCGGCATACTGGGGATGCCAACCCAAGATGCTAGAAACGGTTTTTGAACTATTTCGGCATACTTGGGTTGCCAACCCAAGATGCTTGAAACGGTTTTTGAACCTTTTCGGCATACTAGGGTTCCCAACCCAAGATGCTAGAAACGGTTTTTGAACCATTTCGGCATACTTGGGTTCCCAACCCAAGATGCTAGAAACGGTTTTTGAACCATCTCGGCATACTTGGGATGCCAACCCAAGATGCTAGAAACGGTTTTTGATCCATTTCGGCATACTTGCGATGCCAACCCAAGATGCTAGAAACGGTTTTTGAACCATTTCGGCATACTTGGGTTCCCAACCCAAGATGCTAGAAACGGTTTTTGAACCATTTCGGCATACTTGGGATGCCAACCCAAGATGCTAGAAACGGTTTTTGAACCATTTCGGCATACTTGCGATGCCAACCCAAGATGCTAGAAACGGTTTTTGAACTATTTCGGCATACTTCGGTTGCCAACCCAAGATGCTAGAAACGGTTTTTGAACCATTTTGGCATACTTGGGTTGCCAACCCAAGATGCTAGAAACGGTTTTCGAACTATTTTGGCATACTTGGGTTGCCAACCCAAGATGCTAGAAACGGTTTTTGAACCATTTCGGCATACTTGGGTTCCCAACCTAAGATGCTAGAAACGGTTTTTGAACTATTTCGGCATACTTGGGATGCCAACCTAAGATGCTAGAAACGGTTTTTGAACCATTTCGGCATACTTGCGATGCCAACCCAAGATGCTAGAAACGGTTTTTGATCCATTTCGGCATACTTGCGATGCCAACCCAAGATGCTAGAAACGGTTTTTGAACCATTTCGGCATACTTGGGTTCCCAACCCAAAATGCTAGAAACGGTTTTTGAACCATTTCGGCATACTTGGATTCCCAACCCAAGATGCTAGAAACGGTTTTTGAACCATTTCGGTACACTTGGATTCCCAACCCAAGATGCTAGAAACGGTTTTTGAACTATTTTGGCATACCTGGGTTGCCAACCCAAGATGCTAGAAACGGTTTTTGTACCATTTCGGCATACTTGGATTCCCAACCCAAGATGCTAGAAACGGTTTTTGAACAATTTCGGCATACTTGGGTTGCCAAGCCAAGATGCTAGAAACGGTTTTTGAACCATTTCGGCATACTTGGATTCCCAACCCAAGATGCTAGAAACGGTTTTTGAACCACTTCGGCATTCTTGGGTTCCCAACCCAAGATGCTAGAAACGGTTTTGAACCATTTCGGCATACTTGGATTCCCAACCCAAGATGCTAGAAACGGTTTTTGAACCATTTCGGCATACTTGGGTTGCCAACCCAAGATGCTAGAAACGGTTTTTGAACCATTTTGGCATACTTGGGTTGCCAACCCAAGATGCTAGAAACGGTTTTTGAACTATTTCGGCATACTTGGGTTGCCAACCCAAGATGCTAGAAACGGTTTTCGAACTATTTTGGCATACTTGGGTTGCCAACCCAAGATGCTAGAAACGGTTTTTGAACCATTTCGGCATACTTGGATTCCCAACCCAAGATGCTAGAAACGGTTTTTGAACCATTTCGGCATACTTGGGTTGCCAACCCAAGATGCTAGAAACGGT
This sequence comes from Anopheles ziemanni, assembly GCF_943734765.1. Lineage (NCBI taxonomy): Eukaryota > Metazoa > Arthropoda > Insecta > Diptera > Culicidae > Anopheles > Anopheles ziemanni. The sequence continues at coordinate 267,103 of NW_026690049.1, read as the reverse complement.
TTTTGAACCATTTTGGCATACTTGGGTTGCCAACCCAAGATGCTAGAAACGGTTTTTGAACCATTTTGGCATACTTGGGTTGCCAACCCAAGATGCTAGAAACGGTTTTCGAACTATTTTGGCATACTTGGGTTGCCAACCCAAGATGCTAGAAACGGTTTTTGAACCATTTCGGCATACTTGGGTTCCCAACCTAAGATGCTAGAAACGGTTTTTGAACTATTTCGGCATACTTGGGATGCCAACCTAAGATGCTAGAAACGGTTTTTGATCCATTTCGGCATACTTGCGATGCCAACCCAAGATGCTAGAAACGGTTTTTGAACCATTTCGGCATACTTGGGTTCCCAACCCAAAATGCTAGAAACGGTTTTTGAACCATTTCGGCATACTTGGATTCCCAACCCAAGATGCTAGAAACGGTTTTTGAACCATTTCGGTACACTTGGATTCCCAACCCAAGATGCTAGAAACGGTTTTTGAACCATTTCGGCATACTTGGGTTGCCAACCCAAGATGCTAGAAACGGTTTTTGAACTATTTTGGCATACCTGGGTTGCCAACCCAAGATGCTAGAAACGGTTTTTGTACCATTTCGGCATACTTGGATTCCCAACCCAAGATGCTAGAAACGGTTTTTGAACAATTTCGGCATACTTGGGTTGCCAAGCCAAGATGCTAGAAACGGTTTTTGAACCATTTCGGCATACTTGGATTCCCAACCCAAGATGCTAGAAACGGTTTTTGAACCACTTCGGCATTCTTGGGTTCCCAACCCAAGATGCTAGAAACGGTTTTGAACCATTTCGGCATACTTGGATTCCCAACCCAAGATGCTAGAAACGGTTTTTGAACCATTTCGGCATACTTGGGTTGCCAACCCAAGATGCTAGAAACGGTTTTTGAACCATTTTGGCATACTTGGGTTGCCAACCCAAGATGCTAGAAACGGTTTTTGAACCATTTCGGCATACTTGGGTTGCCAACCCAAGATGCTAGAAACGGTTTTGAACCATTTCGGCATACTTGGATTCCCAACCCAAGATGCTAGAAACGGTTTTTGAACCATTTCGGTACACTTGGATTCCCAACCCAAGATGCTAGAAACGGTTTTTGAACCATTTCGGCATACTTGGGTTGCCAACCCAAGATGCTAGAAACGGTTTTTGAACTATTTCGGCATACTTGGGTTGCCAACCCAAGATGCTAGAAACGGTTTTTGAACCATTTCGGCATACTTGGGTTGCCAACCCAAGATGCTAGAAACGGTTTTTGAACCATTTCGGCATACTTAGGTTCCCAACCCAAGATGCTAGAAACGGTTTTTGAACCATTTCGGCATACTTGGGTTGCCAACCCAAGATGCTAGAAACGGTTTTTGAACCATTTCGGCATACTTGGGTTGCCAAGCCAAGATGCTAGAAACGGTTTTTGAACCATTTCGGCATACTTGGATTCCCAACCCAAGATGCTAGAAACGGTTTTTGAACCACTTCGGCATTCTTGGGTTCCCAACCCAAGATGCTAGAAACGGTTTTGAACCATTTCGGCATACTTGGATTCCCAACCCAAGATGCTAGAAACGGTTTTTGAACCATTTCGGCATACTTGGGTTGCCAACCCAAGATGCTAGAAACGGTTTTTGAACCATTTCGGCATACTTGGATTCCCAACCCAAGATGCTAGAAACGGTTTTTGAACCACTTCGGCATTCTTGGGTTCCCAACCCAAGATGCTAGAAACGGTTTTGAACCATTTCGGCATACTTGGATTCCCAACCCAAGATGCTAGAAACGGTTTTTGAACCATTTCGGTACACTTGGATTCCCAACCCAAGATGCTAGAAACGGTTTTTGAACCATTTCGGCATACTTGGGTTGCCAACCCAAGATGCTAGAAACGGTTTTTGAACTATTTCGGCATACTTGGGTTGCCAACCCAAGATGCTAGAAACGGTTTTTGAACAATTTCGGCATACTTGGGTTGCCAACCCAAGATGCTAGAAACGGTTTTTGAACCATTTCGGCATACTTAGGTTCCCAACCCAAGATGCTAGAAACGGTTTTTGAACCATTTCGGCATACTTGGGTTGCCAACCCAAGATGCTAGAAACGGTTTTTGAACCATTTTGGCATACTTGGGTTGCCAACCCAAGATGCTAGAAACGGTTTTCGAACTATTTCGGCATACTTGGGATGCCAACCCAAGATGCTAGAAACGGTTTTTGAACCATTTTGGCATACTTGGGTTGCCAACCCAAGATGCTAGAAACGGTTTTCGAACTATTTTGGCATACTTGGGTTGCCAACCCAAGATGCTAGAAACGGTTTTTGAACCATTTCGGCATACTTGGGTTCCCAACCTAAGATGCTAGAAACGGTTTTTGAACTATTTCGGCATACTGGGGATGCCAACCCAAGATGTTAGAAACGGTTTTTGAACTATTTCGGCATACTTGGGTTGCCAACCCAAGATGCTTGAAACGGTTTTTGAACCTTTTCGGCATACTAGGGTTCCCAACCCAAGATGCTAGAAACGGTTTTTGAACCATTTCGGCATACTTGGGTTCCCAACCCAAGATGCTAGAAACGGTTTTTGAACCATCTCGGCATACTTGGGATGCCAACCCAAGATGCTAGAAACGGTTTTTGATCCATTTCGGCATACTTGCGATGCCAACCCAAGATGCTAGAAACGGTTTTTGAACCATTTCGGCATACTTGGGTTCCCAACCCAAGATGCTAGAAACGGTTTTTGAACCATTTCGGCATACTTGGGATGCCAACCCAAGATGCTAGAAACGGTTTTTGAACGATTTCGGCATACTTGCGATGCCAACCCAAGATGCTAGAAACGGTTTTTGAACTATTTCGGCATACTTGGGTTGCCAACCCAAGATGCTAGAAACGGTTTTTGAACCATTTTGGCATACTTGGGTTGCCAACCCAAGATGCTAGAAACGGTTTTCGAACTATTTTGGCATACTTGGGTTGCCAACCCTAGATGCTAGAAACGGTTTTTGAACCATTTCGGCATACTTGGGTTCCCAACCTAAGATGCTAGAAACGGTTTTTGAACTATTTCGGCATACTTGGGATGCCAACCCAAGATGCTAGAAACGGTTTTTGAACCATTTCGGCATACTTGCGATGCCAACCCAAGATGCTAGAAACGGGTTTTGAACCATTTCGGCATACTTGGGTTCCCAACCCAAGATGCTAGAAACGGTTTTTGAACCATTTCGGCATACTTGGGTTCCCAACCCAAGATGCTAGAAACGGTTTTTGAACCATCTCGGCATACTTGGGATGCCAACCCAAGATGCTAGAAACGGTTTTTGATCCATTTCGGCATACTTGCGATGCCAACCCAAGATGCTAGAAACGGTTTTTGAACCATTTCGGCATACTTGGGTTCCCAACCCAAGATGCTAGAAACGGTTTTTGAACCATTTCGGCATACTTGGTTTGCCAACCCAAAATGCTAGAAACGGTTTTTGAACCATTTCGGCATACTTGGATTCCCAACCCAAGATGCTAGAAACGGTTTTTGAACCATTTCGGTACACTTGGATTCCCAACCCAAGATGCTAGAAACGGTTTTTGAACCATTTCGGCATACTTGGGTTGCCAACCCAAGATGCTAGAAACGGTTTTTGAACTATTTTGGCATACCTGGGTTGCCAACCCAAGATGCTAGAAACGGTTTTTGAACCATTTCGGCATACTTGGATTCCCAACCCAAGATGCTAGAAACGGTTTTTGAACAATTTCGGCATACTTGGGTTGCCAAGCCAAGATGCTAGAAACGGTTTTTGAACCATTTCGGCATACTTGGATTCCCAACCCAAGATGCTAGAAACGGTTTTTGAACTATTTCGGCATACTTGGGTTGCCAACCCAAGATGCTAGAAACGGTTTTTGAACCACTTCGGCATTCTTGGGTTCCCAACCCAAGATGCTAGAAACGGTTTTGAACCATTTCGGCATACTTGGATTCCCAACCCAAGATGCTAGAAACGGTTTTTGAACTATTTCGGCATACTTGGGTTGCCAACCCAAGATGCTAGAAACGGTTTTTGAACAATTTCGGCATACTTGGGTTGCCAACCCAAGATGCTAGAAACGGTTTTTGAACCATTTCGGCATACTTAGGTTCCCAACCCAAGATGCTAGAAACGGTTTTTGAACCATTTCGGCATACTTGGGTTGCCAACCCAAGATGCTAGAAACGGTTTTTGAACCATTTTGGCATACTTGGGTTGCCAACCCAAGATGCTAGAAACGGTTTTCGAACTATTTTGGCATACTTGGGTTGCCAACCCAAGATGCTAGAAACGGTTTTTGAACCATTTCGGCATACTTGGGATGCCAACCCAAGATGCTAGAAACGGTTTTTGAACTATTTCGGCATACTTGGGTTGCCAACCCAAGATGCTAGAAACGGTTTTTGAACCATTTCGGCATACTTGGATTCTTAACCCAAGATGCTATAAACGGTTTTTTAACCATTTCGCCATACTTGGGTTGCCAACCCAAGATGCTAGAAACGGTTTTTGAACCATTTCGGCATACTTGGTTTGCCAACCCAAAATGCTAGAAACGGTTTTTGAACCATTTCGGCATACTTGGATTCCCAACCCAAGATGCTAGAAACGGTTTTTGAACCATTTCGGTACACTTGGATTCCCAACCCAAGATGCTAGAAACGGTTTTTGAACCATTTCGGCATACTTGGGTTGCCAACCCAAGATGCTAGAAACGGTTTTTGAACTATTTTGGCATACCTGGGTTGCCAACCCAAGATGCTAGAAACGGTTTTTGAACCATTTCGGCATACTTGGATTCCCAACCCAAGATGCTAGAAACGGTTTTTGAACAATTTCGGCATACTTGGGTTGCCAACCCAAGATGCTAGAAACGGTTTTTGAACTATTTTGGCATACCTGGGTTGCCAACCCAAGATGCTAGAAACGGTTTTGAACCATTTCGGCATACTTGGGATGCCAACCCAAGATGCTAGAAACGGTTTTTGAACCATTTCGGCATACTTGGGTTCCCAACCCAAGATGCTAGAAACGGTTTTTGAACCATTTCGGCATACTTGGGATGCCAACCCAAGATGCTAGAAACGGTTTTTGAACCATTTCGGCATACTTGGGTTGCCAACCCAAGATGCTAGAAACGGTTTTTGAACCATTTCGGCATACTTGGGTTGCAAACCCAAGATGCTAGAAACGGTTTTTGAACCATTTCGGCATACTTGGGTTCCCAACCTAAGATGCTAGAAACGGTTTTTGAACCATTTCGGCATACTTGGGTTCCCAACCCAAGATGCTAGAAACGGTTTTTGAACCATTTCGGCATACTTGGGATGCCAACCCAAGATGCTAGAAACGGTTTTTGAACCATTTCGGTACACTTGGATTCCCAACCCAAGATGCTAGAAACGGTTTTTGAACCATTTCGGCATACTTGGGTTGCCAACCCAAGATGCTAGAAACGGTTTTTGAACTATTTTGGCATACCTGGGTTGCCAACCCAAGATGCTAGAAACGGTTTTTGAACCATTTCGGCATACTTGGATTCCCAACCCAAGATGCTAGAAACGGTTTTTGAACCACTTCGGCATTCTTGGGTTCCCAACCCAAGATGCTAGAAACGGTTTTGAACCATTTCGGCATACTTGGATTCCCAACCCAAGATGCTAGAAACGGTTTTTGAACTATTTCGGCATACTTGGGTTGCCAACCCAAGATGCTAGAAACGGTTTTTGAACCATTTCGGCATACTTGGTTTGCCAACCCAAAATGCTAGAAACGGTTTTTGAACCATTTCGGCATACTTGGGTTCCCAACCCAAGATGCTAGAAACGGTTTTTGAACCATTTCGGCATACTTGGGTTGCCAACCCAAGATGCTAGAAACGGTTTTTGAACCATTTTGGCATACTTGGGTTGCCAACCCAAGATGCTAGAAACGGTTTTCGAACTATTTTGGCATACTTGGGTTGCCAACCCAAGATGCTAGAAACGGTTTTTGAACCATTTCGGCATACTTGGGTTCCCAACCTAAGATGCTAGAAACGGTTTTTGAACTATTTCGGCATACTGGGGATGCCAACCCAAGATGCTAGAAACGGTTTTTGAACTATTTCGGCATACTTGGGTTGCCAACCCAAGATGCTTGAAACGGTTTTTGAACCTTTTCGGCATACTAGGGTTGCCAACCCAAGATGCTAGAAACGGTTTTTGAACCATTTCGGCATACTTGGGTTCCCAACCCAAGATGCTAGAAACGGTTTTTGAACCATCTCGGCATACTTGGGATGCCAACCCAAGATGCTAGAAACGGTTTTTGAACCATTTCGGCATACTTGGGTTCCCAACCCAAGATGCTAGAAACGGTTTTTGAACCATCTCGGCATACTTGGGATGCCAACCCAAGATGCTAGAAACGGTTTTTGATCCATTTCGGCATACTTGCGATGCCAACCCAAGATGCTAGAAACGGTTTTTGAACCATTTCGGCATACTTGCGATGCCAACCCAAGATGCTAGAAACGGTTTTTGAACCATTTCGGCATACTTGGGTTATTAACCCAAGATGCTAGAAACGGTTTTTGAACCATCTCGGCATACTTAGGATGCCAACCCAAGATGCTAGAAACGGTTTTTGATCCATTTCGGCATACTTGCGATGCCAACCCAAGATGCTAGAAACGGTTTTTGAACCATTTCGGCATACTTGGGTTCCCAACCCAAGATGCTAGAAACGGTTTTTGAACCATTTCGGCATACTTGCGATGCCAACCCAAGATGCTAGAAACGGGTTTTGAACCATTTCGGCATACTTGGGTTCCCAACCCAAGATGCTAGAAACGGTTTTTGAACCATTTTGGCATACTTGGGTTGCCAACCCAAGATGCTAGAAACGGTTTTCGAACTATTTTGGCATACTTGCGATGCCAACCCAAGATGCTAGAAACGGTTTTTGAACCATTTCGGCATACTTGCGATGCCAACCCAAGATGCTAGAAACGGTTTTTGAACCATTTCGGCATACTTGGATTCCCAACCCAAGATGCTAGAAACGGTTTTTGAACCATTTCGGCATACTTGGATTCCCAACCCAAGATGCTAGAAACGGTTTTTGAACCATTTCGGCATACTTGGGTTGCCAACCCAAGATGCTAGAAACGGTTTTTGAACCATTTCGTAAAACTTGTGATCCCAACCCAAGATGCTAGAAACGGTTTTTGAACCATTTTGGCATACTTGGGTTGCCAACCCAAGATGCTAGAAACGGTTTTTGAACCATTTCGGCATACTTGGGATGCAAACACAAATTACTAGAAACGGTTTTTGAATCATTTCGGCATACTTGAGTTGCCAACCCAAGAGGCTAGAAACGGTTTTTGAACCATTTCGCCAAACTTGTGATCCCAACCCAAGATGCTAGAAACGGTTTTTGAACCATTTTGGCATACTTGGGTTGCCAACCCAAGATGCTAGAAACGGTTTTTGAACCATTTCGGCATACTTGGGATGCAAACACAAATTACTAGAAACGGTTTTTGAACCATTTCGCCAAACTTGTGATCCCAACCCAAGATGCTAGAAACGGTTTTTGAACCATTTCGGCATACTTGGGTTCCCAGCCCAAGATGCTAGAAACGGTTTTTGAACCATTTCGGCATACTTGGATTCCCAACCCAAGATGCTAGAAACGGTTTGTGAACCATTTCGGCATACTTGGATTCCCAACCCAAGATGCTAGAAACGGTTTTTGAACCATTTCGGCATACTTGGGTGCCAACTCAAGATGCTAGAAACGGTTTTTGAACCATTTCGGCATACTTGGGTTGCCAACCCAAGATGCTAGAAACGGTTTTTGAACCATTTCGGCATACTTGGGTTGCCAACCCAAGATGCTAGAAATGGTTTTTGAACCATTTCGGCATACTTGGGTTGCCAACCCAAGATGCTAGAAACGGTTTTTGAACCATTTCGGCATACTTGGGTTCTCAACCCAAGATGCTAGAAACGGTTTTTGAACCATTTCGGCATACTTGGGATGCCAACCCAAGTTGCTAGAAACGGTTTTTGAACCATTTCGGCATACTTGGGATGCCAACCCAAGATGCTAGAAACGGTTTTTGAACCATTTCGGCATACTTGGGATGCCAACCCAAGATGCTAGAAACGGTTTTTGAACCATTTCGGCATACTTGGGTTGCCAACCCAAGATGCTAGAAACGGTTTTTGAACCATTTCGGCATACTTGGGTTGCCAACCCAAGATGCTAGAAACGGTTTTTGAACCATTTCGGCATACTTGGGTTGCCAACCCAAGATGCTAGAAATGGTTTTTGAACCATTTCGGCATACTTGGGTTCCCAACCCAAGATGCTAGAAACGGTTTTTGAACCATTTCGGCATACTTGGGATGCCAACCCAAGATGCTAGAAACGGTTTTGGAACCATTTCGGCATATTTGGGATGCCAACCCAAGATGCTAGAAACGGTTTTTGAACCATTTCGGCATACTTGGGTTGCCAACCCAAGATGCTAGAAACGGTTTTTGAACCATTTCGGCATACTTGGGATGCCAACCCAAGATGCTAGAAACGGTTTTTGAACCATTTCGGCATACTTGGGTTCCCAACCCAAGATGCTAGAAACGGTTTTTGAACCATTTCGGCATACTTGGATTCCCAACCCAAGATGCTAGAAACGGTTTTTGAACCATTTCGGCATACTTGGGTGCCAACTCAAGATGCTAGAAACGGTTTTTGAACCATTTCGGCATACTTGGGTTGCCAACCCAAGATGCTAGAAACGGTTTTTGAACCAATTCGGCATACTTGGGATGCCAACCCAAGATGCTAGAAACGGTTTTGGAACCATTTCGGCATACTTGGGATGCCAACCCAAGATGCTAGAAACGGTTTTTGAACCATTTCGGCATACTTGGGATGCCAACCCAAGATGCAAGAAACGGTTTTTGAACCATTTCGGCATACTTGGGATGCCAACCCAAGATGCTAGAAACGGTTTTTGAACCATTTCGGCATACTTGGGTTGCCAACCCAAGATGCTAGTAACGGTTTTTGAACCATTTCGGCATACTTGGGTTCCCAACCCAAGATGCTAGAAACGGTTTTTGAACCATTTCGGCATACTTGGGATGCCAACCCAAGATGCTAGAAACGGTTTTTGAACCATTTCGGCATACTTGGGATGCCAACCCAAGATGCTAGAAACGGTTTTTGAACCATTTCGGCATACTTGGGTTCCCAACCCAAGATGCTAGAAACGGTTTTTGAACCATTTCGGCATACTTGGGATGCCAACCCAAGATGCTAGAAACGGTTTTTGAACCATTTCGGCATACTTGGGTTCCCAACCCAAGATGCAAGAAACGGTTTTTGAACCATTTCGGCATACTTGGGATGCCAACCCAAGATGCTAGAAACGGTTTTTGAACCATTTCGGCATACTTGGGATGCCAACCCAAGATGCTAGAAACGGTTTTTGAACCATTTCGGCATACTTGGATTCCCAACCCAAGATGCTAGAAACGGTTTTTGAACCATTTCGGCATACTTGGGTTCCCAACCCAAGATGCTAGAAACGGTTTTTGAACCATTTCGGCATACTTGGGATGCCAACCCAAGATGCAAGAAACGGTTTTTGAACCATTTCGGCATACTTGGGTTGCCAACCCAAGATGCTAGAAACGGTTTTTGAACCATTTCGGCATACTTGGGTTCCCAACCCAAGATGCTAGAAACGGTTTTTGAACCATTTCGGCATACTTGGGATGCCAACCCAAGATGCAAGAAACGGTTTTTGAACCATTTCGGCATACTTGGGTTGCCAACCCAAGATGCTAGAAACGGTTTTTGAACCATTTCGGCATACTTGGGTTGCCAACCCAAGATGCTAGAAACGGTTTTTGAACCATTTCGGCATACTTGGGATGCCAACCCAAGATGCTAGAAACGGTTTTTGAACCATTTCGGCATACTTGGGATGCCAACCCAAGATGCTAGAAACGGTTTTTGAACCATTTCGGCATACTTGGGTTCCCAACCCAAGATGCTAGAAACGGTTTTTGAACCATTTCGGCATACTTGGGTTGCCAACCCAAGATGCTAGAAACGGTTTTTGAACCATTTCGGCATACTTAGATTCCCAACCCAAGATGCTAGAAACGTATTATGAACCATTTCGGCATACTTGGGATGCCAACCCAAGATGCTAGAAACGGTTTTTGAATCATTTCGGCATACTTGAGTTGCCAACCCAAGAGGCTAGAAACGGTTTTTGAACCATTTCGCCAAACTTGTGATCCCAACCCAAGATGCTAGAAACGGTTTTTGAACCATTTTGGCATACTTGGGTTGCCAACCCAAGATGCTAGAAACGGTTTTTGAACCATTTCGGCATACTTGGGATGCAAACACAAATTACTAGAAACGGTTTTTGAACCATTTCGGCATACTGGGGTTCCCAGCCCAAGATGCTAGAAATGGTTTTTGAACCATTTCGGCATACTTGGTTTCCCCACCCAAGATGCTAGAAACGGTTTTTGAACCATTTCGGCATACTTGGGATGCAAACCCAAGATGCTAGAAACGGTTTTTGAACCATTTCGGCATACTTGAGTTGCCAACCTAAGATGCAAGAAACGGTTTTTGAACCATTTCGCCAAACTTGTGATCCCAACCCAAGATGCTAGAAACGGTTTTTGAACCATTTTGGCATACTTGGGTTGCCAACCCAAGATGCTAGAAACGGTTTTTGAACCATTTCGGCATACTTGGGTTCATAACCCAAGATGCTAGAAACGGTTTTTGAACCATTTTGGCATACTTGGGTTGCCAACCCAAGATGCTAGAAACGGTTTTTGAGCCATTTCGGCATACTTGGGATGCAAACACAAATTACTAGAAACGGTTTTTGAACCATTTTGGCATACTTGGGATGCCAACACAAATTACTAGAAACGGTTTTTGAACCATTTCGGCATACTGGGGTTCCCAGCCCAAGATGCTAGAAATGGTTTTTGAACCATTTCGGCATACTTGGGTTGCCATCCCAAGATGCTAGAAACGGTTTTTGAACTATTTCGGCATACTTGGTATGCCAACCCAAGATGCTAGAAATGGTTTTTGAACCATTTCGGCATACTTGGGTTGCCAACCCAAGATGCTAGAAACGGTTTTTGAACTATTTCGGCATACTTGAGTTGCCAACCCAAGATGCTAAAAACAGGTTTTGAACTATTTCGGCATACTTGGGTTGCCAACCCAAGATGCTAAAAACAGGTTTTGAACCATTTCGGCATACTAGGTTTGCCAACCTAAGATGCTAGAAATGGTTTTTGAACCATTTCGGCATACTTGGGTTCCCAACCCAAGATGCTAGAAACGGTTTTTGAACCATTTCGGCATACTTGGTTTGCCAACCCAAGATGCTAGAAATGGTTTTTGAACCATTTCAGCATACTTGGGTTCCCAACCCAAGATGCTAGAAACGGTTTTTGAACCATTTCGGCACACTTGGGTTGCCATTCCAAAATGCTAGAAACGGTTTTTGAACCATTTCAGCATACTTGGGTTCCCAACCCAAGATGCTAGAAACGGTTTTTGAACCATTTCGGCACACTTTGGTTGCCATTCCAAAATGCTAGAAACGGTTTTTGAACCTTTTCGGCATACTTTGGATGCCAACCCAAGATGCTAGAAACGGGTTTTGAACTATTTCGGCATACTTGGGTTGCCAACCCAAGATGCTAAAAACAGGTTTTGAACCATTTCGGCATACTTGGTTTGCCAACCCAAGATGCTAGAAACGGGTTTTGAACCATTTCGGCATACTTGGGTTTTCAACCCAAGATGCTAGAAACGGTTTTTGAACCATTTCGGCATACTTGGGATGCAAACACAAATTACTAGAAACGGTTTTTGAACCATTTTGGCATACTTGGGATGCCAACACAAATTACTAGAAACGGTTTTTGAACCATTTCGGCATACTGGGGTTCCCAGCACAAGATGCTAGAAATGGTTTTTGAACCATTTCGGCATACTTGGGTTGCCAACCCAAGATGCTAGAAACGGTTTTTGAACCATTTCGGCATACTTGGGATGCCAACACAAATTACTAGAAACGGTTTTTGAACCATTTCGGCATACTTGGGTTCCCAACCCAAGATGCTAGAAATGGTTTTTGAACCATTTCGGCATACTTGAGTTGCCAACCCAGGATGCTAGAAACGGTTTTTGAACCATTTCGGCATACTTGGGTTCCCAACCCAAGATGCTAGAAACGTATTTTGAACCATTTCGGCATACTTGGGATGCCAACTCAAGATGCTAGAAACGGTTTTTGATCATTTCGGCATACTTGAGTTGCCAACCCAAGAGGCTAGAAACGGTTTTTGAACCATTTCGCCAAACTTGTGATCCCAACCCAAGATGCTAGAAACGGTTTTTGAACCATTTTGGCATACTTGGGTTGCCAACCCAAGATGCTAGAAACGGTTTTTGAACCATTTCGGCATACTTGGGTTCCCAACCCAAGATGCTAGAAACGGTTTTTGAACCATTTCGGCATACTTGGGATGCCAACCCAAGATGCAAGAAACGGTTTTTGAACCATTTCGGCATACTTGGGTTGCCAACCCAAGATGCTAGAAACGGTTTTTGAACCATTTCGGCATACTTGGGTTCCCAACCCAAGATGCTAGAAACGGTTTTTGAACCATTTCGGCATACTTGGGATGCCAACCCAAGATGCAAGAAACGGTTTTTGAACCATTTCGGCATACTTGGGTTGCCAACCCAAGATGCTAGAAACGGTTTTTGAACCATTTCGGCATACTTGGGATGCCAACCCAAGATGCTAGAAACGGTTTTTGAACCATTTCGGCATACTTGGGATGCCAACCCAAGATGCTAGAAACGGTTTTTGAACCATTTCGGCATACTTGGGATGCCAACCCAAGATGCTAGAAACGGTTTTTGAACCATTTCGGCATACTTGGGTTCCCAACCCAAGATGCTAGAAACGGTTTTTGAACCATTTCGGCATACTTGGGTTGCCAACCCAAGATGCTAGAAACGGTTTTTGAACCATTTCGGCATACTTAGATTCCCAACCCAAGATGCTAGAAACGTATTATGAACCATTTCGGCATACTTGGGATGCCAACCCAAGATGCTAGAAACGGTTTTTGAATCATTTCGGCATACTTGAGTTGCCAACCCAAGAGGCTAGAAACGGTTTTTGAACCATTTCGCCAAACTTGTGATCCCAACCCAAGATGCTAGAAACGGTTTTTGAACCATTTTGGCATACTTGGGTTGCCAACCCAAGATGCTAGAAACGGTTTTTGAACCATTTCGGCATACTTGGGATGCAAACACAAATTACTAGAAACGGTTTTTGAACCATTTCGGCATACTGGGGTTCCCAGCCCAAGATGCTAGAAATGGTTTTTGAACCATTTCGGCATACTTGGTTTCCCCACCCAAGATGCTAGAAACGGTTTTTGAACCATTTCGGCATACTTGGGATGCAAACCCAAGATGCTAGAAACGGTTTTTGAACCATTTCGGCATACTTGAGTTGCCAACCTAAGATGCAAGAAACGGTTTTTGAACCATTTCGCCAAACTTGTGATCCCAACCCAAGATGCTAGAAACGGTTTTTGAACCATTTTGGCATACTTGGGTTGCCAACCCAAGATGCTAGAAACGGTTTTTGAACCATTTCGGCATACTTGGGTTCATAACCCAAGATGCTAGAAACGGTTTTTGAACCATTTTGGCATACTTGGGTTGCCAACCCAAGATGCTAGAAACGGTTTTTGAGCCATTTCGGCATACTTGGGATGCAAACACAAATTACTAGAAACGGTTTTTGAACCATTTTGGCATACTTGGGATGCCAACACAAATTACTAGAAACGGTTTTTGAACCATTTCGGCATACTGGGGTTCCTAGCCCAAGATGCTAGAAATGGTTTTTGAACCATTTCGGCATACTTGGGTTGCCATCCCAAGATGCTAGAAACGGTTTTTGAACTATTTCGGCATACTTGGTATGCCAACCCAAGATGCTAGAAATGGTTTTTGAACCATTTCGGCATACTTGGGTTGCCAACCCAAGATGCTAGAAACGGTTTTTGAACTATTTCGGCATACTTGAGTTGCCAACCCAAGATGCTAAAAACAGGTTTTGAACTATTTCGGCATACTTGGGTTGCCAACCCAAGATGCTTAAAACAGGTTTTGAACCATTTCGGCATACTAGGTTTGCCAACCTAAGATGCTAGAAATGGTTTTTGAACCATTTCGGCATACTTGGGTTCCCAACCCAAGATGCTAGAAACGGTTTTTGAACCATTTCGGCATACTTGGTTTGCCAACCCAAGATGCTAGAAATGGTTTTTGAACCATTTCAGCATACTTGGGTTCCCAACCCAAGATGCTAGAAACGGTTTTTGAACCATTTCGGCACACTTGGGTTGCCATTCCAAAATGCTAGAAACGGTTTTTGAACCATTTCAGCATACTTGGGTTACCAACCCAAGATGCAAGAAACGGTTTTTGAACCATTTCGGCACACTTTGGTTGCCATTCCAAAATGCTAGAAACGGTTTTTGAACCATTTCGGCATACTTGGGATGCCATTCCAAGATGCTAGAAACGGGTTTTGAACTATTTCGGCATACTTGGGTTGCCAACCCAAGATGCTAAAAACTGGTTTTGAACCATTTCGGCATACTAGGTTTGCCAACCCAAGATGCTAGAAACGGGTTTTGAACCATTTCGGCATACTTGGGTTTTCAACCCAAGATGCTAGAAACGGTTTTTGAACCATTTCGGCATACTTGGGATGCAAACACAAATTACTAGAAACGGTTTTTGAACCATTTTGGCATACTTGGGATGCCAACACAAATTACTAGAAACGGTTTTTGAACCATTTCGGCATACTGGGGTTCCCAGCACAAGATGCTAGAAATGGTTTTTGAACCATTTCGGCATACTTGGGTTGCCAACCCAAGATGCTAGAAACGGTTTTTGAACCATTTCGGCATACTTGGGATGCCAACACAAATTACTAGAAACGGTTTTTGAACCATTTCGGCATACTTGGGTTCCCAACCCAAGATGCTAGAAATGGTTTTTGAACCATTTCGGCATACTTGAGTTGCCAACCCAGGATGCTAGAAACGGTTTTTGAACCATTTCGGCATACTTGGGTTCCCAACCCAAGATGCTAGAAACGTATTTTGAACCATTTCGGCATACTTGGGATGCCAACTCAAGATGCTAGAAACGGTTTTTGATCATTTCGGCATACTTGAGTTGCCAACCCAAGAGGCTAGAAACGGTTTTTGAACCATTTCGCCAAACTTGTGATCCCAACCCAAGATGCTAGAAACGGTTTTTGAACCATTTTGGCATACTTGGGTTGCCAACCCAAGATGCTAGAAACGGTTTTTGAACCATTTCGGCATACTTGGGATGCAAACACAAATTACTAGAAACGGTTTTTGAACTATTTCGGCATACTTGGGTTGCCAACCCAAGATGCCAGAAATGGTTTTTGAACCATTTCGGCATACTTGGTTTGCCAACCCAAGATGCTAGAAATGGTTTTTGAACCATTTCGGCATACTTGGATTCCCAACCCAAGATGCTAGAAACGGTTTTTGAACTATTTCGGCATACTTGAGTTGCCAACCCAAGATGCTAAAAACAGGTTTTGAACTATTTCGGCATACTTGGGTTGCCAACCCAAGATGCTAAAAACAGGTTTTGAACCATTTCGGCATACTAGGTTTGCCAACCCAAGATGCCAGAAATGGTTTTTGAACCATTTCGGCATACTTGGTTTGCCAACCCAAGATGCTAGAAATGGTTTTTGAACCATTTCGGCATACTTGGGTTCCCATCCCAAGATGCTAGAAACGGTTTTTGAACCATTTCGGCATACTTGGGTTGCCAACCCAAGATGCTAGAAATGATTTTTGAACCATTTCAGCATACTTGGGTTCCCAACCCAAGATGCTAGAAACGGTTTTTGAACCATTTCGGCACACTTGGGTTGCCATTCCAAAATGCTAGAAACGGTTTTTGAACCATTTCAGCATACTTGGGTTCCCAACCCAAGATGCTAGAAACGGTATTTGAACCATTTCGGCACACTAGGGTTGCCATTCAAAAATGCTAGAAACGGTTTTTGAATCATTTCGGCATACTTGAGTTGCCAACCCAAGATGCTAGAAACGGGTTTTGAACCATTTCAGCATACTTGGGATGCCAACCCAAAATGCTAGAAACGGTTTTTGAACCATTTCGGCATACTTGGGTTGCCAACCCAAGATGCTACAAACAGTTTTTGAACCATTTCGGCATACTTGGGTTCCCAACCCAAGATGCTAGAAACGGTTTTTGAACCATTTCGGCATACTTGGGTTCCCAACCCAAGATGCTACAAACAGTTTTTGAACCATTTCGGCATACTTGGGTTCCCAACCGAAGATGCTAGAAACGGTTTTTGAACTATTTCGGCATACTTGGGATGCCAACCCAAGATGCTAGAAACGGTTTTTGAACCATTTCGGCATACTTGGGTTCCCAACCCAAGATGCTAGAAACGGTTTTTGAACCATTTCGGCATACTTGGGTTCCCAACCCAAGATGCTTGAAACAGTTTTTGAACCATTTCGGCATACTTGGGTTCCCAACCCAAGATGCTACAAACAGTTTTTGAACCATTTCGGCATACTTGGGTTCCCAACCGAAGATGCTAGAAACGGTTTTTGAACTATTTCGGCATACTTGGGATGCCAACCCAAGATGCTAGAAACGGTTTTTGAATCATTTCGGCATACTTGGGTTGCCAACCCAAGATGCTACAAACAGTTTTTGAACCATTTCGGCATACTTGGGATGCCAACCCAAGATGCTAGAAACGGTTTTTGAACCATTTCGGCATACTTGGGTTGCCAACCCAAGATGCTACAAACAGTTTTTGAACCATTTCGGCATACTTGGGTTCCCAACCCAAGATGCTAGAAACGGTTTTTGAACCATTTCGGCATACTTGGGTTGCCAACCCAAGATGCTAGAAACAGTTTTTGAACCATTTCGGCATACTTGGGTTCCCAACCGAAGATGCTAGAAACGATTTTGAACCATTTCGGCATACTTGGGTTGCCAACCCAAGATCCTAGAAACGGGTTTTGAACCATTTCGGCATACTTGGGTTCCCAACCCAAGATGCTTGAAACGGTTTTTGAACCATTTCGGCATACTTGGGTTCCCAACCCAAGATGCTTGAAACAGTTTTTGAACCATTTCGGCATACTTGGGTTCCCAACCGAAGATGCTAGAAACGGTTTTTGAACCATTTCGGCATACTTGGGTTGCCAACCCAAGATGCTACAAACGGTTTTTGAACCATTTCGGCATACTTGGGTTCCCAACCCAAGATGCTACAAACGGTTTTCGAACCATTTCGGCATACTTGGGTTCCCAACCGAAGATGCTAGAAACGGTTTTTGAACTATTTCGGCATACTTGGGATGCCAACCCAAGATGCTAGAAACGGTTTTTGAACCATTTCGGCATACTTGGGTTCCCAACCCAAGATGCTTGAAACGGTTTTTGAACCATTTCGGCATACTTGGGTTCCCAACCCAAGATGCTAGAAACGGGTTTTGAACCATTTCAGCATACTTGGGATGCCAACCCAAGATGCTACAAACAGTTTTTGAACCATTTCGGCATACTTGGGTTCCCAACCCAAGATGCTAGAAACGGTTTTTGAACCATTTCGGCATACTTGGGATGCCAACCCAAGATGCTAGAAACGGTTTTTGAACCATTTCGGCATACTTGGGTTCCCAACCCAAGATGCTTGAAACGGGTTTTGAACCATTTCGGCATACTTGGGTTCCCAACCCAAGATGCTTGAAACAGTTTTTGAACCATTTCGGCATACTTGGGTTCCCAACCCAAGATGCTACAAACAGTTTTTGAACCATTTCGGCATACTTGGGTTCCCAACCGAAGATGCTAGAAACGGTTTTTGAACTATTTCGGCATACTTGGGATGCCAACCCAAGATGCTAGAAACGGGTTTTGAACCATTTCAGCATACTTGGATTCCCAACCCAAGATGCTAGAAACGGTTTTTGAACCATTTCGGCATACTTGGATTCCCAACCCAAGATGCTAGAAACGGTTTTTGAACCATTTCGGCATACTTGGATTCCCAACCCAAGATGCTACAAACGGTTTTTGAACCATTTCGGCATACTTGGATTCCCAACCCAAGATGCTAGAAACGGTTTTTGAACCATTTCGGCATACTTGGATTCCCAACCAAAGATGCTAGAAACGGTTTTTGAACCATTTCGGCATACTTGGATTCCCAACCCAAGCAATAGCAACTTGGGTTGCCAACCCAAGATGCTAGAAACGGTTTTTGAACCATTTCGGCATACTTGGATTCCCAACCCAAGATGCTAGAAACGGTTTTTGAACCATTTCGGCATACTTGGATTCCCAACCCAAGATGCTAGAAATTGTTTTTGAACCATTTCGGCATACTTGGGTTGCCAACCCAAGATGCTAGAAACGGTTTCTGAACCATTTCGGCATACTTGGATTCCCAACCCAAGATGCTAGAAACGGTTTTTGAACCATTTCGGCATACTTGGGTTGCCAACCCAAGATGCTAGAAACGGTTTTTGAACCATTTCGGCATACTTGGATTCCCAACCCAAGATGCTAGAAACGGTTTTTGAACCATTTCGGCATACTTGGATTCCCAACCCAAGATGCTAGAAACGGTTTTTGAACCATTTCGGCATACTTGGATTCCCAACCCAAGATGCTAGAAATTGTTTTTGAACCATTTCGGCATACTTGGGTTGCCAACCCAAGATGCTAGAAACGGTTTTTGAACCATTTCGGCATACTTGGATTCCCAACCCAAGATGCTACAAACGGTTTTTGAACCATTTCGGCATACTTGGATTCCCAACCCAAGTTGCTAGAAATTGTTTTTGAACCATTTCGGCATACTTGGGTTGCCAACCCAAGATGCTAGAAACGGTTTTTGAACCATTTCGGCATACTTGGATTCCCAACCCAAGATGCTAGAAACGGTTTTTGAACCATTTCGGCATACTTGGATTCCCAACCCAAGATGCTAGAAACGGTTTTTGAACCATTTCGGCATACTTGGATTCCCAACCCAAGATGCTACAAACGGTTTTTGAACCATTTCGGCATACTTGGATTCCCAACCCAAGATGCTAGAAACGGTTTTTGAACCATTTCGGCATACTTGGGTTGCCAACCCAAGATGCTAGAAACGGTTTTTGAACCATTTCGGCAAACTTGGATTCCCAACCCAAGATGCTAGAAACGGTTTTTGAACCATTTCGGCATACTTGGATTCCCAACCCAAGATACTAGAAACGGTTTTTGAACCATTTCGGCATACTTGGGGTGCCAACTGAAGATGCTAGAAACGGTTTTGAACCATTTCGGCATACTTGGATTCCCAACCCAAGATGCTAGAAACGGTTTTTGAACCATTTCGGCATACTTGGATTCCCAACCCAAGATGCTAGAAACGGTTTTTGAACCATTTCGGCATACTTGGATTCCCAACCCAAGCAATAGCAACTTGGGTTGCCAACCCAAGATGCTAGAAACGGTTTTTGAACCATTTCGGCATACTTGGATTCCCAACCCAAGATGCTAGAAACGGTTTTTGAACCATTTCGGCATACTTGGGTTGCCAACCCAAGATGCTAGATACGGTTTTTGAACCATTTCGGCATACTTGGGTTGCCAACCCAAGATGCTAGAAACGGTTTTTGAACCATTTCGGCATACTTGGATTCCCAACCCAAGATGCTAGAAACGGTTTTTGAACCATTTCGGCATACTTGGATTCCCAACCCAAGATGCTACAAACGGTTTTTGAACCATTTCGGCATACTTGGATTCCCAACCCAAGCAATAGCAACTTGGGTTGCCAACCCAAGATGCTAGAAACGGTTTTTGAACCATTTCGGCATACTTGGATTCCCAACCCAAGATGCTAGAAACGGTTTTTGAACCATTTCGGCATACTTGGATTCCCAACCCAAGCAATAGCAACTTGGGTTGCCAACCCAAGATGCTAGAAACGGTTTTTGAACCATTTCGGCATACTTGGATTCCCAACCCAAGATGCTACAAACGGTTTTTGAACCATTTCGGCATACTTGGGTTGCCAACCCAAGATGCTAGAAACGGTTTTTGAACCATTTCGGCATACTTGGATTCCCAACCAAAGATGCTAGAAACGGTTTTTGAACCATTTCGGCATACTTGGGTTGCCAACCCAAGATGCTAGAAACGGTTTTTGAACCATTTCGGCATACTTGGGTTGCCAACCCAAGATGCTAGAAACGGTTTTTGAACCATTTCGGCATACTTGGATTCCCAACCCAAGATGCTAGAAACGGTTTTTGAACCATTTCGGCATACTTGGATTCCCAACCCAAGATGCTAGAAATTGTTTTTGAACCATTTCGGCATACTTGGGTTGCCAACCCAAGATGCTAGAAACGGTTTCTGAACCATTTCGGCATACTTGGATTCCCAACCCAAGATGCTAGAAACGGTTTTTGAACCATTTCGGCATACTTGGGTTGCCAACCCAAGATGCTAGAAACGGTTTTTGAACCATTTCGGCATACTTGGATTCCCAACCCAAGATGCTAGAAACGGTTTTTGAACCATTTCGGCATACTTGGATTCCCAACCCAAGATGCTAGAAACGGTTTTTGAACCATTTCGGCATACTTGGATTCCCAACCCAAGATGCTAGAAATTGTTTTTGAACCATTTCGGCATACTTGGGTTGCCAACCCAAGATGCTAGAAACGGTTTTTGAACCATTTCGGCATACTTGGATTCCCAACCCAAGATGCTACAAACGGTTTTTGAACCATTTCGGCATACTTGGATTCCCAACCCAAGATGCTAGAAATTGTTTTTGAACCATTTCGGCATACTTGGGTTGCCAACCCAAGATGCTAGAAACGGTTTTTGAACCATTTCGGCATACTTGGATTCCCAACCCAAGATGCTAGAAACGGTTTTTGAACCATTTCGGCATACTTGGATTCCCAACCCAAGATGCTAGAAACGGTTTTTGAACCATTTCGGCATACTTGGGTTGCCAACCCAAGATGCTAGAAACGGTTTTTGAACCATTTCGGCATACTTGGATTCCCAACCCAAGATGCTAGAAACGGTTTTTGAACCATTTCGGCATACTTGGGTTGCCAACCCAAGATGCTAGATACGGTTTTTGAACCATTTCGGCATACTTGGGTTGCCAACCCAAGATGCTAGAAACGGTTTTTGAACCATTTCGGAATACTTGGATTCCCAACCCAAGATGCTAGAAACGGTTTTTGAACCATTTCGGCATACTTGGATTCCCAACCCAAGATGCTAGAAAAGGTTTTTGAACCATTTCGGCATACTTGGGTTGCCAACTGAAGATGCTAGAAACGGTTTTTGAACCATTTCGGCATACTTGGATTCCCAACCCAAGATGCTAGAAACGGTTTTTGAACCATTTCGGCATACTTGGATTCCCAACCCAAGATGCTAGAAACGGTTTTTGAACCATTTCGGCATACTTGGATTCCCAACCCAAGATGCTACAAACGGTTTTTGAACCATTTCGGCATACTTGGATTCCCAACCCAAGCAATAGCAACTTGGGTTGCCAACCCAAGATGCTAGAAACGGTTTTTGAACCATTTCGGCATACTTGGATTCCCAACCCAAGATGCTAGAAACGGTTTTTGAACCATTTCGGCATACTTGGATTCCCAACCCAAGCACTAGCAACTTGGGTTGCCAACCCAAGATGCTAGAAACGGTTTTTGAACCATTTCGGCATACTTGGATTCCCAACCCAAGATGCTACAAACGGTTTTTGAACCATTTCGGCATACTTGGATTCCCAACCCAAGATGCTAGAAACGGTTTTTGAACCATTTCGGCATACTTGGGTTGCCAACCCAAGATGCTAGATACGGTTTTTGAACCATTTCGGCATACTTGGGATGCCAACCCAAGATGCTAGAAACGGTTTTTGAACCATTTCGGCATACTTGGATTCCCAACCCAAGATGCTAGAAACGGTTTTTGAACCATTTCGGCATACTTGGATTCCCAACCCAAGATACTACAAACGGTTTTTGAACCATTTCGGCATACTTGGATTCCCAACCCAAGCAATAGCAACTTGGGTTGCCAACCCAAGATGCTAGAAACGGTTTTTGAACCATTTCGGCATACTTGGATTCCCAACCCAAGATGCTAGAAACGGTTTTTGAACCATTTCGGCATACTTGGATTCCCAACCCAAGCAATAGCAACTTGGGTTGCCAACCCAAGATGCTAGAAACGGTTTTTGAACCATTTCGGCATACTTGGATTCCCAACCAAAGATGCTAGAAACGGTTTTTGAACCATTTCGGCATACTTGGGTTGCCAACCCAAGATGCTAGAAACGGTTTTTGAACCATTTCGGCATACTTGGGTTGCCAACCCAAGATGCTAGAAACGGTTTTTGAACCATTTCGGCATACTTGGATTCCCAACCCAAGATGCTAGAAACGGTTTTTGAACCATTTCGGCATTCTTGGATTCCCAACCCAAGATGCTAGAAACGGTATTTGAACCATTTCGGCATACTTGGATTCCCAA
Organism: Anopheles ziemanni; assembly: GCF_943734765.1. Classification (NCBI taxonomy): domain Eukaryota; kingdom Metazoa; phylum Arthropoda; class Insecta; order Diptera; family Culicidae; genus Anopheles; species Anopheles ziemanni. The sequence continues at coordinate 244,281 of NW_026690049.1, read as the reverse complement.
CCCAAGATGCTAGAAATTGTTTTTGAACCATTTCGGCATACTTGGGTTGCCAACCCAAGATGCTAGAAACGGTTTTTGAACCATTTCGGCATACTTGGATTCCCAACCCAAGATGCTAGAAACGGTTTTTGAACCATTTCGGCATACTTGGATTCCCAACCCAAGATGCTAGAAATTGTTTTTGAACCATTTCGGCATACTTGGGTTGCCAACCCAAGATGCTAGAAACGGTTTTTGAACCATTTCGGCATACTTGGATTCCCAACCCAAGATGCTAGAAACGGTTTTTGAACCATTTCGGCATACTTGGATTCCCAACCCAAGATGCTAGAAATTGTTTTTGAACCATTTCGGCATACTTGGGTTGCCAACCCAAGATGCTAGAAACGGTTTTTGAACCATTTCGGCATACTTGGATTCCCAACCCAAGATGCTACAAATGGTTTTTGAACCATTTCGGCATACTTGGATTCCCAACCCAAGCAATAGCAACTTGGGTTGCCAACCCAAGATGCTAGAAACGGTTTTTGAACCATTTCGGCATACTTGGATTCCCAACCCAAGATGCTAGAAACGGTTTTTGAACCATTTCGGCATACTTGGATTCCCGACCCAAGATGCTAGAAACGGTTTTTGAACCATTTCGGCATACTTGGGTTGCCAACCCAAAATGCTAAATACGGTTTTTGAACCATTTCGGCATACTTGGGTTGCCAACCCAAGATGCTAGAAACGGTTTTTGAACCATTTCGGCATACTTGGATTCCCAACCCAAGATGCTAGAAACGGTTTTTGAACCATTTCTGCATACTTGGATTCCCAACCCAAGATGCTAGAAATTGTTTTTGAACCATTTCGGCATACTTGGGTTGCCAACCCAAGATGCTAGAAACGGTTTTTGAACCATTTCGGCATACTTGGATTCCCAACCCAAGATGCTAGAAACGGTTTTTGAACCATTTCGGCATACTTGGATTCCCAACCCAAGATGCTAGAAATTGTTTTTGAACCATTTCGGCATACTTGGGTTGCCAACCCAAGATGCTAGAAACGGTTTTTGAACCATTTCGGCATACTTGGATTCCCAACCCAAGATGCTAGAAACGGTTTTTGAACCATTTCGGCATACTTGGATTCCCAACCCAAGATGCTAGAAATTGTTTTTGAACCATTTCGGCATACTTGGGTTGCCAACCCAAGATGCTAGAAACGGTTTTTGAACCATTTCGGCATACTTGGATTCCCAACCCAAGATGCTAGAAACGGTTTTTGAACCATTTCGGCATACTTGGATTCCCAACCCAAGATGCTAGAAACGGTTTTTGAACCATTTCGGCATACTTGGATTCCCAACCCAAGATGCTACAAACGGTTTTTGAACCATTTCGGCATACTTGGGTTGCCAACCCAAGATGCTAGAAACGGTTTTTGAACCATTTCGGCATACTTGGATTCCCAACCAAAGATGCTAGAAACGGTTTTTGAACCATTTCGGCATACTTGGGTTGCCAACCCAAGATGCTAGAAACGGTTTTTGAACCATTTCGGCATACTTGGGTTGCCAACCCAAGATGCTAGAAACGGTTTTTGAACCATTTCGGCATACTTGGATTCCCAACCCAAGATGCTAGAAACGGTTTTTGAACCATTTCGGCATACTTGGATTCCCAACCCAAGATGCTAGAAACGGTTTTTGAACCATTTCGGCATACTTGGATTCCCAACCCAAGATGCTACAAACGGTTTTTGAACCATTTCGGCATACTTGGGTTGCCAACCCAAGATGCTAGAAACGGTTTTTGAACCATTTCGGCATACTTGGGATGCCAACCCAAGATGCTAGAAACGGTTTTTGAACCATTTCGGCATACTTGGATTCCCAACCCAAGATGCTAGAAACGGTTTTTGAACCATTTCGGCATACTTGGATTCCCAACCCAAGATGCTAGAAACGGTTTTTGAACCATTTCGGCATACTTGAATTCCCAACCCAGGTTGCTAGAAATTGTTTTTGAACCATTTCGGCATACTTGGGTTGCCAACCCAAGATGCTAGAAACGGTTTTTGAACCATTTCGGCATACTTGGATTCCCAACCCAAGATGCTACAAACGGTTTTTGAACCATTTCGGCATACTTGGATTCCCAACCCAAGATGCTAGAAAATGTTTTTGAACCATTTCGGCATACTTGGGTTGCCAACCCAAGATGCTAGAAACGGTTTTTGAACCATTTCGGCATACTTGGATTCCCAACCCAAGATGCTAGAAACGGTTTTTGAACCATTTCGGCATACTTGGATTCCCAACCCAAGATGCTAGAAACGGTTTTTGAACCATTTCGGCATACTTGGGTTGCCAACCCAAGATGCTAGAAACGGTTTTTGAACCATTTCGGCATACTTGGATTCCCAACCCAAGATGCTAGAAACGGTTTTTGAACCATTTCGGCATACTTGGGTTGCCAACCCAAGATGCTAGATACGGTTTTTGAACCATTTCGGCATACTTGGATTCCCAACCCAAGATGCTAGAAACGGGTTTGAACCATTTCGCTATACTTGGGTTGCCAACCCAAGATGCTAGAAACGGGTTTTGAACCATTTCGGCAAACTTGGATTCCCAACCCAAGATGCTAGAAACGGTTTTTGAACCATTTCGGCATACTTGGGTTGCCAACCCAAGATGCTAGAAACGGTCTTTGAACTATTTCGGCATACTTGGATTCCCAACCCAAAATGCTGAAAACGGTTTTTGAACCATTTCGGCATACTTGGTTTGCCTACCCAAGATGCTAGAAACGGTCTTTGAACTATTTCGGCATACTTGGGTTCCCAACCCAAGATGCTGAAAACGGTTTTTGAACCATTTCGGCATACTTTGGTTCAAAACTCAAGATGCTAGAAACGGGTTTTGAACCATTTCGGCATACTTGGATTCCCAACCCAAGATGCTAGAAACGGTTTTTGAACTATTTCGGCATACTTGAATTCCCAACCCAAGATGCTAGAAACGGTCTTCGAACTATTTCGGCATACTTGGATTGCCCACCCAAGATGCTAGAAACGGGTTTTGAACCATTTCGGCATATTTGGATTCCCAACCCAAGATGCTAGAAACGGTTTTTGAACCATTACGGCATACTTGGATTCCCAAGTCAAGATGCTAGAAACGGTTTTTGAACCATTTCGGCATACTTTCGTTGCCAACCCAAGATGCTAGAAACGGTTTTTGAACCATTTCGGCATACTTGGGTTGCCAACCCAAGATGCTAGAAACGGTTTTTGAACCATTTCGGCATACTTGGGTTGCCAACCCAAGATGCTAGAAACGGTTTTTGAACCATTTCGGCATACTTGGGTTCCCAACCCAAGATGCTAGAAACGGTTTTTGAACCATTTCGGCATACTTGGGATGCCAACCCAAGATGCTAGAAACGGTTTTTGAACCATTTCGGTATACTTGGATTCCCAACCCAAGATGCTAGAAACGGTTTTTGAACCATTTCGGCATACTTGGATTCCCAACCCAAGATGCTAGAAACGGTTTTGAACCATTTCGGCATACTTGGGTTGCCAACCCAAGATGCTAGAAACGGTTTTTGAACCATTTCGGCATACTTGGATTCCCAACCCAAGATGCTCGAAACGGTTTTTTCACCATTTCGGCATACTTGGATTCCCAACCCAAGATGCTAGAAACGGTTTTTGAACCATTTCGGCATACTTGGGTTGCCAACCCAAGATGCTAGAAACGGTTTTTGAACCATTTCGGCATACTTTGTTTGCCAACCCATGATGCTAGAAACGGTTTTTGAACCATTTCGGCATACTTGGGTTGCCAACCCAAGATGCTAGAAACGGTTTTTGAACCATTTCGGCATACTTGGGTTGCCAACCCAAGATGCTAGAAACGGTTTTTGAACCATTTCGGCATACTTGGGTTGCCAACCCAAGATGCTAGAAACGGTTTTTGAACCATTTCGGCATACTTGGGTTGCCAACCCAAGATGCTAGAAACGGTTTTTGAACCATTTCGGCATACTTGGATTCCCAACCCAAGATGCTAGAAACGGTTTTTGAACCATTTCGGCATACTTGGGTTGCCAACCCAAGATGCTAGAAACGGTTTTTGAACCATTTTGGGATACTTGGGTTACCAACCCAAGATGCTAGAAACGGTTTTTTAACTATTTTGGCATACTTGGGTTGCCAACCCAAGATGCTAGAAACGGTTTTTGAACCATTTCGGCATACTTGGGTTGCCAACTCAAGATGCTAGAAACGGTTTTTGAACCATTTTGGCATACTTGGGTTGCCAACCCAAGATGCTAGAAAAGGTTTTTGAACCAGTTCGGCATACTTGGATTCCCAACCCAAGATGCTAGAAACGGTTTTTGAACCATTTCGACATACTTGGGTTGCCAACCCAAGATGCTAGAAACGGTTTTTGAACCATTTCGGCATACTTGGGTTGCCAACCCAAGATGCTAGAAACGGTTTTTGAACCATTTTGGCATACTTGGGTTGCCAACCCAAGATGCTAGAAACGGTTTTTGAACCAGTTCGGCATACTTGGATTCCCAACCCAAGATGCTAGAAACGGTTTTTGAACCATTTCGGCATACTTGGGTTGCCAACCCAAGATGCTAGAAACGGTTTTTGAATCATTTCGGCATACTTGGGTTGCCAACCCAAGATGCTAGAAACGGTTTTTGAACCATTTCGGCATACTTGGATTCCCAACCCAAGATGCTAGAAACGGTTTTTGAACCATTTCGGCATACTTGGATTCCCAACCCAAGATGCTAGAAACGGTTTTTGAACCATTTCGGCATACTTGGGTTGCCAACCCAAGATGCTAGAAACGGTTTTTGAACCATTTCGGCATACTTGGATTCCCAACCCAAGATGCTAGAAACGGTTTTTGAACCATTTCGGCATACTTGGGTTGCCAACCCAAGATGCTAGATACGGTTTTTGAACCATTTCGGCATACTTGGATTCCCAACCCAAGATGCTAGAAACGGGTTTGAACCATTTCGCTATACTTGGGTTGCCAACCCAAGATGCTAGAAACGGGTTTTGAACCATTTCGGCAAACTTGGATTCCCAACCCAAGATGCTAGAAACGGTTTTTGAACCATTTCGGCATACTTGGGTTGCCAACCCAAGATGCTAGAAACGGTCTTTGAACTATTTCGGCATACTTGGATTCCCAACCCAAAATGCTGAAAACGGTTTTTGAACCATTTCGGCATACTTGGTTTTCCAACCCAAGATGCTAGAAACGGTCTTTGAACTATTTCGGCATACTTGGGTTCCCAACCCAAGATGCTGAAAACGGTTTTTGAACCATTTCGGCATACTTTGGTTCAAAACTCAAGATGCTAGAAACGGGTTTTGAACCATTTCGGCATACTTGGATTCCCAACCCAAGATGCTAGAAACGGTTTTTGAACTATTTCGGCATACTTGAATTCCCAACCCAAGATGCTAGAAACGGTCTTCGAACTATTTCGGCATACTTGGATTGCCCACCCAAAATGCTAGAAACGGGTTTTGAACCATTTCGGCATATTTGGATTCCCAACCCAAGATGCTAGAAACGGTTTTTGAACCATTACGGCATACTTGGATTCCCAAGTCAAGATGCTAGAAACGGTTTTTGAACCATTTCGGCATACTTTCGTTGCCAACCCAAGATGCTAGAAACGGTTTTTGAACCATTTCGGCATACTTGGGTTGCCAACCCAAGATGCTAGAAACGGTTTTTGAACCATTTCGGCATACTTGGGTTGCCAACCCAAGATGCTAGAAACGGTTTTTGAACCATTTCGGCATACTTGGGTTCCCAACCCAAGATGCTAGAAACGGTTTTTGAACCATTTCGGCATACTTGGGATGCCAACCCAAGATGCTAGAAACGGTTTTTGAACCATTTCGGTTTACTTGGATTCCCAACCCAAGATGCTAGAAACGGTTTTTGAACCATTTCGGCATACTTGGGTTCCCAACCCAAGATGCTAGAAACGGTTTTTGAACCATTTCGGCATACTTGGGTTGCCAACCCAAGATGGTAGAAACGGTTTTTGAACCATTTCGGCATACTTGGGTTCCCAACCCAAGATGCTAGAAACGGTTTTTGAACCATTTCGGCATACTTGGGTTGCCAACCCAAGATGCTAGAAACGGTTTTTGAACCATTTCGGCATACTTGGGTTGCCAACCCAAGATGCTAGAAACGGTTTTTGAACCATTTCGGCATACTTTGTTTGCCAACCCATGATGCTAGAAACGGTTTTTGAACCATTTCGGCATACTTGGGTTGCCAACCCAAGATGCTAGAAACGGTTTTTGAACCATTTCGGCATACTTGGGTTGCCAACCCAAGATGCTAGAAACGGTTTTTGAACCATTTCGGCATACTTGGGTTGCCAACCCAAGATGCTAGAAACGGTTTTTGAACCATTTCGGCATACTTGGGTTGCCAACCCAAGATGCTAGAAACGGTTTTTGAACCATTTCGGCATACTTGGATTCCCAACCCAAGATGCTAGAAACGGTTTTTGAACCATTTCGGCATACTTGGGTTGCCAACCCAAGATGCTAGAAACGGTTTTTGAACCATTTTGGGATACTTGGGTTACCAACCCAAGATGCTAGAAACGGTTTTTTAACTATTTTGGCATACTTGGGTTGCCAACCCAAGATGCTAGAAACGGTTTTTGAACCATTTCGGCATACTTGGGTTGCCAACTCAAGATGCTAGAAACGGTTTTTGAACCATTTTGGCATACTTGGGTTGCCAACCCAAGATGCTAGAAACGGTTTTTGAACCAGTTCGGCATACTTGGATTCCCAACCCAAGATGCTAGAAACGGTTTTTGAACCATTTCGACATACTAGGGTTGCCAACCCTAGATGCTAGAAACGGTTTTTGAACCATTTCGGCATACTTGGGTTGCCAACCCAAGATGCTAGAAACGGTTTTTGAACCATTTTGGCATACTTGGGTTGCCAACCCAAGATGCTAGAAACGGTTTTTGAACCAGTTCGGCATACTTGGATTCCCAACCCAAGATGCTAGAAACGGTTTTTGAACCATTTCGGCATACTTGGGTTGCCAACCCAAGATGCTAGAAACGGTTTTTGAATCATTTCGGCATACTTGGGTTGCCAACCCAAGATGCTAGAAACGGGTTTTGAACCATTTCGGCATACTTGGATTCCCAACCCAAGATGCTAGAAACGGTTTTTGAACCATTTCGGCATACTTGGGTTGCCAACCCAAGATGCTAGAAACGGTTTTTGAACCATTTCGGCATACTTGGGTTGCCAACCCAAGATGCTAGAAACGGTTTTTGAACCATTTCGGCATACTTGGGTTGCCAACCCAAGATGCTAGAAACGGTTTTTGAACCATTTCGGCATACTTGGATTCCCAACCCAAGATGCTAGAAACGGTTTTTGAACCATTTCGGCATACTTGGATTCCCAACCCAAGATGCTTGAAACGGTTTTTGAACTATTTCGGCATACTTGGATTCCCAACCCAAGATGCTAGAAACGGTTTTTGAAGCATTTCGGCATACTTGGGTTGCCAACCCAAGATGCTAGAAACGGTTTTTGAACCATTTCGGCATACTTGGATTCCGCACCCAAGATGCTAGAAACGGTTTTTGAACCATTTCGGCATACTTGGGTTGCCAACCCAAGATGCTAGAAACGGTTTTTGAACCATTTTGGCATACTTGGGTTGCCAACCCAAGATGCTAGAAACGGTTTTTGAACTATTTCGGCATACTTGGGTTGCCAACCCAAGATGCTAGAAACGGTTTTTGAACCATTTCGGCATACTTGGGTTGCCAACCCAAGATGCTAGAAACGGTTTTTGAACCATTTCGGCATACTTGGGTTGCCAACCCAAGATGCTAGAAACGGGTTTTGAACCATTTCGGCATACTTGGATTCCCAACCCAAGATGCTAGAAACGGTTTTTGAACCATTTCGGCATACTTGGGTTGCCAACCCAAGATGCTAGAAACGGTTTTTGAACCATTTCGGCATACTTGGGTTGCCAACCCAAGATGCTAGAAACGGTTTTTGAACCATTTCGGCATACTTGGGTTGCCAACCCAAGATGCTAGAAACGGTTTTTGAACCATTTCGGCATACTTGGATTCCCAAGCCAAGATGCTAGAAACGGTTTTTGAACCATTTCGGCATACTTGGGTTGCCAACCCAAGATGCTAGAAACGGTTTTTGAACCATTTCGGCATACTTGGATTCCCAACCCAAGATGCTAGAAACGGTTTTTGAGCTATTTTGGCATACTTGGGTTGCCAACCCAAGATGCTAGAAACGGTTTTTGAACCATTTCGGCATACTTGGATTCCCAACCCAAGATGCTAGAAACGGTTTTTGAACCATTTCGGCATACTTGGGTTGCCAACCCAAGATGCTAGAAACGGTTTTTGAACCATTTCGGCATACTTGGATTCCAAACCCAAGATGCTAGCAACGGTTTTTGAACCATTTCGGCATACTTGGATTCCCAACCCACGATGCTAGAAACGGTTTTTGAACCATTTCGGCATACTTGGATTCCCAACCCAAGATGCTAGAAACGGTCTTTGAACTATTTCGGCATACTTGGTTTGCCAACCCAAGATGCTAGAAACGGTTTTTGAACCATTTTGGCATACTTGGGTTACCAACCCAAGATGCTAGAAACGGTTTTTGAACCATTTCGGCATACTTGGATTCCCAACCCAAGATGCTAGAAACGGTTTTTGAACTATTTTGGCATACTTGGGTTGCCAACCCAAGATGCTAGAAACGGATTTTGAACCAGTTCGGCATACTTGGATTCCCAACCCAAGATGCTAGAAACGGTTTTTGAACCATTTCGGCATACTTGGGTTGCCAACCCAAGATGCTAGAAACGATTTTTGAACCATTTCGGCATACTTGGATTCCCAACCCAAGATGCTAGAAACGGTTTTTGAACCATTTCGGCATACTTGGGTTGCCAACCCAAGATGCTAGAAACGGTTTTTGAACCATTTCGGCATACTTGGATTCCCAACCCAAGATGCTAGAAACGGTTTTTTAACTATTTTGACATACTTGGGTTGCCAACCCAAGATGCTAGAACTGGTTTTTGAACCATTGCGGTATACTTGGATTCCCAACCCAAGATGCTAGAAACGGTTTTTGAACCATTGCGGCATACTTGGATTCCCAACCCAAGATGCTAGAAACGGTTTTTGAACTATTTTGGCATACTTGGGTTGCCAACCCAAGATGCTAGAAACGGTTTTTGAACCATTTCGGCATACTTGGGTTCTCAACCCAAGATGCTAGAAACGGTTTTTGAACCATTTCGGCATACTTGGATTCCCAACCCAAGATGCTAGAAACGGTTTTTGAACCATTTCGGCATACTTGGGATGCCAACCCAAGATGCTAGAAACGGTTTTTGAACCATTTCGGCATACTTGGATTCCCAACCCAAGATGCTCGAAACGGTTTTTGAACCATTTCGGCATACTTGGGTTGCCATCCCAAGGTGCTAGAAACGGTTTTTAAACCATTTCGGCATACTTGGATTCCCAACCCAAGATGCTAGAAACGGTTTTTGAACCATTTCGGCATACTTGGATTCCCAACCCAAGATGCTAGAAACGGTTTTTGAACCATTTCGGCATACTTGGGTTGCCAACCGAAGATGCTAGAAACGGTTTTTGAACCATTTCGGCATACTTGGATTCCCAACCCAAGATGCTAGAAACGGTTTTTGAACCATTTCGGCATACTTGGATTCCCAACCCAAGATGCTAGAAACGGTTTTTGAACCATTTCGGCATACTTGGGTTGCCAACCGAAGATGCTAGAAACGGTTTTTGAACCATTTCGGCATACTTGGATTCCCAACCCAAGATGCTAGAAACGGTTTTTGAACCATTTCGGCATACTAAGGTTGCCAACCCAAGATGCTAGAAACGGTTTTTGAACCATTTCGGCATACTTGGGTTGCCAACCCAAGATGCTAGAAACGGTTTTTGAACCATTTCGGCATACTTGGGTTGCCAACCCATGATGCTAGAAACGGTTTTTGAACCATTTCGGCATACTTGGGTTCCCAACCCAAGATGCCGAAAACGGTTTTTGAACCATTTCGGCATACTTGGGTTCCCAACCCAAGATGCTAAAAAAAGTTTTTGAACCATTTCGGCATACTTGGGTTCCCAACCCAAGATGCTGAAAACGGTTTTTGAACCTTTTCGGCATACTTGGGTTCCCAACCCTAGATGCTAGAAACGGTCTTTGAACTATTTCGGCATACTTGGTTTGCCTACCCAAGATGCTAGAAACGGTTTTTGAACCATTTCGGCATACTTGGATTCCCAACCCAAGATGTTAGAAACGGTCTTTGAACTATTTCGGCATGCTTGGTTTGCCAACCCAAGATGCTAGAAACGGGTTTTGAACTGTTTTGGCATACTTGGTTTGCCAACCCAAGATGCTAGAAACGGTCTTTGAACTATTTCGGCATACTTGGGTTCCCAACCCAAGATGCTAGAAACGGTTTTTGAACCCTTTCGGCATACTTGGGTTGCCAACCCAAGATGCTAGAAACGGTTTTTGAACCATTTCGGCATACTTGGATTCCCAACCCAAGATGCTAGAAACGGGTTTTGAACCATTTCAGCATACTTGGTTTGCCAACCCAAGATGCTAGAAACGGTCTTTGAACTATTTTGGCATACTTGGGTTCCCAACCCAAGATGCTGAAAACGGTTTTTGAACCATTTCGGCATACTTGGATTCCCAACCTAAGATGCTAGAAACGGTCTTTGAACTATTTCGGCATACTTTGTTTGCCAACCCAAGATGCTAGAAACGGTCTATGAACTATTTCGGCATACTTGGTTTGCCAACCCAAGATGCTAGAAACGGTTTTTGAACCATTTCGGCATACTTGGGTTCCCAACCCAAGATGCTAGAAACGGGTTTTGAACCATTTCGGCATACTTGGTTTGCTATTCCAAGATGCTAGAAACGGTCTTTGAACTATTTCGGCATACTTGGTTTGCCAACCCAAGATGCTAGAAACGGTCTTTGAACTATTTCGGCATACTTGGATTCCCAACCCAAGCTGCTAGAAACGGGTTTTGAACCATTTCGGTATACTCGGATTCCCAACCCAAGATGAACGGTTTTTGAACTATTTCGGCATACTTGGATTCCCAACCCAAGATGCTAGAAACGGGTTTGAACCACTTCGGCATACTTGGATTCCCAACCCAAGATGCTAGAAACTGTCTTTGAACTATTTCGGCATACTTGGATTCCCAACCCTAGATGCTAGAAACGGTCTTTGAACTATTTCGGCATACTTGGGTTCCCAACCCAAGATGCTAAAAACGGTTTTTGAACCATTTCGGCATAGTTGGGTTCCCATCCCAAGATGCTAGAAACGGTTTTTGAACCATTTCGGCATACTTGGGTTCCCAACCCAAGATGCTAGAAACGGTCTTTGAACTATTTCGGCATACTTGGATTCCCAACCCAAGATGCTAGAAACGGGTTTTGAACCATTTCGGCATACTTGGTTTGCCAACCAAAGATGCTAGAAACGGTCTTTGAACTAATTCGGCATACTTGGTTTGCCAGCCCAAGATGCTAGAAACGGGTTTTGAACCATTTCGGCATACTTGGATTGCCAACCCAAGATGCTAGAAACGGTTTTTGAACCATTTCGGCATACTTGGGTTCCCAACCCAAGATGCTAGAAACGGGTTTTGAACCATTTCGGCATACTTGGATTCCCAACCCAAGATGCAAGAAACGGTTTTTGAACTATTTCGGCATACTTGGTTTGCCAACCCAAGATGCTAGAAACGGTCTTTGAACTATTTCGGCATACTTGGATTCCCAACCCAAGATGCTAGAAACGGTTTTTGAACCATTTCGGCATACTTGGTTTGCCAACCCAAGATGCTAGAAACGGTCTTTGAACCATTTCGGCATACTTGGATTCCCAACCCAAGATGCTACAAACGGTTTTTGAACCATTTCGGCATACTTGGGTTGCCAACCCCAGATGCTAGAAACGGTTTTTGAACCATTTCGGCATACTTGGATTCCCAACCCAAGATGCTACAAACGGTTTTTGAACCATTTCGGCATACTTGGATTCCCAACCCATGATGCTAGAAACGGTTTTTGAACCATTTCGGCATACTTGGGTTGCCAACCCAAGATGCTAGAAACGGTTTTTGAACCATTTCGGCATACTTGGATTCCCAACCCAAGATGCTACAAACGGTTTTTGAACCATTTCGGCATACTTGAATTCCCAACCCAAGATGCTAGAAACGGTTTTTGAACCATTTCGGCATACTTGGATTCCCAACCCAAGATGCTACAAACGGTTTTTGAACCATTTCGGCATACTTGGGTTGCCAACCCAAGATGCTAGAAACGGTTTTTGAACCATTTCGGCATACTTGGATTCCCAACCCAAGATGCTAGAAACGGTTTTTGAACCATTTCGGCATACTTGGATTCCCAACCCAAGATGCTAGAAACGGTTTTTGAACCATTTCGGCATACTTGGGTTGCCAACCCAAGATGCTAGAAACGGTTTTTGAACCATTTCGGCATACTTGGGTTGCCTACCCAAGATGCTAGAAACGGTTTTTGAACCATTTCGGCATACTTGGATTCCCAACCCAAGATGCTAGAAACGGTTTTTGAACCATTTCGGCATACTTGGGTTGCCAACCCAAGATGCCAGAAACGGTTTTTGAACCATTTCGGCATACTTGGATTCCCAACCCAAGATGCCAGAAACGGTTTTTGAACCATTTCGGCATACTTGGGTTGCCAACCCAAGATGCTAGAAACGGTTTTTGAACCATTTCGGCATACTTGGGTTGCCAACGCAAGATGCTACCAACGGTTTTTGAACCATTTCGGCATACTTGGGTTGCCAACCCAAGATGCTAGAAACGGTTTTTGAACCATTTCGGCATACTTGGGTTGCCAACCCAAGATGCTAGAAACGGTTTTTGAACCATTTCGGCATACTTGGGTTGCCAACCCAAGATGCTAGAGACGGTTTTTGAACCATTTCGGCTTACTTTGGTTCCCAACCCAAGATGCTACAAACGGTTTTTGAACCATTTCGGCATACTTGAATTCCTAACCCAAGATGCTAAAAACGGTTTTTGAACCAACGGTTGCCAACCCAAGATGCTAGAAACGGTTTTTGAACCATTTCGGCATACTTGGGTGCCAACCCAAGATGCTAGAAACGGTTTTTGAACCATTTCGGCAAACTTGGATTCCCAACCCAAGATGCTAGAAACGGGTTTTGAACCATTTCGGCATACTTGGGTTGCCAACCCAAGATGCTAGAAACGGTTTTTGAACCATTTCGGCGTACTTGGACTCCCAACCCAAGATGCTACAAACGGTTTTTGAACCATTTCGGCATACTTGGGTTGCCATCCCAAGATGCTAGAAACGGTTTTTGAATCATTTCGGCATACTTGGATTCCCAACCCAAGATGCTACAAACGGTTTTTGAACCATTTCGGCATACTTGGATTCCCAACCCAAGATGCTAGAAACGGTTTTTGAACCATTTCGGCATACTTGGGTTGCCAACCCAAGATGCTACAAACGGTTTTTGAACCATTTCGGCATACTTGGGTTGCCAACCCAAGATGCTAGAAACGGTTTTTGAACCATTTCAGCATACTTGGGTTGCCAACCCAAGATACTACAAACGGTTTTTGAACCATTTCGGCATACTTGGGTTGCCAACCCAAGATTCTAGAAACGGTTTTTGAACCATTTCGGCATACTTGGATTCCCAACCCAAGATGCTAGAAACGGTTTTTGAACCATTTCGGCATACTTGGATTCCCAACCCAAGATGCTACAAACGGTTTTTGAACCATTTCGGCATACTTGGATTCCCAACCCAAGATGCTAGAAACGGTTTTTGAACCATTTCGGCATACTTGGGTTGCCAACCCAAGATGCTACAAACGGTTTTTGAACCATTTCGGCATACTTGGGTTGCCAACCCAAGATGCTAGAAACGGTTTTTGAACCATTTCAGCATACTTGGGTTGCCAACCCAAGATACTACAAACGGTTTTTGAACCATTTCGGCATACTTGGGTTGCCAACCCAAGATTCTAGAAACGGTTTTTGAACCATTTCGGCATACTTGGATTCCCAACCCAAGATGCTAGAAACGGTTTTTGAACCATTTCGGCATACTTGGATTCCCAACCCAAGATGCTACAAACGGTCTTTGAACCAATTCGGCATACTTGGGTTGCCAACCCAAGATGCTAGAAACGGTTTTTGAACCATTTCGGCATACTTGGATTCCCAACCCAAGATGCTACAAACGGTTTTTGAACCATTTCGGCATACTTGGGTTGCCAACCCAAGATGCTAGAAACGGTTTTTGAACCATTTCGGCATACTTGGATGCCCAAGCCAAGATGCTAGAAACGGTTTTTGAACCATTTCGGCATACTTGGATTCCCAACCCAAGATGCTAGAAACGGTTCTTGAACCATTTCGGCATACTTGGATTCCCAACCCAAGATGCTAGAAACGGTTTTTGAACCATTTCGGCAAACTTGGATTCCCAACCCAAGATGCTAGAAACAGTTTTTGAACCATTTCGGCATACTTGGGTTGCCAACCCAAGATGCTTCAAACGGTTTTTGAACCATTTCGGCATACTTGGATTCCCAACCCAAGATGCTAGAAACGGTTTTTGAACCATTTCGGCATACTTGGGTTGCCAACCCAAGATGCTAGAAACGGTTTTTGAACCATTTCGGCATACTTGGATTCCCAACCCAAGATGCTAAAAACGGTTTTTGAACCATTTCGGCATACTTGGATTCCCAACCCAAGATGCTAGAAACGGTTTTTGAACCATTTCGGCATACTTGGATTCCCAACCCAAGATGCTAGACACGGTTTTTGAACCATTTCGGCATACTTGGATTCCCTACCCAAGATGCTAGAAACGGTTTTTAAACCATTCTGGCATACTTGGATTCCCAACCCAAGATGCTAGAAACGGTTTTTGAACTATTTCGGCATACTTGGGTTGGCAACCCAAGATGCTAGAAACGGTTTTTGAACCATTCTGGCATACTTGGGTTCGCAACCAAATATGCTAGAAACGGTTTTTGAACTATTTCGGCATACTTGGGTTGCCAACCCAAGATGCTAGAAACGGTTTTGGAACTATTTCGGCATACTTGGGTTCCCAACCCAAGATGCTAGAAACGGTTTTTCATCCATTTCGGCATACTTGGGTTGCCAACCCAAGATGCTAGAACCGGTTTTTGAACCTTTTCGGCATACTCGGGTTCCCAACCCAAGATGCTAGAAACGGTTTTTGAACTATTTCGGCATACTTGGATTCCCAACCCAAGATGCTAGAAACGGTTTTTGAACTATTTCGGCATACTTGGGTTCCCAACCCAAGATGCTAGAAACGGTTTATGATCCATTTCGGCATACTTGGGTTGCCAACCCAAGATGCTAGAACCGGTTTTTGAACCATTTCGGCATACTTGGATTCCCAACCCAAGATGCTAGAAACGGTTTTTGAACCATTTCGGCATACTTGGGTTGCCAACCCAAGATGCTAGAAACGGTTTTTGAACTATTTCGGCATACTTGGATTCCCAACCCAAGATGCTAGAAACGGTTTTTGAACTATTTCGGCATACTTGGGTTCCCAACCCAAGATGCTAGAAACGGTTTTTGATCCATTTCGGCATACTTGGGTTGCCAACCCAAGATGCTAGAACCGGTTTTTGAACCATTTCGGCATACTTGGATTCCCAACCCAAGATGCTAGAAACGGCTTTTGAACCATTTCGGCATACTTGGGTTGCCAACCCAAGATGCTAGAAACGGTTTTTGAACTATTTCGGCATACTTGAGTTGCACACCCAAGATGCTAGAATCGGTTTTGGAACTATTTCGGCATACTTGGATTCCCAACCCAAGATGCTAGAAACGGTTTTTGAACCATTTCGGCATACTTGGGTTGCCAACCCAAGATGCTAGAAACGGTTTTTGAACCATTTCGGCATACTTGGATTCCCAACCCTAGATGCTAGAAACGGTTTTTGAGCCATTTCGGCATACTTGGGTTGCCAACCCAAAATGCTAGAAACGGTTTTTGAACCATTTCGGCATACTTGGGTTGCCAACCCAAGATGCTAGAAACGGTTTTTGAACCATTTCGGCATACTTGGATTCCCAACCCTAGATGCTAGAAACGGTTTTTGAACCATTTCGGCATACTTGGGTTGCCAACCCAAGATGCTAGAAACGGTTTTTGAACTATTTCGGCATACTTGGATTCCCAACCCAAGATGCTAGAAACGGTTTTTGAACTATTTCGGCATACTTGGGTTGGCAACCCAAGATGCTAGAAACGGTTTTTGAACCATTCTGCCATACTTGGGTTCGCAACCAATGATGCTAGAAACGGTTTTTGAACTATTTCGGCATACTTGGGTTGCCAACCCAAGATGCTAGAAACGGTTTTTGAACCATTTCGGCATACTTGGATTCCCAACCCAAGATGCAAGGAACGGTTTTTGAACTATTTCGGCATACTTGGGTTGCCAACCCAAGATGCTAGAACCGGTTTTTGAACCATTTCGGCTTACTTGGATTCCCAACCCAAGATGCTAGAAACGGTTTTTGAACCATTTCGGCATACTTGGGTTGCCAACCCAAGATGCTAGAAACGGTTTTTGAACTATTTCGGCATACTTGGGTTGCCAACCCAAGATGCTAGAACCGGTTTTTGAACCATTTCGGCATACTTGGATTCCCAACCCAAGATGCTAGAAACGGTTTTTGAACCATTTCGGCATACTTGGGTTGCCAACCCAAGATGCTACAAACGGTTTTTGAACCATTTCGGCATACTTGGGTTGCCAACCTAAGATGCTAGAAACGGTTTTTGAACTATTTCGGCATACTTGGATTCCCAACCCAAGATGCTAGAAACGGTTTTTGAACCATTTCGGCATACTTGGGTTGCCAACCCAAGATGCTACAAACGGCTTTTGAACCATTTCGGCATACTTGGGTTGCCAACCCAAGATGCTACAAACGGTTTTTGAACTATTTCGGCATACTTGAGT
Source organism: Anopheles ziemanni (assembly GCF_943734765.1). NCBI lineage: Eukaryota > Metazoa > Arthropoda > Insecta > Diptera > Culicidae > Anopheles > Anopheles ziemanni. The sequence continues at coordinate 227,056 of NW_026690049.1, read as the reverse complement.
TGCACACCCAAGATGCTAGAATCGGTTTTGGAACTATTTCGGCATACTTGGATTCCCAACCCAAGATGCTAGAAACGGTTTTTGAACCATTTCGGCATACTTGGGTTGCCAACCCAAGATGCTAGAAACGGTTTTTGAACCATTTCGGCATACTTGGATTCCCAACCCTAGATGCTAGAAACGGTTTTTGAGCCATTTCGGCATACTTGGGTTGCCAACCCAAGATGCTAGAAACGGTTTTTGAACCATTTCGGCATACTTGGGTTGCCAACCCAAGATGCTAGAAACGGTTTTTGAACCATTTCGGCATACTTGGATTCCCAACCCTAGATGCTAGAAACGGTTTTTGAACCATTTCGGCATACTTGGGTTGCCAACCCAAGATGCTAGAAACGGTTTTTGAACTATTTCGGCATACTTGGATTCCCAACCCAAGATGCTAGAAACGGTTTTTGAACTATTTCGGCATACTTGGGTTGGCAACCCAAGATGCTAGAAACGGTTTTTGAACCATTCTGCCATACTTGGGTTCGCAACCAAAGATGCTAGAAACGGTTTTTGAACTATTTCGGCATACTTGGATTCCCAACCCAAGATGCTAGAAACGGTTTTTGAACCATTTCGGCATACTTGGATTCCCAACCCAAGATGCTAGAAACGGTTTTTGAACTATTTCGGCATACTTGGGTTGGCAACCCAAGATGCTAGAAACGGTTTTTGAACCATTCTGCCATACTTGGGTTCGCAACCAAAGATGCTAGAAACGGTTTTTGAACTATTTCGGCATACTTGGGTTGCCAACCCAAGATGCTAGAAACGATTTTTGAACCATTTCGGCATACTTGGGTTGCCAACCCAAGATGCAAGGAACGGTTTTTGAACTATTTCGGCATACTTGGGTTGCCAACCCAAGATGCTAGAACCGGTTTTTGAACCATTTCGGCATACTTGGATTCCCAACCCAAGATGCTAGAAACGGTTTTTGAACCATTTCGGCATACTTGGGTTGCCAACCCAAGATGCTAGAAACGGTTTTTGAACTATTTCGGCATACTTGGGTTGCCAACCCAAGATGCTAGAACCTGTTTTTGAACCATTTCGGCATACTTGGATTCCCAACCCAAGATGCTAGAAACGGCTTTTGAACCATTTCGGCATACTTGGGTTGCCAACCCAAGATGCTAGAAACGGTTTTTGAACTATTTCGGCATACTTGAGTTGCACACCCAAGATGCTAGAAACGGTTTTTGAACCATTTCGGCATACTTGAATTCCCAACCCAAGATGCTAGAAACGGTTTTTGAACCATTTCGGCATACTTGGATTCCCAACCCAAATGCAAGGAACGGTTTTTGATCCATTTCGGCATACTTGGGTTGCCAACCCAAGATGCTAGAACCGGTTTTTGAACCATTTCGGCATACTTGGATTCCCAACCCAAGATGCTAGAAACGGTTTTTGAACCATTTCGGCATACTTGGGTTGCCAACCCAAGATGCTAGAAACGGTTTTTGAACTATTTCGGCATACTTGGATTCCCAACCCAAGATGCTAGAAACGGTTTTTGAACCATTTCGGCATACTTGGGTTCCCAACCAAAGATGCTAGAAACGGTTTTTGAACCATTTCGGCATACTTTAGTTGGCAACCCAAGATGCTAGAAACGGTTTTTGAACTATTTCGGCATACTTGGATTCCCAACCCAAGATGCTAGAAACGGTTTTTGAACCATTTCGGCATACTTAGATTCCCAACCCAAGATGCTAGAAACGGTTTTTGAACTATTTCGGCATACTTGGGTTGGCAACCCAAGATGCCAGAAACGGTTTTTGAACCATTTCGGCATACTTAGATTCCCAACCCAAGATGCTAGAAACGGTTTTTGAACCATTTCGGCATACTTGGGTTGCCAACCCAAGATGCAAGGAACGGTTTTTGAACCATTTCGGCATGCTTGGGTTGCCAACCCAAGATGCTAGAAACGGTTTTTGAACTATTTCGGCATACTTGGTTTCCCAACCCAAGATGCCAGAAACGGTTTTTGAACCATTTCGGCATACTTGGATTCCCAACCCAAGATGCTAGAAACGGTTTTGAACCATTTCGGCATACTTGGGTTGCCAACCCAAGATGCTTGTTGCGACGATCGTTTGACACCCCAGGAGTGAGTGTTCCTACCCGATTGGGATCCTGCACCATATAAAAGGGAAAGGCAGGGTCTCAATCGAGTAGTAGCGGAATAGCAATACACGAGATTAGTGCCCACACAGAGTGAAAGCAGGGAGTGAGTAAAGTGAGTAAAGTGAGTAAAGTAAAGAACCACCGAAATTAGAAGGACAGACGGGGAGAGGAGTAAGTAGCAAGGAAGAATAATGTACATGTAAAATAACATAAAATGTAAATGTAACATGTAAAATAAATAGTTTCAGAACCGCCCTTTTTGGTTAAAGAAAATCATCCCAACATCTTCTGAAATCCTTCTCGGTGAAGAAAGAAACGAGATGGAAGTGAAGCCAACGTGCCAGCTGTGTGACCGACCACAGGACGGGGCCATGATGGAGCATTGCTGTTTGTGTAATAAGTGGGAGCATGCCGAATGTGCGGGACTGTTCGACGGGAACAAAGACCCCGATACAAAGTACGTGTGCTCCAAGTGCAAGGACAAGCAGGAATCCACGGCCGCCAAGTTCCGTGAAGATCGAGGATCCGCCAGCTTAAAACCTTCCACGCGGTCGAGGAAGGGGTCAACGGCATCGACTAGGAGGAACGAACGGGGTACGGTTAAAAGTATCACCTCTACCTGCCTCTCAACGGATGTTAGAGAACAGTTAAAGCTGATAGAAGATGAGAGAAGCTTTAAAGAACGTGAGATACAGGAGCAGAGAGAGATGCTGCGCTGCAAGATCGAAGAGTCGGCCCGACAGTTGGAGGAAAAAAGAAAGCTCGCCGAAGAGGAGAACCTTCGTCGCGAGATAGAGATGAAGGCAGAAGCGGAACTCATCGCTCGAGAACAAACCGCTCGCCGAGAGTCGCTGGAGAAGAAGCGAGAACTGATGCGCCAACTTTCTCTACCAAGCCGTTTAGGCACCGAGGACAGCTACAGTGAAAAGGTAGTATGCTGGCTTAGTACGAACAAAGGGATGAGTGAACAAAGGCCAAATTCGCACGAGGATGTCCTCTCCCGCTCCAGTTCAGCCTTTGAAAGGATGCCACGCGTCGCATCAAGCCCTGTGACAGAAACAAAGGGCAAAATGCAGCATGAAGGCAAGAACGGAGAAACTGGGGAGCTTACCGGGAGGCAGATCGCAGCACGCCATGTGATCGGGAAAGATGTTCCCTCTTTCAGCGGTGATCCCGAAGACTGGCCACTGTTTTACAGTTCCTTCACCGAATCAACGGACACATGCGGATTTCGTGATCAAAACCCTAAACATGGTGTATGGGAAACCAAGTTTGCTGATTCGCTCCCTAATGAACAAAATCCGGGATTTACCTCCACCAAAGCCGGACAAAATGCGAACTATGATAGAGTTTGGGCTAACAGTGAAAGCCCTAACAAACCACATGCGTGCCGCAGGACTAGTTGACCATTTAAAAAATCCATCCCTACTCGAAGAGTTGGAAGATAAGCTACCGGGAGAGATAAAGCTGAGCTGGGCCGCATTCCAAGAGGAAAAATCAGTGTAAGGGCTTGAAGGGTTTAGCCTATTTGCCTCGCGCATGGCCGAACGTGCTTGCCTAGTGACTAACGACCTTAAGGAAATTAGTAGAATAGGAGAAAAGAGAAGGAAAAATACGGTCGCCTTAAACGTGCACGAAGCTCCGCCTAATGCCCAGCCGATCAAACCACCACCACAACCACCAGTACGAAAATCTTGCAGGGTGTGCCAAAGAGAAGGACATCGAATCTATGAATGTGACCAGTTCAAAGCGGCAACGGTGGCCGAACGGTTAAGCTTTGTTGAGTCAAAGCACCTCTGCAGGACGTGCCTGAATGACCATGGCAACTGGCCCTGCAAATCCTGGCGAGGCTGCGCGGTAGACGGGTGTCGAATAAAGCACCATACGCTCCTCCATCCCGAGGTACCGGTGAGAGAAGCCGTAAGTGCCTGTGCAACGCATATCGACGACGTAAACACTGCAAATCCTATGTTTCGAATACTTCCAGTTACACTGTACCATGGAAACCTCTCTAAAACCATTTACGCTTTCTTTGATGAAGGATCGTCTTACTCCTTGATCGACGAATCTATAGCGAGAGAGTTGAATGTGCACGGACAGAAAGCACCACTTAAGTTGCAATGGACAGGACATGTAACAAGGACAGAATCTAATTCCGAGATAGTAGGATTGCAAATTTCTGGACAAGACAGAAACAAACAGTACAAAATGGAAAACATTAGAACCGTCAGCCAACTCATGCTCACACCGCAAACACTTGAGTATAAAACTCTGAAGGAACAATTCCCTAACCTAAGCGGTCTACCAATACAAGACTACGAACAAGCGCAGCCACAGCTTCTCATCGGTCTGGATAATCTTCGACTTGGAGTGCCACTGGAGCTGCGTGAAGGACGACCTACGGAACCGATTGCTGCTAAATGTCGGCTAGGTTGGTCAATTTACGGAGGATGGGTTACAAACACACCCCAACCAGCGAGGGTGAACTTTCATACCAGACCTTGTACGGAGGGCGATCAGGCGATGAAAGAGCAGCTAAACGAGCACTTCACAATGGAAGAACAAGGCACCAGCACCTATCGCGAAATCCTGGAATCGGAAGATGAGCAACGCGATGAAATCGAAAACCGCGTCGGAACGGACAGTTACCCCATGACAGTAAGAAGGGTGGAGTCACAAGAAAGCAAAGGCGAGAAAGCCTTCTACTCGCCCCTAGGGGTGATTCAAAATTCAAAAAATCCTGATAAGATTAGAGTGGTCTGGGACGCTACCGTTAAGGTGAAGGGTGTTTCCCTTGACTCAAGAACGATGAAAGGGCCCGCTTTCCCGCCACCGCTCAGCCAAGTATTGTGTCGCTTCAGGAAATATCCCGTGGCTGTGTCGGGGGACCTTACAGAGATATTTCATCAAATCGGAATCCACCACGTTGATCGCCAATCGCAACAACTCGTTTACCTCAAGAAACCACCAGATCCAATGCAAGTGTATATGGATGTGGCGATTTTCGTATCACCACAACATGTAAAGAAACTGAACGCCCAGGTTCAGTCAAAGGCATCTTCGGACGCTACTAATGCTATTCTTCAAGATCATTATGTGGATGACTATCATCAAAGCCTCAAGACAGTGGAGAAAGGCTGCAAGATCGTGAAGAAAGTAAAACTAGTACACTCCAAAGGAGGATTGATGCTTCGGCGATTCCTTCCAAACTCGTCAGCTGTACTAGAAGGGATTGGAGACCCATTGGAAGAATCAGCTAAAGACCTCATGCCGGAACAAGGGGAAGATACCAGGACGGTGATAGGAATGAAATGGAAGATTGATGAAGATGTCTTCACATTCTCCTCTTCCTGAAGTGAAAGCTTTCAGCACGTGAGTCTGTTTGATCCCATAGGTCTCGTGTCCATCTTTCGGATCGACGGACAGATATCTATCCGATACATGGACAACCTGAGACGCAAAGGTGATGACAAACCACAAGCGTCTAATGTGCGCGAACTAGCTCAACTTCGGAAAGCAGAGTCAGCATTGTGGAAGAATGCCCAGAAGGATGCTGTATCAGACGAGAAAGCTGAGCTGAGTAGAACGAAGGACAATCCCAAAGGAAGACAAAACGTCGTCCTTAAACCCAGTCCTATCTACAAGAGTTGGCCTTTCCTGGACGATGATGGAATCCTAAGGACGAGAGGACGAGTCGGATCATCTATTCAGTCAAGCTTCGACGCTAAGCAAAACAGCATACTCCCAAAAACTAATTACTGTGTATTTTTGATTGTAGATTGGTTCCACCGAAAATACCGCCGTGTCAACAGGGAGACAGTAGAAAATCAGATACGACGGCGCCTCGACATCCCTAACCTCCGAGCATTGGCATCCACAAACCCGCCGCCGATGGAACCGTTTCGCCCGTAGTTGCACGGGCTCATAGTACCTTGGGCCAGTGCTAATACGAGTAGGGCTTAGGCAGGGAAAAAGGTGGGTGGCATTATTCACCTGTACTACGGTTAGGGTCAAGGAAGGCGTTATGGTCGTGAACGGTTCATAGCCATGAGAGGGAGAATCGAAAAAGTTCCAGTCGGGAAGACGGACGATTTAGAGAGGCGCTAGTTTATGAGTCGAACGGACTCAAAAGATCAGCAACAAGGCTTGCTGTTTTGGACGTCTTGAGGGACGGTGAACCCAACCCAATGAAGTAGAAGATAGGGTGAGTTCACGGGTGGGGGTATGTTGCGACGATCGTTCGACACCCCAGAAAAGAGTGGTCCTACCCGATTGGGATCCTGCACCGTATAAAAGGGAAAGGCAGGGTCTCAATCGAGTAGTAGCGGAATAGCAATACACGAGATTAGTGCCCACACAGAGTGAAAGCAGGGAGTGAGTAAAGTGAGTAAAGTAAGTAAAGTAAAGAACCACCGAAATTAGAAGGACAGAGGGGGAGAGGAGTAAGTAGCAAGGAAGAATAATGTACATGTAAAATAACATAAAATGTAAATGTAACATGTAAAATAAATAGTTTCAGAACCGCCCTTTTTGGTTAAAGAAAATCATCCCAACAATGCTAGAAACGGTTTTTGAACTATTTCGGCATACTTGGGTTCCCAACCCAAGATGCCAGAAACGGTTTTTGAACCATTTCGGCATACTTGGATTCCCAACCCAAGATGCTAGAAACGGGTTTTGAACTATTTCGGCATACTTGGGTTCCCAACCCAAGATGCTAGAAACGGGTTTTGAACCATTTCGGCATACTTGCGTTGCCAACCCAAGATGCTAGAAACGGTTTTTGAACTATTTCTGCATACTTGGGTTCCCAACCCAAGATGCTAGAAACGGTTTTTGAACCATTTCGGCATACTTGGATTCCCAACCCAAGATGCTAGAAACGGTTTTTGAACCATTTCGGCATACTTGGATTCCCAACCCAAGATGCTAGAAACGGTTTTTGAACCATTTCGGCATACTTGAGTAGCCAACCCAAGATGCTAGAAACGGGTTTTGAACTATTTCGGCATACTTGGGTTCCCAACCCAAGATGCTAGAAACGGTTTTTGAACCATTTCGGCATACTTGGATTCCCAACCCAAGATGCTAGAAACGGTTTTTGAACCATTTCGGCATACTTGGGTAGCCAACCCAAGATGCTAGAAACGGGTTTTGAACTATTTCGGCATTCTTGGGTTCCCAACCCAAGATGCCAGAAACGGTTTTTGAACCATTTCGGCATACTTGGATTCCCAACCCAAGATGCTAGAAACGGTTCTTGCACTATTTCGGCATACTTGGGTTCCCAACCAAAGATGCTAGAAACGGTTTTTGAACCATTTCGGCATACTTGGGTTCCCAACCCAAGATGCTAACAACGGTTTTTGAACCATTTCGGCATACTTGGATTCCCAACCCAAGATGCTAGAAACGGTTTTTGAACCATTTCGGCATACTTGGGTTGCCAACCCAAGATACTAGAAACGGTTTTGGAAATATTTCGGCATACTTGGGTTGCCAACCCTAGATGCCAGAAACGGTTTTTGAACTATTTCGGCATACTTGGGTTCCCAACCCAAGATGCTAGAAACGGTTTTTGAACCATTTCGGCATACTTGGGTTGCCAACCCAAGATGCTAGAAACGGTTTTTGAACCATTTCGGCATCCTTGGATTCCCAACCCAAGATGCTACAAACGGTTTTTGAAACATTTCGGCATACTTGGATTCCCAACCAAAGATGCTAGAAACGGATTTTGAACCATTTCGGCATACTTGGGTTGCCAACCCAAGATGCTAGAAACGGTTTTTGAACCATTTCGGCATACTTGGGTTCCCAACCCAAGATGCCAACAACGGTTTTTGAACCATTTCGGCATACTTGGATTCCCAACCCAAGATGCTAGAAACGGTTTTTGAACCATTTCGGCATACTTGGATTCCCAACCCAAGATGCTACAAACGGTTTTTGAACCATTTCGGCGGTTCCCAACCCAAGATGCTAACAACGGTTTTTGAACCATTTCGGCATACTTGGATTCCCAACCCAAGATGCTAGAAACGGTTTTTGAACCATTTCGGCATACTTGGGTTGCCAACCCAAGATGCTAGAAACGGTTTTTGAACCATTTCGGCATACTTGGATTCCCAACCCAAGATGCTACAAACGGTTTTTGATACATTTCGGCATACTTGGATTCCCAACCCAAGATGCTAGAAACGGTTTTTGAACCATTTCGGCATACTTGGATTCCCAACCCAAGATGCTAGAAACGGTTTTTGAAACATTTCGGCATACTTGAATTGCCAACCCAAGATGCTAGAAACGGTTTTTGAACCATTTCGGCATACTTGGATTCCCAACCCAAGATGCTAGAAACGGTTTTTGAACCATTTCGGCATACTTGGGTTGCCAACCCAAGATGCTAGAAACGGTTTTTGAACCATTTCGGCATACTTGGGTTCCCAACCCAAGATGCTAACAACGGTTTTTGAACCATTTCGGCATACTTGGGTTGCCAACCCAAGATGCTAGAAACGGATTTTGAACCATTTCGGCAGACTTGGGTTGCCAACCCAAGATGCTACAAACGGTTTTTGAACCATTTCGGCATACTTGGATTCCCAACCCAAGATGCTACAAACGGTTTTTGAACCATTTCGGCATACTTGGATTCCCAACCCAAGATGCTACAAACGGGTTTTGAACCATTTCGGCATACTTGGATTCCCAACCCAAGATGCTACAAACGGCTTTTGAACCATTTCGGCATATTTGGGTTGCCAACCCAAGATGCTAGAAACGGTTTTTGAACCATTTCGGCATACTTGGGTTGCCAACCCAAGATGTTACCAACGGTTTTTGAACCATTTCGGTATACTTGGGTTGCCAACCCAAGATGCTAGAAACGGTTTTTGAACCATTTCGGCATACTTGGGTTCCCAACCCAAGATGCTACAAACGGTTTTTGAACCATTTCGGCATTTTGGATTCCCAACCCAAGATGCTAGAAACGGTTTTTGAAACATTTCGGCATACTTGGGTTGCCAACCCAAGATGCTAGAAACGGTTTTTGAACCATTTCGGCATACTTGGGTTCCCAACCCAAGATGCCAACAACGGTTTTTGAACCATTTCGGCATACTTGGATTCCCAACCCAAGATGCTAGAAACGGTTTTGAACCATTTCGGCATACTTGGATTCCCAACCCAAGATGCTACAAACGGTTTTTGAACCATTTCGGCGGTTCCCAACCCAAGATGCTAACAACGGTTTTTGAACCATTTCGGCATACTTGGATTCCCAACCCAAGATGCTAGAAACGGTTTTTGAACCATTTCGGCATACTTGGGTTGCCAACCCAAGATGCTAGAAACGGTTTTTGAACCATTTCGGCAAACTTGGATTCCCAACCCAAGATGCTACAAACGGTTTTTGATACATTTCGGCATACTTGGATTCCCAACCCAAGATGCTAGAAACGGTTTTTGAACCATTTCGGCATACTTGGGTTGCCAACCCAAGATGCTAGAAACGGTTTTTGAACCATTTCGGCATACTTGGGTTGCCAACCCAAGATGCTAACAACGGTTTTTGAACCATTTCGGCATACTTGGGTTGCCAACCCAAGATGCTAGAAACGGATTTTGAACCATTTCGGCAGACTTGGGTTGCCAACCCAAGATGCTAGAAACGGTTTTTGAACCATTTCGGCTTACTTGGATTCCCAACCCAAGATGCTAGAAACGGTTTTTGAACCATTTCGGCATACTTAGGTTCCCAACCCAAGATGCTAGAAACGGTTTTTGAACCATTTCGGCATACTTGGATTCCCAACCCAAGATGCTACAAACGGCTTTTGAACCATTTCGGCATATTTGGGTTGCCAACCCAAGATGCTAGAAACGGTTTTTGAACCATTTCGGCATACTTGGGTTGCCAACCCAAGATGTTACCAACGGTTTTTGAACCATTTCGGTATACTTGGGTTGCCAACCCAAGATGCTAGAAACGGTTTTTGAACCATTTCGGCATACTTGGGTTCCCAACCCAAGATGCTACAAACGGTTTTTGAACCATTTCGGCATTTTGGATTCCCAACCCAAGATGCTAGAAACGGTTTTTGAACCATTTCGGCATACTTGGATTCCCAACCCAAGATGCTACAAACGGTTTTTGAACCATTTCGGCATACTTGGGTTGCCAACCCAAGATGCTACAAACGGTTTTTGAACCATTTCGGCATACTTGGGTTGCCAACCCAAGATGCTAGAAACGGTTTTTGAACCATTTCGGCATACTTGGATTCCCAACCCAAGATGCTAGAAACGGTTTTTGAACCATTTCGGCATACTTAGGTTCCCAACCCAAGATGCTAGAAACGGTTTTTGAACCATTTCGGCATACTTGGATTCCCAACCCAAGATGCTACAAACGGTTTTTGAACCATTTCGGCATACTTGGATTCCCAACCCAAGATGCTAGAAACGGTTTTTGAACCATTTCGGCATACTTGGATTCCCAACCCAAGATGCTAGAAACGGTTTTTGAACCATTTCGGCATACTTTGATTCCCAACCCAAGATGCTACAAACGGTTTTTGAACCATTTCGGCATACTTGGGTTGCCAACCCAAGATGCTACAAACGGTTTTTGAACCATTTCGGCATACTTGGGTTGCCAACCCAAGATGCTAGAAACGGTTTTTGAACCATTTCGGCATACTTGGATTCCCAACCCAAGATGCTACAAACGGTTTTTGAACCATTTCGGCATACTTGGGTTGCCAACCCAAGATGCTACAAACGGTTTTTGAACCATTTCGGCATACTTGGGTTGCCAACCCAAGATGCTAGAAACGGTTTTTGAACCATTTCGGCATACTTGGATTCCCAACCCAAGATGCTAGAAACGGTTTTTGAACCATTTCGGCATACTTAGGTTCCCAACCCAAGATGCTAGAAACGGTTTTTGAACCATTTCGGCATACTTGGATTCCCAACCCAAGATGCTACAAACGGTTTTTGAACCATTTCGGCATACTTGGGTTGCCAACCCAAGATGCTAGAAACGGTTTTTGAACCATTTCGGCATACTTGGGTTCCCAACCCAAGATGCTACAAACGGTTTTTGAACCATTTCGGCATACTTGGATTCCCAACCCAAGATGCTAGAAACGGTTTTTGAACCATTTCGGCATACTTGGATTCCCAACCCAAGATGCTACAAACGGTTTTTGAACCATTTCGGCATACTTGGGTTGCCAAACCAAGATGCTAGAAACGGTTTTTGAACCATTTTGGCATACTTGGGTTGCCAACCCAAGATGCTAGAAACGGTTTTTGAACCATTTCGGCATACTTGGATTCCCAACCCAAGATGCTAGAAACGGTTTTTGAACCATTTCGGCATACTTGGGATCCCAACCGAAGATGCTAGAAACGGTTTTTGAACCATTTCGGCATACTTGGGTTGCCAACCCAAGATGCTAGAAACGGTTTTTGAACCATTTCGGCATACTTGGGTTGCCAACCCAAGATGCTACAAACGGTTTTTGAACCATTTCGGCATACTTGGGTTGCCAACCCAAGATGCTAGAAACGGTTTTTGAACCATTTCGGCATACTTGGATTCCCAACCCAAGATGCTAGAAACGGTTTTTGAACCATTTCGGCATACTTGGGATCCCAACCGAAGATGCTAGAAACGGTTTTTGAACCATTTCGGCATACTTGGGTTGCCAACCCAAGATGCTAGAAACGGTTTTGGAACCATTTCAGCATACTTGGGATGCCAACCCAAAATGCTAGAAACGGTTTTTGAACCATTTCAGCATACTTGGGATGCCAACCCAAAATGCTAGAAACGTATTTTGAACCATTTCGGCATACTTTGGATGCCAACCCAAGATGCTAGAAACGGTTTTTGAATCATTTCGGCATACTTTGGTTCCCAACCCAAGATGCTAGAAACGGTTTTTGAACCATTTCGGCATACTTGGGTTGCCAACCCAAGATGCTAGAAACGGTTTTTGAACCATTTCGGCTTACTTTGGTTGGCAACCCAAGATGCTAGAAACGGTTTTTGAACCATTTCGGCATACTTGGGTTGCCAACCCAAGATGCTAGAAACGGTTTTTGAACCATTTCGGCATACTTGGGTTCCCAACCCAAGATGCTAGAAACGGTTTTTGAACCATTTCGGCATACTTGGGTTGCCAACCTAAGATGCTAGAAACGGTTTTTGAACCATTTCGGCATACTTGGGTTCCCAACCAAAGATGCTAGAAACGGTTTTTGAACCATTTCGGCATACTTGGATTCCCAACCCAAGATGCTACAAACGGTTTTTGAACCATTTCGGCATACTTGGGTTGCCAAACCAAGATGCTAGAAACGGTTTTTGAACCATTTCGGCATACTTGGATTCCCAACCCAAGATGCTAGAAACGGTTTTGGAACCATTTCAGCATACTTGGGATGCCAACCCAAAATGCTAGAAACGGTTTTTGAACCATTTCAGCATACTTGGGATGCCAACCCAAAATGCTAGAAACGTATTTTGAACCATTTCGGCATACTTTGGATGCCAACCCAAGATGCTAGAAACGGTTTTTGAATAATTTCGGCATACTTTGGTTCCCAACCCAAGATGCTAGAAACGGTTTTTGAACCATTTCGGCATACTTGGGTTGCCAACCCAAGATGCTAGAAACGGTTTTTGAACCATTTCGGCATACTTGGGTTCCCAACCCAAGATGCTACAAACGGTTTTTGAACCATTTCGGCATACTTGGATTCCCAACCCAAGATGCTAGAAACGGTTTTTGAACCATTTCGGCATACTTGGATTCCCAACCCAAGATGCTACAAACGGTTTTTGAACCATTTCGGCATACTTGGGTTGCCAAACCAAGATGCTAGAAACGGTTTTTGAACCATTTTGGCATACTTGGGTTGCCAACCCAAGATGCTAGAAACGGTTTTTGAACCATTTCGGCATACTTGGATTCCCAACCCAAGATGCTAGAAACGGTTTTTGAACCATTTCGGCATACTTGGGATCCCAACCGAAGATGCTAGAAACGGTTTTTGAACCATTTCGGCATACTTGGGTTGCCAACCCAAGATGCTAGAAACGGTTTTGGAACCATTTCAGCATACTTGGGATGCCAACCCAAAATGCTAGAAACGGTTTTTGAACCATTTCAGCATACTTGGGATGCCAACCCAAAATGCTAGAAACGTATTTTGAACCATTTCGGCATACTTTGGATGCCAACCCAAGATGCTAGAAACGGTTTTTGAATCATTTCGGCATACTTTGGTTCCCAACCCAAGATGCTAGAAACGGTTTTTGAACCATTTCGGCATACTTGGGTTGGCAACCCAAGATGCTAGAAACGGTTTTTGAACCATTTCGGCATACTTGGGTTGCCAACCCAAGATGCTAGAAACGGTTTTTGAACTATTTCGGCATACTTGGGATGCCAACCCAAGATGCTAGAAACGGGTTTTGAACCATTTCGGCATACTTGGGTTGCCAACCCAAGATGCTAGAAACGGGTTTTGAACCATTTCAGCATACTTGGGTTCCCAACCCAAGATGCAAGAAACGGTTTTTGAACCATTTCGGCATACTTTGGTTCCCAACCTAAGATGCTAGAAACGGTTTTTGAACTATTTCGGCATACTTGGGTTGCCAACCCAAGATGCTAGAAACGGTTTTTGAACTATTTCGGAATACTTGGGTTCCCAACCTAAGATGCTAGAAACGGTTTTTGAACTATTTCGGCATACTTGGGATGCCAACCCAAGATAATAGAAACGGTTTTTGAACCATTTCGGCATACTTGGATTCCCAACCCAAGATGCTAGAAACGGTTTTTGAACCATTTCGGCATATTTGGGTTGCCAACCCAAGATGCTAGAAACGGTTTTTAAACCATTCGGCATACTTGGATTCCCAACCCAAGATGCTAGAAACGGTTTTTGAACCATTTCGGCTTACTTGGATTCCCAACCCAAGATGCTAGAAACGGGTTTTGAACCATTTCGGCATACTTGGGTTGCCAACCCAAGATGCTAGAAACGGTTTTTGAACCATTTCGGCATACTTGGGTTCCCAACCCAAGATGCTAGAAACGGGTTTTGAACCATTTCGGCATACTTGGGTTGCCAACCCAAGATGCTAGAAACGGGTTTTGAACCATTTCAGCATACTTGGGTTCCCAACCCAAGATGCAAGAAACGGTTTTTGAACCATTTCGGCATACTTGGAATGCCAACCCAAGATGCTAGAAACGGGTTTTGAACCATTTCGGCATACTTGGATTCCCAACCCAAGATGCTTGAAACGGTTTTTGAACCATTTCGGCATACTTGGGTTGCCAACCCAAGATGCTAGAAACGGTTTTTGAACCATTTCGGCATACTTGGGTTCCCAACCTAAGATGCTAGAAACGGTTTTTGAACTATTTCGGCATACTTGGGTTGCCAACCCAAGATGCTAGAAACGGTTTTTGAACTATTTCGGAATACTTGGGTTCCCAACCTAAGATGCTAGAAACGGTTTTTGAACTATTTCGGCATACTTGGGATGCCAACCCAAGATGCTAGAAACGGTTTTTAAACCATTCGGCATACTTGGATTCCCAACCCAAGATGCTAGAAACGGTTTTTGAACCATTTCGGCTTACTTGGATTCCCAACCCAAGATGCTAGAAACGGGTTTTGAACCATTTCGGCATACTTGGGTTGCCAACCCAAGATGCAAGAAACGGTTTTTGAACCATTTCGGCATACTTGGATTCCCAACCCAAGATGCTAGAAACGGTTTTTGAACCATTTCGGCATACTTGGGATGCCAACCCAAGATGCTAGAAACGGTTTTTAAACCATTCGGCATACTTGGATTCCCAACCCAAGATGCTAGAAACGGTTTTTGAACCATTTCGGCTTACTTGGATTCCCAACCCAAGATGCTAGAAACGGGTTTTGAACCATTTCGGCATACTTGGGTTGCCAACCCAAGATGCTAGAAACGGTTTTTGAACCATTTCGGCATACTTGGGTTCCCAACCCAAGATGCTAGAAACGGGTTTTGAACCATTTCGGCATACTTGGGTTGCCAACCCAAGATGCTAGAAACGGGTTTTGAACCATTTCAGCATACTTGGGATCCCAACCCAAGATGCAAGAAACGGTTTTTGAACCATTTCGGCATACTTGGAATGCCAACCCAAGATGCTAGAAACGGGTTTTGAACCATTTCGGAATACTTGGGTTCCCAACCTAAGATGCTAGAAACGGTTTTTGAACTATTTCGGCATACTTGGGTTGCCAACCCAAGATGCTAGAAACGGTTTTTGAACTATTTCGGAATACTTGGGTTCCCAACCTAAGATGCTAGAAACGGTTTTTGAACTATTTCGGCATACTTGGGATGCCAACCCAAGATGCTAGAAACGGTTTTTGAACCATTTCGGCATACTTGGGTTGCCAACCCAAGATGCTAGAAACGGTTTTTGAACCATTTCGGCATACTTGGGTTGCCAACCCAAGATGCTAGAAACGGGTTTTGAACCATTTCAGCATACTTGGGTTCCCAACCCAAGATGCAAGAAACGGTTTTTGAACCATTTCGGCATACTTGGAATGCCTACCCAAGATGCTAGAAACGGTTTTTGAACTATTTCGGCATACTTGGGATGCCAACCCAAGATGCTAGAAACGGTTTTTGAACCATTTCGGCTTACTTGGATTCCCAACCCAAGATGCTAGAAACGGGTTTTGAACTATTTCGGCATACTTGGGTTGCCAACACAAGATGCTAGAAACGGTTTTTGAACCATTTCGGCATACTTGGGTTCCCAACCCAAGATGCTAGAAACGGTTTTTGAACCATTTCGGCATACTTGGGTTGCCAACCCAAGATGCTAGAAACGGGTTTTGAACCATTTCAGCATACTTGGGTTCCCAACCCAAGATGCAAGAAACGGTTTTTGAACCATTTCGGCATACTTGGAATGCCAACCCAAGATGCTAGAAACGGGTTTTGAACCATTTCGGCATACTTGGGATCCCAACTCAAGATGCTAGAAACGTTGGCTAAACCTCAAATGGTGGTCGCAGGCGATTTGCGAGAGGGGCGGTGGGCTGCGGCGAGAGAGCCCGGGTCGGCTCGCTCTCTCTCAGTACCCAGCCAATGGCTGCGTGCTGCTCGACTGGTTAGAACTACATGACTATTTGAATTTCCACTGTGGAGCTTTCCTCCGTCCACCCGTCTCACTCCCTCTCTCCCGTCCTTCGCGCCCATCTGGCCTATATTCACCAGCCAAACCGGCTATGACAGCCGCGTGCGCAGCGTTCTCGTGCATGTTATCATTTCAATTTTTATTTAAAAGTCTGCGCAGTATGTTTCTGTGTTTTGCCATCGATCATTTTTAGATAAAACATACGGTGTTTCAACAACTTTACACGTGATATGCTGTCTAAATTATTGCAGACATATTGTATCGTTGTGGCGGTATACGTTCAATTGCTTACCTATTTTTCAGCACAGCAACTCAATATTTACAGCTACATATTGCCAATTTCATACTTCCCATGTAGGGTGTACAGCCGAACATAAATTAAGAAGGTAAGTCAATATTTCATTGATTGTGTACAGCCGAACATAAATTAAGAAGGTAAGTGAATATTTCATTGATTTCCCACCGAAGATTTCATATTTCACATGCGTTATAAAGTGATGGCCCATACGTTATATTTGCGTTCCTTGCCCATATGATTCCCGCTTTTCAGCCCAACAACTTTACAGGTGATATGTCCAGGGTGTAAATTTGTAAAATATTGCCATAGAAAATTGTGGCGTTTGCCGTGCTTTGAATGGAACGCTACGTCATGGCGTATTTTTTTAAGAACATTATGAAATGTGTATGTAATGCTCAAGTACAATGTGTTACGTTAAATTCCCATGAATCGCAATTTTTGATTGCGTAGCAAACGTTTACGATAGCCCCTGAAGAAAGAGGAGAAGATCAGTTTTCTGGTCAATGAAAATTTAAAAAAATAGCATGAAGCTGTGAAGCGATCCACCACTTGTTACACATCAAAAGCCAAGCCCTTCCTAAGCTGCGTGCGCTGTTTACGCTGATTACCAGATCCCAAAGGGTGTAAAGGTCGATCTCTAACCGGAATTCGGACACAACCTTGAAGTGCACTCAACAACTGGCTTAAACGGCCGTGTCAGCTGAGTAGGATTGCCGTATTCCTGGTCCCCGTCGTAGAAACTTGATTCCCCGGTCCATTTGGCCAAACTTTGAAACTCCTGGGCTCCCTTGAGACCTTTCGTGGAAACGCTTCGTGGTGCTTCTTCTTTTTTGAAGGCCCAAGGCCCGGCCTCGGAAATTTGCAGATTACCTCGCTGTTCGATGGGGATGCGAGGTGGTTGTCTGGGGATCTCGACACCTCCCTCCCATCCCTCCTTTTCATCTCTTCCTGCTCGTCCTGCATCCCCATCAGTGGCCACAACGATACCAGACGGTATTGGACGTAGTTGGCCTCCGTCCGATCCGTCGTCGGCTTGGTGATGGTTGTGACCCTTCTTCATTTCATGATGCTTCGAACAGGAAGGCAAACGACCTACCCGGGATTTCGACTGGTGCAAATCTGCTGGATAAGATTTTCTGCCTAGCCAGGGTTTCGTCAGGAGCGCTACATCACATTACAGGTGTGGTAAAAATGAGGGCATGTGAAGAGGATGTGTAGGGCCTATTCGTCTTGTTCCAAGCCAATGGAACAGTTTGCTGTGCCCTCGAGGGGTTCTCTGTCGACACACAAGGGTAACAGAAACCCGTTCCCGAAAGGAAGCTGAGTAATGAAGTCGTCCGTTTCCTCATGCTAAAGTGTCAGTACATCAAATAAAATGATCACAGTCACAGAAATACCAACCGTACTCGAGTTTAAAATTATGGAGCATGAATTCGTCTTTGCGCAATTTAGTCGTGTTATTGAATGGTACCGTAAAAGGAGGTGCTCTCGTAAATTCTAAACGGTGATAACGGAACGATGATAACGGTTTATGCGTTTGAAACGGACGATCGTTTTCGAGCTGTTAGCTCCCGAGCGCCACCTATAAAACAACCACAAAGCTCGTGTGATAAGCTTACGCCTTGAATTTCAAAACAAAACGATTGCTTGACCGGTAGCCACATGTAAATTGTCTGAATTTAGCCAAAACCAATAGTTGAATTTCTAACTTGATTAACACTGCTGTAAAATTCACATCAAAGAATGGATGGATGGCTCCGAAAGTGTGCTGCCGAATTACAAGAGTTTCTGGCGTATTTTTTGGCTCGACGGCCAGGTAATATGGATCGACTTTCCTATGGTCGCAAACCTCAAACGATGGTTTACGGTCGAGCTGAGAGAGAGTGTGCGCTGCTTGGAGCGTGCCTATGCGAGAATGTGCCCCACAGCTTGAGCCGAGCTGTTATGATTGATGGTGATCAATCAAACAAATGTATCATCAAACGATGATTTCAGCGATCGGAAAGAACCTCTAGAGCCTCGGAAAAATCATCACCACGTATATTTGGAGCAATTATGAAGCACAGAAGGATGTAACCACCGTTTGTGGTTTAGCCCACAATTCAATAGCAGACACACATCAAACGTTTGAGAATCAAAGACATAAACATTCACAGTAAATATCTCACTTCTTTTTCTCATTCTTCTTTCTGTTTTCAATTCCCTCTAGCAACATTTTGTTGTTTCATCTCCCATTTCTATTTAATGTGCCCACTTTCAAAAGTTCATTTAAAAAGTGTTATAAAAGCTGACATGTAGGGACCAAATCACTCCTAGTGCTTACGTTTCATAGTGAAAACAAGTCCTAGGATAGCAAAAACTTAACAGAAAAGTAGAGGCGTACCAAAACTGTAACATCCACAAACATAAACATTCAAAATGAATATCTTATTTCTCAAACTCATTCTCTTTGCTACTTCGATTGCCTCTAGCACCATATTTATCTCTTATCTGCTTTAGCTATTTGTTATGCCCTCTATCGATGATTCATTCAACCAACATTCGCAGAAGCTGACATGTAGAGAGTGAAACCAAGCCTGGTGCTTGCAGTTCACAGTGAAGACAAGACCTACCAAAGTGAAGCCACAGTTCAAACCAGACGCACATCAAACGTTTGAGAATCAAAGACATAAACATTCACAGTAAATATCTCACTTCTTTTTCTCATTCTTCATTCTGTTTTCAATTCCTTCTAGCAACATTTTGATGTTTCATGTCCCATTTGTATTTAATGTGTCTACTTTCGAAAGTTCATTTAAAAAGTGTTATAAAAGCTGACATGTAGGGAGCAAATCACTCCTGATGCTTACGTTTAATAGTGAAAACAAGTCCTTGGATAGAAAAAACTCAACAGAAAAGTAAAGACTTACCACAACTGTAACAATCACAAACATAAACATTCAAAATGAATATCTTATTTATCAAACTCATTCTCCTTGCTACTTCGATTGCCTCTAGCAGCATATTTATCTCTCACAAGCTGACCCGACGAACCTCGCCTCGTCCCATATTAACTATACGCTAATATTGGAATAATAATATATTGAAACTCAAGGGAAGCCCCATAGATTCGGTTCACGAAGATGTCGACACATAACAATAACAGATCCATCTTAAAGTCGCGGCATATCAGATAAATCGAAAGAATGTTTTAAAATTCCAGTGAACGATTCACGGCTTCGTTTTCATTTTCAATACGATTAATCAATTTATATGAGTGCAATGGTCCAGCTGGAGTCATTAGCATAGGTTTTTTAAGCAGCTAAAATTGTATGTGCATTCAACCAATCGTAGCTTTGATACTATGGGGCATCATCATTTAGTTGAAGCGAATTGGCAAATAGCGGGTTGCAAGCCCAAGTTACTATTCACGAAGCAGAATATTTTCAATTCGACGATTGGTGCTGGCATTTGAATTTCAGTCAATAGAATGCTACTCCTAAACTAACTTACATTTTCAATCAACACCAGTGCTTCATTAGATCATTCATTTTTTGATTCAAAATTTCCCTTTCAAAAGCGATCTGAAATATCTTCGGCGATGTCATTTTTATACGACAATCAACGGGACTTTTTATGGCTTCATCTAAATAATCTTTATATTAAGTATAGACACTTTAGTTATTGCAGTTCAATCACTGGAATAGTGATTATTATGTGTAACAGCAAGTGTAACTGTGTTGTCACAAAGTTGCACACCATACTCATCGCTGTCCACAATGTCTCAAACAAATCGAAGGTATTCGTTTTCGATGGATTGTTTAAATTTGTTCTAAAGCGAAATGAAATCACATCTCTATTTGTACCAGGCACCCTTGTTTTTGCATAATCATTTCTCCGATACTATTTATTTATACCCAAAGTAACTGCGAATCAAGCAATAATCTCGGAATAGAATCGCTGCTGCAAATTG
Organism: Anopheles ziemanni; assembly: GCF_943734765.1. Lineage (NCBI taxonomy): Eukaryota > Metazoa > Arthropoda > Insecta > Diptera > Culicidae > Anopheles > Anopheles ziemanni. The sequence goes on along the minus strand of NW_026690049.1, from coordinate 206,388 downwards.
GAATCTTGTTTCTTGTGTTGTTTTTTGCATGCTGTACTCCTAACTCAAGAGTTCTTGGTGATTTTTTAAACCATTCTTCAAATAAACTGAACATTGACATGAAAAACAAAACCTGTGGAATGCACAACAACGTATCGGCTCGTTTGATACTTATTGTTTGATGAGCCAAGCGGTTTCTTAGTTCAATTTATACAATGTAGATTTGATTTGATTGCATGGAAAATGCAATTTTCACAAATCTTTCCATTTTCCGGACTTACTTAGGGAATATTAAAGTTGTCTTTTCTTTAAACCTTCTATGAATAAAAGCGAACAAATAATTTGATTACATCGTCATAATTGTCTCAGTCGGTTTTGAGTTTTAGCGTTAAAAAACAAACACTCATTTTTATAGGTTTCAATTTTTTTATGGAAAAAAGCATTTATCGAGTTTTCTGGATTCCTGGCTTTTCCTAAAGAGTTTTCCAAATTGAATTGTTTTTATTGGGCCAAAAGAAACAAATCATCTGAAGGCTTTGTTGGGATAAGTCAAACCGTTTTCGTTAGAAAAGGTCAATTTAATTTTTTTATATGAAAAAAGCCATTTTTGCCTAATTTTCCCATTTTCCGGCTTTTCCTTAGGAATTTTCAAATTCTCTTTTTTCCTAAACCTTCCTTGAGTAAAAAGGAACAAATCATACGAAGACGTCATCAAGATTGGTCCTGCCGATTTTGAGTTTTAGCATCACGAACATACAAACATCCATTTTTATAGATATAGAGAAGAAGAGAAGATGTGCTTTTGCTATTTGTTATGCCCCCTATCGATGATTCAATCAACCAGCGTTCGCTAAAGCTGACATGTAGGGAGTGAAAGCAAGCCTGGTACTTGCAGTTCACAGCGAAGACAAGACCTACCAAAGTGAAGACACAATTCAATCCAGAGGCACATCAAACGTTTGAGAATCAAAGACATAAACATTCACAGTAAATATCTCACTTCTTTTTCTCATTCTTCATTCTGTTTTCAATTCCCTCTAGCAACATTTTGATGTTTCATCTTCCATTTCTATTTAATGTGTCCACTTTCGATAGTTCATTTAAAAAGTGTTATAAAAGCTGACATGTAGGGAGCAAATCACTCCTGATGCTTACATTTTATAGTGAAAACAAGTCCTTGGATAGCAAAAACTCAACAGAAAAGTAAAGACGTACCAAAACTGTAACATCCACAAACATAAACATTCAAAATGAATGTCTTATTTCTCAAACTCATTCTCCTTGCTACTTCGATTGCCTCTAGCAGCATATTTATCTCTTGTCTGCTTTCGCTATTTGTTATGCCCTCTATCGATGATTCATTCAACCAGCATTCGCTAAAGCTGACATGTAGAGAGTGAAAGCAAGCCTGGTGCCTGCAGTTCACAGCGAAGACAAGACCTATCAAAGTGAAGAAACAATTCAATCCAGAGGCACATCAAACGTTTGAGAATCAAAGACATAAACATTCACAGTAAATATCTCACTTCTTTTTCTCATTCTTCATTCTGATTTCAATTCCCTCTAGCAACATTTTGATGTTTCATCTCCCATTTCTATTTAATGTGTCCACTTTCGATAGTTCATTTAAAAAGTGTTATAAAAGCTGACATGTAGGGAGCAAATCACTCCTGATGCTTACATTTTATAGTGAAAACATGTCCTTGGATAGCAAAAACTCAACAGAAAAGTAAAGACGTACCAAAACTGTAATATCCACAAACATAAACATTCAAAATGAATATCTTATTTCTCAAACTCCTTCTCCTTGCTAATTCCATTGCCTCTAGCAGCATATTTATCTCTTATGTGCTTTTGCTATTTGTTATGCCCTCTATCGATGATTCATTCAACCAGCGTTCGCTAAAGCTGACATGCAGAGAGGGAAAGCAAGCCTGGCACTTGCAGTTCACAGCGAAGACAAGACCTACCATAGTGAAGACACAATTCAATCCAGAGGCACATCAAACGTTTGAGAATCAAAGACATAAACATTCACAGTAAATATCTCACTTCTTTTTCTCATTCTTCATTCTGTTTTCAATTCCCTCTAGCAACATTTTGATGTTTCATCTCCCATTTCTATTTAATGTGTCCACTTTCGATAGTTCATTTAAAAAGTGTTATAAAAGCTGACATGTAGGGAGCAAATCACTCCTGATGCTTACATTTTATAGTGAAAACAAGTCCTTGGATAGCAAAAACTCAACAGAAAACTAAAGACGTACCAAAACTGTAACATCCACAAACATAAACATTCAAAATGAATATCTTTTTTCTCAAACTCATTCTCCTTGCTACTTCGATTGCCTCTAGCAGCATATTTATCTCTTATGTGCTTTTGCTATTTGTTATGCCGTCTATCGATGATTCATTCAACCAGCATTCGCTAAAGCTGACATGTAGAGAGAGAAAGCAAGCCTGGTACTTGCAGTTCACAGCGAAAACAAGACCTTTCAAAGTGAAGAAACAATTCAATCCAGAGGCACATCAAACGTTTGAGAATCAACGACATAAACATTCACAGTAAATATCTCACTTCTTTTTCTCATTCTTCATTCTGTTTTCAATTCCCTCTAGCAACATTTTGATGTTTCATCTCCCATTTCTATTTAATGTGTCCACTTTCGATAGTTCATTTAAAAAGTGTTATAAAAGCTGACATGTAGGGAGCAAATCACTCCTGATGCTTACATTTTATAGTGAAAACAAGTCCTTGGATAGCAAAAACTCAACAGAAAACTAAAGACGTACCAAAACTGTAACATCCACAAACATAAACATTCAAAATGAATATCTTTTTTCTCAAACTCATTCTCCTTGCTACTTCGATTGCCTCTAGCAGCATATTTATCTCTTATGTGCTTTTGCTATTTGTTATGCCCTCTATCGATGATTCATTCAACCAGCATTCGCTAAAGCTGACATGCAGAGAGGGAATGCAAGCCTGGTACTTGCAGTTCACAGCGAAGACAAGACCTACCAAAGTGAAGACACAATTCAATCCAGAGGCACATCAAACGTTTGAGAATCAAAGACATAAACATTCACAGTAAATATCTCACTTCTTTTTCTCATTCTTCATTCTGTTTTCAATTCCCTCTAGCAACATTTTGATGATTCATCTCCCATTTCTTTTTAATGTGTCCACTTTCGATAGTTCATTTAAAAAGTGTTATAAAAGCTGACATGTTGGGAGCAAATCACTCCTGATGCTTACATTTTATAGTGAAAACAAGTCCTTGGATAGCAAAAACTCAACAGAAAACTAAAGACGTACCAAAACTGTAACATCCACAAACATAAACATTCAAAATGAATATCTTTTTTCTCAAACTCATTCTCCTTGCTACTTCGATTGCCTCTAGCAGCATATTTATCTCTTATGTGCTTTTGCTATTTGTTATGCCCTCTATCGATGATTCATTCAACCAACATTCGCTGAAGCTGACATGTAGAGAGTGAAACCAAGCCTGGTGCTTGCAGTTCACAGTGAAGACAAGACCTACCAAAGTGAAGCCACAATTCAATCCAGAGGCACATCAAACGTTTGAGAATCAAAGACATAAACATTCACAGTAAATATCTCACTTCTTTTTCTCATTCTTCATTCTGTTTTCAATTCCCTCTAGCAACATTTTGATGTTTCATCTCCCATTTCTATTTAATGTGTCCACTTTCGATAGTTCATTTAAAAAGTGTTATAAAAGCTGACATGTAGGGAGCAAATCACTCCTGATGCTTACATTTTATTGTGAAAACAAGTCCTTGGATAGCAAAAACTCAACAGAACAGTTAAGACGTACCAAAACTGTAACATCCACAAACATAAACATTCAAAATGAATATCTTATTTCTCAAACTCATTCTCCTTGCTACTTCGATTGCCTCTAGCAGCATATTTATCTCTTATGTGCTTTTGCTATTTGTTATGCCCTCTATCGATGATTCATTCAACCAGCGTTCGCTAAAGCTGACATGCAGAGAGGGAAAGCAAGCCTGGTACTTGCAGTTCACAGCGAAGACAAGACCTACCAAAGTGAAGACACAATTCAATCCAGAGGCACATCAAACGTTTGAGAATCAAAGACATAAACATTCACAGTAAATATCTCACTTCTTTTTCTCATTCTTCATTCTGTTTTCAATTCCCTCTAGCAACATTTTGATGATTCATCTCCCATTTCTTTTTAATGTGTCCACTTTCGATAGTTCATTTAAAAAGTGTTATAAAAGCTGACATGTTGGGAGCAAATCACTCCTGATGCTTACATTTTATAGTGAAAACAAGTCCTTGGATAGCAAAAACTCAACAGAAAAGTAAAGACGTACCAAAACTGTAACATCCACAAACATAAACATTCAAAATGAATGTCTTATTTCTCAAACTCATTCTCCTTGCTACTTCGATTGCCTCTAGCAGCATATTTATCTCTTATGTGCTTTTGCTATTTGTTATGCCCTCTATCGATGATTCATTCAACCAGCGTTCGCTAAAGCTGACATGCAGAGAGGGAAAGCAAGCCTGGTACTTGCAGTTCACAGCGAAGACAAGACCTACCAAAGTGAAGACACAATTCAATCCAGAGGCACATCAAACGTTTGAGAATCAAAGACATAAACATTCACAGTAAATATCTCACTTCTTTTTCTCATTCTTCATTCTGTTTTCAATTCCCTCTAGCAACATTTTGATGTTTCATCTCCCATTTCTATTTAAAGTGCCCTCTTTCGATAGTTCATTTAAAAAGTGGTATAATAGCTGACATGTAGGGAGCAAATCACTCCTGATGCTTACATTTTATAGTGAAAACAAGTCCTTGGATAGCAAAAACTCAACAGAAAAGTAAAGACGTACCAAAACTGTAACATCCACAAACATAAACATTCAAAATGAATATCTTATTTCTCAAACTCATTCTCCTTGCTACTTCGATTGCCTCTAGCAGCATATTTATCTCTTATGTGCTTTTGCTATTTGTTATGCCCTCTATCGATGATTCATTCAACCAGCATTCGCTAAAGCTGACATGCAGAGAGGGAATGCAAGCCTGGTACTTGCAGTTCACAGCGAAGACAAGACCTACCAAAGTGAAGACACAATTCAATCCAGAGGCACATCAAACGTTTGAGAATCAAAGACATAAACATTCACAGTAAATATCTCACTTCTTTTTCTCATTCTTCATTCTGTTTTCAATTCCCTCTAGCAACATTTTGATGTTTCATCTCCCATTTCTATTTAATGTGTCCACTTTCGATAGTTCATTTAAAAAGTGTTATAAAAGCTGACATGTAGGGAGCAAATCACTCCTGATGCTTACATTTTATTGTGAAAACAAGTCCTTGGATAGCAAAAACTCAACAGAACAGTTAAGACGTACCAAAACTGTAACATCCACAAACATAAACATTCAAAATGAATATCTTATTTCTCAAACTCATTCTCCTTGCTACTTCGATTGCCTCTAGCAGCATATTTATCTCTTATGTGCTTTTGCTATTTGTTATGCCCTCTATCGATGATTCATTCAACCAGCATTCGCTAAAGCTGACATGTAGAGAGGGAAAGCAAGCCTGGTACTTGCAGTTCACAGCGAAGACAAGACCTACCAAAGTGAAGACACAATTCAATCCAGAGGCACATCAAACGTTTGAGAATCAAAGACATAAACATTCACAGTAAATATCTCACTTCTTTTTCTCATTCTTCATTCTGTTTTCAATTCCCTCTAGCAACATTTTGATGATTCATCTCCCATTTCTTTTTAATGTGTCCACTTTCGATAGTTCATTTAAAAAGTGTTATAAAAGCTGACATGTTGGGAGCAAATCACTCCTGATGCTTACATTTTATAGTGAAAACAAGTCCTTGGATAGCAAAAACTCAACAGAAAAGTAAAGACGTACCAAAACTGTAACATCCACAAACATAAACATTCAAAATGAATATCTTATTTCTTAAACTCATTCTCCTTGCTACTTCGATTGCCTCTAGCAGCATATTTATCTCTTGTCTGCTTTTGCTATTTGTTATGCCCTCTATCGATGATTCATTCAACCAGCATTCGCTAAAGCTGACATGTAGAGAGGGAAAGCAAGCCTGGTACTTGCAGTTCACAGCGAAGACAAGACCTACCAAAGTGAAGACACAATTCAATCCAGAGGCACATCAAACGTTTGAGAATCAAAGACATAAACATTCACAGTAAATATCTCACTTCTTTTTCTCATTCTTCATTCTGTTTTCAATTCCCTCTAGCAACATTTTGATGTTTCATCTCCCATTTCTATTTAATGTGTCCACTTTCGATAGTTCATTTAAAAAGTGTTATAAAAGCTGACATGTAGGGAGCAAATCACTCCTGATGCTTACATTTTATAGTGAAAACAAGTCCTTGGATAGCAAAAACTCAACAGAAAACTAAAGACGTACCAAAACTGTAACATCCACAAACATAAACATTCAAAATGAATATCTTTTTTCTCAAACTCATTCTCCTTGCTACTTCGATTGCCTCTAGAAGCATATTTATCTCTTGTCTGCTTTTGCTATTTGTTATGCCCTCTATCGATGATTCATTCAACCAGCATTCGTTAAAGCTGACATGTAGAGAGGGAAAGCAAGCCTGGTACTTGCAGTTCACAGCGAAGACAAGACCTACCAAAGTGAAGACACAATTCAATCTAGAGGCACATCAAACGTTTGAGAATCAAAGACATAAACATTCACAGTAAATATCTCACTTCTTTTTCTCATTCTTCATTCTGTTTGCAATTCCCTCTAGCAACATTTTGATGTTTCATCTCCCATTTCTATTTAATGTGTCCACTTTCGATAGTTCATTTAAAAAGTGTTATAAAAGCTGACATGTAGGGAGCAAATCACTCCTGATGCTTACATTTTATAGTGAAAACAAGTCCTTGGATAGCAAAAACTCAACAGAAAAGTAAAGACGTACCAAAACTGTAACATCCACAAACACAAACATTCAAAATGAATATCTTATTTCTCAAACTCATTTTCCTTGCTACTTCGATTGCCTCTAGCAGCATATTTATCTCTTATGTGCTTTTGCTATTTGTTATGCCCTCTATCGATGATTCATTCAACCAGCGTTCGCTAAAGCTGACATGCAGAGAGTGAAAGCAAGCCTGGTGCCTGCAGTTCACAGCGAAGACAAGACCTACCAAAGTGAAGACACAATTCAATCTAGAGGCACATCAAACGTTTGAGAATCAAAGACATAAACATTCACAGTAAATATCTCACTTCTTTTTCTCATTCTTCATTCTGTTTGCAATTCCCTCTAGCAACATTTTGATGTTTCATCTCCCATTTCTATTTAATGTGTCCACTTTCGATAGTTCATTTAAAAAGTGTTATAAAAGCTGACATGTAGGAAGCAAATCACTCCTGATGCTTACATTTTATAGTGAAAACAAGTCCTTGGATAGCAAAAACTCAACAGAAAAGTAAAGACGTACCAAAACTGTAACATCCACAAACATAAACATTCAAAATGAATATCTTATTTCTCAAACTCATTCTCCTTGCTACTTCGATTGCCTCTAGCAGCATATTTATCTCTTGTCTGCTTTTGCTATTTGTTATGCCCTCTATCGATGATTCATTCAACCAGCGTTCGCTAAAGCTGACATGCAGAGAGGGAAAGCAAGCCTGGTACTTGCAGTTCACAGCGAAGACAAGACCTACCAAAGTGAAGACACAATTCAATCTAGAGGCACATCAAACGTTTGAGAATCAAAGACATAAACATTCACAGTAAATATCTCACTTCTTTTTCTCATTCTTCATTCTGTTTGCAATTCCCTCTAGCAACATTTTGATGTTTCATCTCCCATTTCTATTTAATGTGTCCACTTTCGATAGTTCATTTAAAAAGTGTTATAAAAGCTGACATGTAGGGAGCAAATCACTCCTGATGCTTACATTTTATAGTGAAAACAAGTCCTTGGATAGCAAAAACTCAACAGAAAAGTGAAGACGTACCAAAACTGTAACATCCACAAACAGAAACATTCAAAATGAACATCTTTTTTCTCAAACTCATTCTCCTTGCTACTTCGATTGCCTCTAGCAGCATATTTATCTCTTATGTGCTTTTGCTATTTGTTATGCCCTCTATCGATGATTCATTCAACCAGCGTTCGCTAAAGCTGACATGTAGAGAGTGATGATTCATCTCCCATTTCTATTTAATGTGTCCACTTTCGATAGTTCATTTAAAAGGTGTTATAAAAGCTGACATGTAGGGAGCAAATCACTCCTGATGCTTACATTTTATAGTGAAAACAAGTCCTTGGATAGCAAAAACTCAACAGAAAAGTAAAGACGTACCAAAACTGTAACATCCACAAACATAAACATTCAAAATGAATATCTTATTTCTCAAACTCATTCTCTTTGCTACTTCGATTGCCTCTAGCAGCATATTTATCTCTTATGTGCTTTTGCTATTTGTTATGCCCTCTATCGATGATTCATTCAACCAGCGTTCGCTAAAACTGACATGCAGAGAGGGAAAGCAAGCCTGGTACTTGCAGTTCACAGCGAAGAGAAGACCTACCAAAGTAAAGACACAATTCAAACCAGATACACATGAAATGTTTGAGAATCAAAGACATAAACATTCACAGTAAATATCTCACTTCTTTTTCTCATTCTTCATTCTGTTTTCAATTCCCTCTAGCAACATTTTGATGTTTCATCTCCCATTTCTATTTAATGTGCCCACTTTCGATAGTTCATTTAAAAAATGTTATAAAAGCTGACATGTAGGGAGCAAATCACTCCTGATGCTTACATTTTATAGTGAAAACAAGTCCTTGGATAGCAAAAACTCAACAGAAAAGTAAAGACGTACCAAAACTGTAACAGCGTTCACTAAAGCTGACATGTAGAGAGTGAATGCAAGCCTGGTGCCTGCAGTTCACAGCGAAGACAAGACCTACCAAAGTGAAGACACAATTCAATCCAGAGGCACATCAAACGTTTGAGAATCAAAGACATAAACATTCACAGTAAATATCTCACTTCTTTTTCTCATTCTTCATTCTGTTTTCAATTCCCTCTAGCAACATTTTGATGTTTCATCTCCCATTTCTATTTAATGTGTCCACTTTCGATAGTTCATTTAAAAAGTGTTATAAAAGCTGACATGTAGGGAGCAAATCACTCCTGATGCTTACATTTTATAGTGAAAACAAGTCCTTGGATAGCAAAAACTCAACAGAAAAGTAAAGACGTACCAAAACTGTAACATCCACAAACACAAACATTCAAAATGAATATCTTATTTCTCAAACTCATTTTCCTTGCTACTTCGATTGCCTCTAGCAGCATATTTATCTCTTATGTGCTTTTGCTATTTGTTATGCCCTCTATCGATGATTCATTCAACCAGCGTTCGCTAAAGCTGACATGTAGAGAGTGAAAGCAAGCCTGGTACTTGCAGTTCACAGCGAAGACAAGACCTACCAAAGTGAAGACACAATTCAATCCAGAGGCACATCAAACGTTTGAGAATCAAAGACATAAACATTCACAGTAAATATCTCACTTCCTTTTCTCATTCTTCATTCTGTTTTCAATTCCCTCTAGCAACATTTTGATGTTTCATCTTCCATTTCTATTTAATGTGTCCACTTTCGATAGTTCATTTAAAAAGTGTTATAAAAGCTGACATGTAGGGAGCAAATCACTCCTGATGCTTACATTTTATAGTGAAAACAAGTCCTTGGATAGCAAAAACTCAACAGAAAAGTAAAGACGTACCAAAACTGTAACATCCACAAACATAAACATTTAAAATGAATATCTTATTTCTCAAACTCATTCTCCTTGCTACTTCGATTGCCTCTAGCAGCATATTTATCTCTTATGTGCTTTTGCTATTTGTTATGCCCTCTATCGATGATTCATTCAACCAGCGTTCGCCAAAGCTGACATGCAGAGAGGGAAAGCAAGCCTGGTACTTGCAGTTCACAGCGAAGACAAGACCTACCAAAGTGAAGACACAATTCAATCCAGAGGCACATCAAACGTTTGAGAATCAAAGACATAAACATTCACAGTAAATATCTCACTTCCTTTTCTCATTCTTCATTCTGTTTTCAATTCCCTCTAGCAACATTTTGATGTTTCATCTTCCATTTCTATTTAATGTGTCCACTTTCGATAGTTCATTTAAAAAGTGTTATAAAAGCTGACATGTAGGGAGCAAATCACTCCTGATGCTTACATTTTATAGTGAAAACAAGTCCTTGGATAGCAAAAACTCAACAGAAAAGTAAAGACGTACCAAAACTGTAACATCCACAAACATAAACATTTAAAATGAATATCTTATTTCTCAAACTCATTCTCCTTGCTACTTCGATTGCCTCTAGCAGCATATTTATCTCTTATCTGCTTTTGCTATTTGTTATGCCCTCTATCGATGATTCATTCAACCAGCGTTCGCCAAAGCTGACATGCAGAGAGGGAAAGCAAGCCTGGTACTTGCAGTTCACAGCGAAGACAAGACCTACCAAAGTGAAGACACAATTCAATCCAGAGGCACATCAAACGTTTGAGAATCAAAGACATAAACATTCACAGTAAATATCTCACTTCTTTTTCTCATTCTTCATTCTGTTTTCAATTCCCTCTAGCAACATTTTGATGTTTCATCTTCCATTTCTATTTAATGTGTCCACTTTCGATAGTTCATTTAAAAAGTGTTATAAAAGCTGACATGTAGGGAGCAAATCACTCCTGATGCTTACATTTTATAGTGAAAACAAGTCCTTGGATAGCAAAAACTCAACAGAAAAGTAAAGACGTACCAAAACTGTAACATCCACAAACATAAACATTCAAAATGAATATCTTATTTCTCAAACTCATTCTCTTTGCTACTTCGATTGCCTCTAGCAGCATATTTATCTCTTGTCTGCTTTTGCTATTTGTTATGCCCTCTATCGATGATTCATTCAACCAGCATTCGCTAAAGCTGACATGTAGAGAGTGAAAGCAAGCCTGGTACTTGCAGTTCACAGCGAAGACAAGACCTACCAAAGTGAAGACACAATTCAATCCAGAGGCACATCAAACGTTTGAGAATCAAAGACATAAACATTCACAGTAAATATCTCACTTCTTTTTCTCATTCTTCATTCTGTTTTCAATTCCCTCTAGCAACATTTTGATGTTTCATCTCCCATTTCTATTTAATGTGTCCACTTTCGATAGTTCATTTAAAAAGTGTTATAAAAGCTGACATGTAGGGAGCAAATCACTCCTGATGCTTACATTTTATAGTGAAAACAAGTCCTTGGATAGCAAAAACTCAACAGAAAAGTAAAGACGTACCAAAACTGTAACATCCACAAACATAAACATTCAAAATGAATATCTTATTTCTCAAACTCATTCTCCTTGCTACTTCGATTGCCTCTAGCAGCATATTTATCTCTTATGTGCTTTTGCTATTTGTTATGCCCTCTATCGATGACTCATTCAACCAGCGTTCGCCAAAGCTGACATGCAGAGAGGGAAAGCAAGCCTGGTACTTGCAGTTCACAGCGAAGACAAGACCTACCAAAGTGAAGACACAATTCAATCCAGAGGCAAATCAAACGTTTGAGAATCAAAGACATAAACATTCACAGTAAATATCTCACTTCTTTTTCTCATTCTTCAATCTGTTTTCAATTCCCTCTAGCAACATTTTGATGTTTCATCTCCCATTTCTATTTAATGTGTCCACTTTCGATAGTTCATTTAAAAAGTGTTATAAAAGCTGACATGTAGGGAGCAAATCACTCCTGATGCTTACATTTTATAGTGAAAACAAGTCCTTGGATAGCAAAAACTCAACAGAAAAGTAAAGACGTACCAAAACTGTAACATCCACAAACATAAACATTCAAAATGAATATCTTATTTCTCAAACTCATTCTCTTTGCTACTTCGATTGCCTCTAGCAGCATATTTATCTTTTGTCTGCATTTGCTATTTGTTATGCCCTCTATCGATGATTCATTCAACTAGCGTTCGCTAAAGCTGACATGCAGAGAGAGAAAGCAAGCCTGGTACTTGCAGTTCACAGCGAAGACAAGACCTACCAAAGTGAAGACACAATTCAATCCAGAGGCACATCAAACGTTTGAGAATCAAAGACATAAACATTCACAGTAAATATCTCACTTCTTTTTCTCATTCTTCATTCTGTTTAAAATTCCCTCTAGCAACATTTTGATGTTTCATCTCCCATTTCTGTTTAATGTGGCCACTTGCGATAGTTCATTTAAAACGTGTTATAAAAGCTGACATGTAGGGAGCAAATCACTCCTGATGCTTACATTTTATAGTGAAAACAAGTCCTAGGATAGCAAAAACTCAACAGAAAAGTAAAGACGTACCAAAACTGTAACATCCACAAATATAAACATTCAAAATGAATATCTTATTTCTCAAACTCATTCTCCTTGCTACTTCGATTGCCTCTAGAAGCATATTTATCTCTTGTCTGCTTTTGCTATTTGTTATGCCCTCTATCGATGATTCATTCAACCAGCGTTCGCTAAAGCTGACATGCAGAGAGGGAAAGCAAGCCTGGTACTTGCAGTTCACAGCGAAGACAAGACCTACCAAAGTGAAGACACAATTCAAACCAGACGCACATCAAACGTTTGAGAATCAAAGGCATGAATATTCACAGTAAATATGTCAATTCTCTTACTCATTCTTCTTTCTGTTTTCAATTTCGTCTAGCAACATTTTGATGTTTCATCTCCCATTTCTATTTAATGTGCCCACTTTCAATAGTCCATTTAAAAAGTGTTATAAAAGCTGACATGTAGGGAGCAAATCACACCTGATGCTTAAGTTTTATAGTGAAAACAAGTCCTTGGATAGCAAAAACTCAACAGAAAAGTAAAGACGTACCAAAACTGTAACAATCACAAACATAAACATTAAAAATGATTATCTTATTTCTCAAACTCATTCTCCTTGCTACTTCGATTGCCTCTAGCAGCAAATTTGTCTCTTATCTGCTTTTGCTATTTGTTATGCCCTCTATCGATGATTCATTCAACCAGCATTCGCTAAAGCTGACATGTAGAGAGTGAAAGCAAGTCTGGTGCCAGCAGTTCACAGCGAAGACAAGACCTACCAAAGTGAAGACTCAATTCAATAGCAGACACACATCAAACGTTTGAGAACCAAAGACATAAACATTCACAGTAAATATCTCACTTCTTTTTCTCATTCTTCATTCTGTTTTCAATTCCCTCTAGCAACATTTTGATGTTTCATCTCCCATTTCTATTTAATGTGTCCACTTTCGATAGTTCATTTAAAAAGTGTTATAAAAGCTGACAAGTAGGGAGCAAATCACTCCTGATGCTTACATTTTATAGTGAAAACAAGTCCTTGGATAGCAAAAACTCAACAGAAAAGTAAAGACGTACCAAAACTGTAACATCCACAAACATAAACATTCAAAATGAATATCTTATTTCTCAAACTCATTCTCCTTGCTACTTCGATTGCCTCTAGCAGCAAATTTGGCTCTTATCTGCTTTTGCTATTTGTTATGCCCTCTATCGATGATTCATTCAACCAGCATTCGCTAAAGCTGACATGCAGAGAGGGAATGCAAGCCTGGTACTTGCAGTTCACAGCGAAGACAAGACCTACCAAAGTGAAGACACAATTCAATCCAGAGGCACATCAAACGTTTGAGAATCAAAGACATAAACATTCACAGTAAATATCTCACTTCTTTTTCTCATTCTTCATTCTTTTGTCAATTCCCTCTAGCAACATTTTGATGTTTCATCTCCCATTTCTATTTAATGTGTCCACTTTCGATAGTTCATTTAAAAAGTGTTATAAAAGCTGACATGTAGGGAGCAAATCACTCCTGATGCTTACATTTTATAGTGAAAACAAGTCCTTGGATAGCAAAAACTCAACCGAAAAGTAAAGACGTACCAAAACTGTAACATCCACAAACATAAACATTCAAAATGAATATCTTATTTCTCAAACTCATTCTCTTTGCTACTTCGATTGCCTCTAGCAGCATATTTATCTCTTGTCTGCTTTTGCTATTTGTTATGCCCTCTATCGATGATTCATTCAACCAGCATTCGCTAAAGCTGACATGTAGAGAGTGAAAGCAAGCCTGGTACTTGCAGTTCACAGCGAAGACAAGACCTACCAAAGTGAAGACACAATTCAATCCAGAGGCACATCAAACGTTTGAGAATCAAAGACATAAACATTCACAGTAAATATCTCACTTCTTTTTCTCATTCTTCATTCTGTTTTCAATTCCCTCTAGCAACATTTTGATGTTTCATCTCCCATTTCTATTTAATGTGTCCACTTTCGATAGTTCATTTAAAAAGTGTTATAAAAGCTGACATGTAGGGAGCAAATCACTCCTGATGCGTACATTTTATAGTGAAAACAAGTCCTTGGATAGCAAAAACTCAACAGAAAAGTAAAGACGTACCAAAACTGTAACATCCACAAACATAAACATTCAAAATGAATATCTTATTTCTCAAACTCATTCTCCTTGCTACTTCGATTGCCTCTAGCAGCATATTTATCTCTTATGTGCTTTTGCTATTTGTTATGCCCTCTATCGATGATTCATTCAACCAGCGTTCGCTAAAGCTGACATGCAGAGAGTGAAAGCAAGCCTGGTGCCTGCAGTTCACAGCGAAGACAAGACCTACCAAAGTGAAGACACAATTCAATCCAGAGGCAAATCAAACGTTTGAGAATCAAAGACATAAACATTCACAGTAAATATCTCACTTCTTTTTCTCATTCTTCAATCTGTTTTCAATTCCCTCTAGCAACATTTTGATGTTTCATCTCCCATTTCTATTTAATGTGTCCACTTTCGATAGTTCATTTAAAAAGTGTTATAAAAGCTGACATGTAGGGAGCAAATCACTCCTGATGCTTACATTTTATAGTGAAAACAAGTCCTTGGATAGCAAAAACTCAACCGAAAAGTAAAGACGTACCAAAACTGTAACATCCACAAACATAAACATTCAAAATGAATATCTTATTTCTCAAACTCATTCTCCTTGCTACTTCGATTGCCTCTAGAAGCATATTTATCTCTTGTCTGCTTTTGCTATTTGTTATGCCCTCTATCGATGATTCATTCAACCAGCATTCGTTAAAGCTGACATGTAGAGAGGGAAAGCAAGCCTGGTACTTGCAGTTCACAGCGAAGACAAAACCTACCAAAGTGAAGACACAGTTCAATCCAGAGGCACATCAAACGTTTGAGAATCAAAGACATAAACATTCACAGTAAATATCTCACTTCTTTTTCTCATTCTTCATTCTGTTTTCAATTCCCTCTAGCAACATTTTGATGTTTCATCTCCCATTTCTATTTAATGTGTCCACTTTCGATAGTTCATTTAAAAAGTGTTATAAAAGCTGACATGTAGGGAGCAAATCACTCCTGATGCTTACATTTTATAGTGAAAACAAGTCCTTGGATAGCAAAAACTCAACAGAAAAGTAAAGACGTACCAAAACTGTAACATCCACAAACATAAACATTCAAAATGAATATCTTATTTCTCAAACTCATTCTCCTTGCTACTTCGATTGCCTTTAGCAGCATATTTATCTCTTATCTGCTTTTGTTATTTGTTATGCCCTCTATCGATCATACATTCAACCAGCATTCGCTAAAGCTGACATGTAGAGAGTGAAAGCAAGCCTGGTGCCTGCAGTTCACAGCGAAGACAAGACCTACCAAAGTGAAGACACAATTCAATCCAGAGGCACATCAAACGTTTGAGAATCAAAGACATAAACATTCACAGTAAATATCTCACTTCTTTTTCTCATTCTTCATTCTTTTGTCAATTCCCTCTAGCAACATTTTGATGTTTCATCTCCCATTTCTATTTAATGTGTCCACTTTCGATAGTTCATTTAAAAAGTGTTATAAAAGCTGACATGTAGGGAGCAAATCACTCCTGATGCTTACGTTTTATAGTGAAAACAAGTCCTTGGATAGCAAAAACTCAACAGAAAAGTAAAGACGTACCAAAACTGTAACATCCACAAACATAAACATTCAAAATAAATATCTTATTTCTCAAACTCATTCTCCTTGCTACTTCGATTGCCTCTAGCAGCATATTTATCTCTTATGTGCTTTTGCTATTTGTTATGCCCTCTATCGATGATTCATTCAACCAGCGTTCGCTAAAGCTGACATGCAGAGAGGGAAAGCAAGCCTGGTACTTGCAGTTCACAGCGAAGACAAGACCTACCAAAGTGAAGACACAATTCAATCCAGAGGCACATCAACCGTTTGAGAATCAAAGACATAAACATTCACAGTAAATATCTCACTTCTTTTTCTCATTCTTCATTCTGTTTTCAATTCCCTCTAGCAACATTTTGATGTTTCAACTCCCATTTCTATTTAAGTGAGTGTTGCAAACACTATCTTCTTCGCGGGAATTAGAAGAATTCTTAGGAATTTCTATTGTGGCATAGAAAAGCCAAAAATTTACTCTTTATTCCCGTTGGTTGTGCTTGTTCAAGAGTAAGAGCTTTTTCCCGCTTTTCCACTTCTTTTATCGGTTTTCTAACGCTAGTATCGTTCCCTTTTCGTCTGACAGGTGCTGTTGGAGCGAGTTCGAACTTATGGGTCCGAACTGTTTCCAACATTTCTCCTCCCCGAGTGAGACACCTGTTTTCTCACTCTATTTGCACCTGTCTATCTGTTATCAATCTTCTATTATCTGTCAATCTTCTGTTCTATCAACCTTCTTCTTTGTTGATACACGTGGGAATATGTTTTCTGCTGCTGTTTGTCCTAGCTGATTACTCGGTAAGTAACAAACTTTTAGCACGTCTAAAATTTCTATTCTTCTTGCAGGTTAACAAATTCACGCGTGCTGTCCCTAAACTGCTGATCTTTTGTTTTCAAACTGTGTCATCAACGGCTCAGTATGCAACAAAAAACAAAAGATCTTCGCATCGTTGTCGCATCCCCGATGCCGACCATAGGGTCATTCCGTCAGCGGTGAACGTTGCCGAAATCATGATTCTGTCCGAGCCATCCAGATGATACTGTATCCCCAGCTCGTCAAAATCGTCCAATAGATCGGGTGCAAGCGGATGCTTATCGTCGGCAAGCTCAAATCTTGCCACTTGGTTCGTCTCACCTGTCGGTTGCCTGGCTAGAAGCGTCCCTCCTGTCGGTTTGCTGGAGGAGATAAACGGGTCAAGCATCCGAAAGGTGAACAATGCCGCATACCTGGCACCGTCCGAGCCGATCCTTCTACCACCACCACTTGGGGGTGGCCTTCGCCGCCGACACCATTGTCGGTAGTTGCGATGATATCTTAACGCTGCTAGTATCCCCGAAACCCGCTTCGAACAAGTGCCAGCCATCATCCGATTTGGCTCGCGGGAGCTCCGGTAGTAGAAACGCTCCCGGTTGTTGCAGCAGCTTCGACACTCCATTAGCACTTCGGGTAGGTTGAGCGTGTGTGCCACACTTAACTCCAAACGACAATCAAACTCACCTACCCATTCCCTGTCTCGATCGTAGGGACGACGCTGGACACTAGACGAAAATAGCGGTTGTTGCAGTGGCGTTCGATTGTGGGCACGCCGGTGGACACTACCAAACGAATTACCGCCGCCAGGTTGTTCATCCGGCCCGCAACTGGAGCCGGTGGCGATGTGGTTGTAATACCTTCGCCGCATGCCGCCTCCGTCGCGATCACCTTCACCATCCAAGAGCCGGCGATTGCACACCAGCGGCTCCGGTATCGCCAACACGCTGATCGAACCGTCGCCGACGAGCGGGCTGCTCGAATCACCGTCATCGTGCGGCAAGGAGATCGCCACACTATTCTGGTCGGTGAGTATTTCCTGCAGCTCTTCCTCATTTTCGTCGCAAGGTAAGTTGGACAAGTGTTCCGAACATGGTGGATGCTGCGATGTCGAATCCTCGGTAAAGATGCGGATTGTGTGTAGCGGCGTCGGTAGCGCAATAGGCTGCGTGCGCATCCCACGGTCGTCGTCATCGTCGTTGCCGTCCTTTCTCCAGACGCACCAGTTCAACGGTTTCGGCTCACCGGTATTGGTAAACTTTTCCATGTTGGCATGGAAACTTGGCCTTTGTTCGATGAAAAGAGTAATACCTCTTTCCACACTTTTCAGCTCCAGCGCAGAGCGTAGCGCAGCAGGACCTTTCCGATTGTTTTCGTCCATTTGTTGCTGC
Organism: Anopheles ziemanni; assembly: GCF_943734765.1. Classification (NCBI taxonomy): domain Eukaryota; kingdom Metazoa; phylum Arthropoda; class Insecta; order Diptera; family Culicidae; genus Anopheles; species Anopheles ziemanni. The sequence goes on along the minus strand of NW_026690049.1, from coordinate 188,059 downwards.
AACGTGCCTCCTTCGCGCTTTATGGATTCTCGCCAATCAATCCTCGACTCCACGATCATCTCCGGATTGCTGTATGGTTGCTGCAAAATGTGTATTCCAGTGCCGTGGTGTGAAGCTTGTGATGAGTGAGAAGTGCCGTGTAAAGTGTGTTCCGAGTGTGTTTGTGCGTGGTCCAGATCCGTTTGCGTCGTTTGTGCCGTTTCATGTGCAAGTGACAAAGGGCAACTTTCGTTGGCCACTTGCACATTTCCGTGATGCGCGTCGTGCACATCCGCCATCGCGCCTCCATCGCGCGTCGTGGCCGCCTCCATCGCGCTTTCACGCGTCCCTTTTGCCACCATCGCGGATTGCTGTTCCACAACCTCGGGTGATCGCTCGGGGTCATGGTTGGTGGGCATGCAATATTCGGTGCTTGTGGCCACTTGCGCACCCTTCTTTTCATGGTGTGCTACCCCGCGTCGGTCAGTGGCGTGCAGCCACTCTTCGGGTTTCCCCGGGCTACCTCTCCGGGCAGCCTCGTATTCGATCACGGCCAACTGCAGCTCTTGCTGTTGGATCGAAATGCTTCTAAGCAGCTCTTCACGCCGCTTTGAAATCCAGTCCTGGTACCGGATCCATTGTGGTGTTGGTATCGTTGCGCGTTCCGTTTGGTGATGGTCCGTTGGTGTTGTGCCCCAATATTCTCCCGGCGATGTGCGTGTTGTCCAGGCAGCCGAGAACTTGTTGGGCGGTGGGTAGCCACTATGCAGCATCGGCGACGGGCCGCTTATTGCGGCAGCCGTCGGGGCACGTGTTGCGGCCTATCCCATTGTGGACCGGTAGCTTCGGTGGTCCGGCGACAGGCCACTTTCTGTGGCAGCCGAACTGAAGGTCCCGCGTCCGGTGTTTAGCGGTAAACTAGCGTCGATTTCCGAACCGACGCCTCCGGTAATCACCATTTTGTACACGAATGGGTCCATCGTTTTTACGCGCACTTTCGATACGATATTTTCACCACTTTCTTTTCTTTATTATAAGTTTTGGAGTTTTAGCCAAAACGAAAGAAGTAAATTTTTGGAATGTTGCAAACACTATCTACTTCGCGGGAATTAAAAGAATTCTTAGGAATTTCTATTGTGGCAAAGAAAAGCCAAAAATTTACTCTTTATTCCCGTTGGTTGTGCTTGTTCAAGAGTAAGAGCTTTTTCCCGCTTTTCCACTTCTTTTATCGGTTTTCTAACGCTAGTATCGTTCCCTTTTCATCTGACAGGTGCTGTTGGAGCGAGTTCGAACTTATGGGTCCGAACTGTTTCCAACAGTGAGTGTGTGTGAGTGACTGTTGACGGTGCAGTGCGCGTTTTTACGTAGCTCTGTGTTTTTGGATATTTTTGCTTGGTCGGAAGCAAATTTAACGTTTGTTTTCGCTGGGCAAATGTGTCCAAAGTGTCGGTTTAGTGTTTAGTGTAGTTTGTTTTGATCGTGGTGCATCGTCCGGTATTTGCGGTTGGTTTTTGTTTTCGGCTTCGTCGCTTATCAGTAACGCTGGCCGGAGCGGTTTCCATATCGCTTGTTATCGGCGGTGTATTCGTATTGGTCTAAGCGGCCAAACGGTCAATTTGTGTTTTGTGTGGGTGAAACCGGCAGCGTGTATAGCGGTACGTATAGTGTCTTTACTTGCGAACGTTCTTGCTCGGACTTGTTTTGAACGGCCATGGAGTGTAAAAAGTGCTCCGTGGTCGTTTCATCGGCTCGCGTTTAATCGCTTTTTTTTTTTATCATACCAATTTCTCTTCGACCCCTTGGAACTGTTAAAACTTTATACTCGCCGTTGTGTTTCCTCGCGTCATTGTAAATCACAGCCCGTTTCGCGTTACACGGTGTAAAACGAGACACTTTTCCAGCACTCAGGCCGTTAGCACCGCTTCTAGCATTCACAATCAACCAATCATTCAAAATGGCTTCGATTTGCTCATCATGCTCAGTGGCTCTCGACGCCGATGATGCCCCAATCCGATGCTGCTTCTGTGAAGAATGTTACCATGTTGGCTGCACATCTGTTCCCATCGCACTTCTTGTTGGGGTAAAAGAACGTCCTGATTTGCATTGGAGCTGCCTTGCATGTACCGACGCGTTAAACAACCTTCGATGCAAAAAGGTGAAAACGGTGGGACTGCAAATTGGCCTCCAAGCCTGTATTTCATCGACCATCGAAGCTATGAAACCTGCATTTTTGGAACCACTGTTGAAGGAATTACATTCTGGTCTCGCTGCTTCCTTTCCGCCAGCGCGCAATGTTCACAGCCAGCCCCCAGACCCGCTAACTCCTTCTGGTAAACGTCGCCGTGTTATTACGGAGGCCTTTCACCCGTCAGCAATCTTGACCAACCTCAACGGTACCATCGTTTATCCAAACAACCATCCCGAGCCCAAACACAACAACAATTTTGTTACTTCGCTCAACAATAGAGCCGTTTCTTCACTTCCTATGGCTATCATCGGTACCGGTTCTTCGTCCTCGACCCTGATTGTCGCAAAAAGCGACACACCAGTGAACCGCACCTGGATCCATCTTTCCGGGCTTGTAAACACCGTCAACACAGAGGATGTTGTGTCCGCCGTGGCAGAGAAATTAGGCACTGAAGACGTGATTGCATTTCCACTATTGAGAGGAGGAGTGGATTCCGCAACCGTGCGTTTCCTTTCTTTTAAAGTTAGGATTCCCTCTACCCTGCGAGAAAAAGCATTAAACGCCGAAACTTGGCCGATTGGTCTTCGAGTACGGGAATTCATCTTCCGCGATCGTTACCAATCATCTAAAATTCCTCCATCAGCTGCTGCCTTACACACACACACGCTCTCACAGCCTTCGCAATTTACTAATATCACCGTGGCTCCTGCATCACCATCTAATACCACTGCTCCACACAGACTCGCACACCGCAATTACACCATGCAAGGATCGGAACCAAGCTCAAACGAGCATACACAAACCATCAGAACCATCACTACTAGAAATACTACACCTTCTGAAAACACCAGCGTTTCTCACGTGGACTTAACTTCTACTTCATCCACATCGAAACCCCCGCAGCAAAGAAAGATTGATTGCTTTTTTCATCACCAACGTCAACAATGAAGCACCTGTCTGGCGATCAAGTAGCCCAAGCATCGATTGCCCTTCTAAACCACTCTCGATCTATTATCAGAACGTCCGCGGTTTGAAAACTACAACGACAGAACTGAGGTTGACATCTACACTGCACTCCCATGATATTATTGCTCTGTCTGAAACTTGGCTGGACCCAACTATACCTTCGAGCTTGATCTTCGACAACAACTTCATTGTTTACCGCGCTGACCGTAGCGACCGCAATAGTTTGCATGCACGCGGAGGTGGTGTGCTCATCGCAATCCGAAACAAACTGGTATCAAGTGAATGCTGCCTGCCTGATAATAATCTAGAAAGCGTGTGGGTAAAACTTACCCTTTTATCTGGACACTTATACATCGGTAACATATACATACCTCCAAACAAGAGCAACGATTCTCTGACAATGCGCCACTTATCTGCAACTTTCGAAATGATCAATAGCCTGTGTTGAAAAGCTATTTTCAACAGAAGAAAAAAGGTAACACTTGATTTTAAGAACACTAGCTCGAGTGAGCTAAAACTTTCGTGTCTCTTTATTCTCTAATAACCGACAAATTCAATGGTCGCGCCGTTTATATACCATGTACCGTTTAGATCGTTTTCAACTTTACCGTTTCGGTGACAATCGTGCGTTGACGGCAGATGTCATGCCGTTGCTCTGTTTTGCAACATTTTCCCCACCGTGGATCATCGCGATGCTCCACTAACCACGTGCTGCTGCCATCTATCAAACTCACGATCAACAGAGCTTCAATCTACTTCACTATCCAGGTTCAGCGTAGAGTCGTCCACTATATCTTCGGGCACGTCATCCTGTGGCCCCGCAAGGTAATTCCTCGGTAATACATCCAACTTTGCTAACTTTGTTACTGGACGTTCTAGGGTACCGTTCTTGGTCTTCACCGTCGCTCTCCTAACCTGTCCGTCTTTGGCCTTGACTACTTCGGTGACACGTCCCTTTGGCCAGCAGTTCCGGGGCAAATTATTATCCGCGATGAGTACTACGTCTCCTGGTTGTAGAGGTTCCACTGGTTGGAACCACTTTGTGCGCCGTGTCAGGGTAGGTAAATATTCTCCCACCCACTTTTTCCAAAACATGTTTGCGTTCCTTTCTGTTGCTTTCCAGGACGATCGTACTGCGGTTGGTGAGTCATCGAAAGGTACCAGCGGTTTTGTCCCATTTGAGCTACCGAGCAGAATGTGATTTGGGGTGATCGGCGCTTCAAACTCATCTTCCAAGGGTACGTAAGTCAGTGGTCTGGAGTTCAGAATCAGCTCGATTTCCTTTAACGTTGTTTCCAACACTTCGTCTGTTGGGCGTCGTGGTAGGTCGAACTCGTTGGTGACCTTTTTTACCGAGCGGACAAGGCGCTCCCAGCAGCCGCCAAAGTGGGGTGCTGCTGGTGGGTTGAAGGTCCACTTCAAGTCAGGACCGTTAAAATGGGCCATCATCACTCCGCCACTTAGTTCTTTAACTATCTCAGCTAGTTCGCGGGATGCCCCGATGAAGTTGGTACCCTGATCGCTGATGAATTCTCGGGGTGCTCCACGCCTCGTCATGAAGCGGCGTATAGCGAGAATACAGGAATCGGCTGTTAGCGAGCGTGCGACCTCAAGATGAACTGCTCTCGTGGTTAGGCAGGTGAATATCACCCCCCAACGCTTCTCCTCATGTCGGCCGACTGTTACGTACATCGGGCCAAAATAGTCCAGTCCAGTGTACGTAAAGGGTTGTTGGGAGATAGCTAGCCTCTCTTTTGGGATACTTCCCATTACGGGAGCAACGGGCTTTGCATCTCGGTTTTTGCAGTGCAGGCAGGATTTCAGCACTCGCTTGTACTCCGTCATCAGCCGAGGTATATAGTACTTGGCACGTATTTCGTTGATCGCTGTCTGATGGTTACCATGCTTTAGTCTCTCATGGAAGTCTCGAATGAGTAAATCCGTTCCGTAATGTCCTCTCGGTAGAATCACCGGACTACTCATCGTCTCGTCAAACCAGGGGCTCTGGGGCAGCCGTCCCCTGAGTACTAGTACCCCTTGGTCATTGAAAGCCGGCGAGAGCTTGTATAACGAGCTCGACTTCGCTATGACTTGCTGCCAGGGATGAGCTTTCTTCGCCCCTTTCAGTTTGCGTATCTCATCCGAAAATTCTGCTGCCTGGATCTGTTGCAGTAGTATTGCTTCGGCATTCCTGAGTTCGTCATAACTTAGCGGCCCCGTCGCTTTTGTTTTTACTCCTTTAAAACTTCTCGTGTTGCTAATGAAGCGGACGACGTATCCGGCAGCTCGCAATAATCTTGTCCACCGGCTGAATCGCGTAAACTCAATCAAGGGTGGTTCCACAGAGTGATGCATCACGTGTTTGCGGATTTCCTCTTCTGTCTCACCCGGTTCTTCCCTTTGCACTGGCCAACTCGACTCCGGAGACCACAAAAACTCCGGCCCTCGAAACCAGCGACTAGTCGGCGAAAGGTCAGGTATTTTTGCCCACTTTGTAGCCTCGTCGGCCACGTTGAGTTTAGTGGACAACCACTGCCAATCGCGGATGTTTGTTTTCTCGGTAATCTCACCAACCCTGAAGGCAACGAACTGAGAGTATCGGCGGTGATCTGATTGTAACCAGCAGGTCACGTCTCGTGAGTCAGTCCAGAAGTAGTTATGGGCTGTTATTGTTCGATGCGATTCCGCGATACAGCAGGCTAGGCGCGCTCCGATCAATGCGGCTTGCAGCTCGAGGCGTGGTATCGATGCATACTTGAGGGATGCCACCCGCGTCTTGGAGCCCACAAGCGCGCATTCGATTACTCCCCGCTCTTCAAAACGAAAATATGCCACTGCTGCCATCCCGTTTTCGCTGGCATCGCAGAATATGTGTAGTTGTATGACGGCTTCCGTTGAGGTCATTTGCCGATAACACCTTGGCACGCATACCTTTTCCACTTCTGGCAAGGCCGAGATCCAAACTACCCAGTTCTCGGTGAGTCGTCCCTCGATCTTCTGATCCCACTCGAGCTTAGCACGGAAGGTCTCCTGCAGTGAAATCTTCAGGAACATCAAAAAATTCCCAATTAGTCCCATTGGGTCGTATACACTCATCAAGGTGCTCAACACCTCTCGCTTCGACGGCATCCGCGTTCCTGTCAGCAGCTCCTGATTGTGTTTTGGCGACAGTTTGAAGGAGAAGGAGTCGCTCGTGGTATTCCACCACATTCCAAGAACTTTCTCCGTTACCGCGTCGGTCACACAGACGTCTGCTTCTGTTCCAGTGAGCCCCTGTAGATAATGGACGACCTTTTTTGAATTCGACAGAAAATTGCGAATTTCGAATCCTCCCTGAGCGTGAATGTACCGCACCTCTTCTGCCAAGGTCTGGGCTTCTGCTTCCGTTTCGACGCTAGCTAGCATGTCATCCACATAGTGTTCTTCCTTTATGCAGAATGCGGCGCGAGGATATTTTTCCGCAAATCGTTCAGCATTTATATTTTTCACGTAGTGGGCACTGCTAGGAGAACACGCTGCGCCAAACGTCATTACTGTCACCACATAAACGTCGGGATTTGTAACGTCGTCATCATCCCTCCACAGAATCATCTGACTGCGCTGGTCTTCCGGCCTCATCTGTACTTGGAAGAACATTTCCCTAATGTCCCCAACAATCGCCACCCGGTATTCTCGAAACCGGTATAGCACCGAGAGTAGATTTGCTATTTGGTCCGGCCCGGTAAGGAGCTGCTTATTGAGGCTTATCCCGTTTACTTCGGCGGCGGCATCAAACACCATTCGCATCTTCCCGGGCTTGTTCACGTTTACGACTGGGAATACGGGTAGGAACCAGTCGCGAGGTCGTCTCTCCGTCAACTCATCATCCCTTAGTCGACGTATGTAGCCCTTTGCCTCATAATCCCTCATTTTTTCACGTATGGCGTTCGCTAATTTAGGATCTTTTATCATTTTTCTTTTTAGGCATTCGTACCGTCGCATGGCCATGGCTTTGTTGGGGGGCATCTTTACGTCATCATTTTTCCACAGCAGACCTGTTTCGTATCGTGCGCCTTGTAGCTTCGTTTTTTCTGCGAGTATGGCTAGCGCCTTTTCGTCGTCCTTTGAGCACAACGGTCCCGCAGACGGCAGGATCCCCATCGACTCGAGCGTAAAGAATTGCCTGAAGGCAGAGTCTAGGGCGTCATCGCTAGCTCCATTGCACGTGCAGATATGGAAGCTGGCCATACCTCCGCGACGTGCGGCGATGGTTTTATCGCATGGCCCGTAAACCACCCATCCTAATCGCGTTTTGGCAGCAGTAGGCTCGTCTTTCTTTCCTTCGCGTGTTTTTATAGGCTGGCCCAGGCGACAATTGTCGATTCCAATTAAAACTCGAGGGGTTACGTTTTTGTACGACTCTATTGGTAGGCCTCTAAGATGCGTGTACATTGCCAATAGTTGTTCCGTGCACAATGATTGTTCCGGTAGGGCTAGCTTCTTCATCGAGTGGACTACTGGAAGCTCGTATACCGTCCCCGATTCATGTCCGCTAGAGATCCGTAGCGCCACTTGCACTGACTCCTTCTCTTCCCGCGTCGTCGTCCCTGTCCATTTCAAGCATAGTGGATGTGGCGTGCCTTGAAGTCCTAGCTCTTGGACTAGTCCGTGTTCCACGAAGGTCGACGTTGACCCGTCGTCGAAGAAGGCGAACGTCTTTATGCTTCCGTTGGGCCCGTGTAGCGTTACTGGAATGTACCGGAATAGTACGGTGTTGTCACTCGCGGGTCTATTTGTGCTACAGTGTGTTAGTGTGTGTACCTGGTGTTGTGCTGTGTCGATGTGAAGAAGTGGGTGATGCAGGACGCCGCAGCCGCCTATCTCACATGGTTTCTTTTCTTGACACGGGCCCCGGTGCGTGATGAGGCATTGCTTACATATCCGGCTCGCCTTCATAAACGTTCGTCTGGCGTTAACTGCCATCTGCCGAAAAACTTCACAACTGGTCATTGATACACACGAGCCGTGACATAAAACGCACTTCGAGGGCAGTGATGGGCTCTTCGAATCGGGTGTGATGGTGGTGTGTAAATTCCAGCGCGCCGTGGTCCGTCGCGGTTCGCTTGTTTGCGATTTGTTGTGAACTGCGCGTCCGGACAAAGGGGCAGCCGCGCTGATATCTAGCGCCAAATCGCCTATCCACTTACCAAACTCGAACAGGGACACATTCGGGAGGTCCCTGCGGTGTCGTGCCCACTCGATAAACGTAGTGTCTGGCAGCTTTGCCGTTAACTCCCTCAGCAAGGTAACATCACACATGTACCCGTACATGCCCGTTGCTCTGATCGTAGCACAGAGATTTTGCACCTCAAAGCCGAATTCCGCCAGCGTGTCGAGTCGGTCATTTCTTGGTGCCGGCATTCGTCTCACTCTCTCTACGAGTGACTCTACAATCAGCTCGGGCCTGCCAAATCTCGTTCGGAGGATGTTGATCGCATCCTTCAACCCAGACGGCAGAAGCAACAAATGTTCTACCGCCTTGCGTGCAGCACCGGTTAACGCCTTTTGCAAACGGAGCAAGTTTTCATCATCGCTGAAGCCGCAAAGCGTCGATGATAGCTCATATCGCGCGATGAACAAGGGCCACTCCGCCGCTGAGCCGGAGAATGTGGGTAGATCCTTGCTCGTCGATTGCCGTGCTGCCAGCTGACTCTGGTTCAGGATTGTTGTGTTGCAACAAGCGCCGGAAAGATTCACGTTCGGTGCAGGAAAACCTCTCGGGCTTGTCCCCTCCGCGTAGTGCAGTGAAGTGTTGTGTCCCGACGCCTTTGGCATAGCCCCGTTATCGCAATGGCGACCGCCCGATTCCGGTTGATGACCCTGGGTCGCCATCGTTGGGCCGGTCCATGCAGAATGGCGGTTCACCGCCGCCGAAGCCTCCATCTTTCGGCGCCATTCTGAAAACCCCGAGCGACTCGCGTATTCCGGAAAAAATAAGCTACGTTCTGCCGGGTTTTCACCGAGGAACCCTACCCCGCGAGCCGGTTGTGTCTCCCCGCAACGATCAGTGCTATCCAGCCATTCCTCTGCCTTCCGCATTTCGGTTGTGCTGGCCGACGTTGCATCGTTTACAGTGGTGTTCCGTTCTTGCTCGTACGCGCGCCTCTCCTCCTGAATCGTAAGTTCGCGGATTTGCCATTCGAGCTCTCGCGAGGCAAGCTCGATTTGTCGTCGTTTCTCTGCAATCGGGTCCACCTTGGACCCGGCTCCATGTCTCGTGTGCGGGCTTGGCTCGATCGTCCGATCCGAATGCGTCGGATGCGTCAACGGGGTCAACCCTTCCGGGTGGCCATCTGCTTGACTCGGTCCGGCCGTCGCATGCCCGCTTTGTGCCCGGGGAGTGTGGTGGAATGTGAAAGAGGCCGGGGTGGACCTCGAGTCAGCCATCCTAGCGCTTTCACATGCGCCTACGCCGTCGCGTATCGATGGCGGGCTCGCCATTTCCATGGCTTCGATCCGTTCCCCGCGTAGCGTTTCACCGTCGTTACTCATCACGGTTTCGCACGAGAAGCTGGTTTTCGTAAACTGATAATTTGCGAGAACTTTTACTAGAAAGTTTTAGAATGTTGAAAAGCTATTTTCAACAGAAGAAAAAAGGTAACACTTGATTTTAAGAACACTAGCTCGAGTGAGCTAAAACTTTCGTGTCTCTTTATTCTCTAATAACCGACAAATTCAATGGTCGCGCCGTTTATATACCATGTACCGTTTAGATCGTTTTCGACTTTACCGTTTCGGTGACAATCGTGCGTTGACGGCAGATGTCATGCCGTTGCTCTGTTTTGCAACAGCCTGTTAAAACCGAACGATCTTCTCATTATCTTGGGCGACTTCAACCAAAGCCTGTTGAAATGGCATAATCAACGCCCATTAACTGCTCCCGCATCCAGCCACATGTTCATCGATATAATCCAGCTTCATCTTCTTCGCCAGTTGAATGTTATCCAGAACATTAACGATAGAACGCTCGATCTTGTTCTCACGAACGTCGAAACAGCTCAGAAAACTGATGTAAGATCGCTTCTAGCCGAGGAATATCTATTACCAGCCGACACCCATCATCCTCCACTCCTTGTAACAATTGATTGTAGGCGACAATCCGTCATCATATCGAGTCACTCGATGAAAGGGTTGAACTTTAGGCGGGCTAATTTTACGGCCATAAATAATGCTATCCTTAACGCCAACTGGGAAAATATGTTCAATGCAACTACCATCGATAATGCTGTCGACTCGTTTACATCTACATTGACCAGCATTATCAAAATACATGTCCCATCCAGCAAAGCCCCACGCAATCCACCCTGGGCAAACGCTGAGCTCAAGTCTCTGAAAAGGCGCAAGAAAACTGCATTAAAAAAAAGAAACCGCTATCCTTCCGCTAGTAATGAACTATCCGCTAAACTGCTACTCAGAGCTTATAGCACATATAACAGGCTGCTTTACGACGCTTACATCTCAAGGACCCAAAGCAGCCTGCGTAACAACCCGAAGGCCTTCTGGAGTTATGCTAACGCCCGTCGCAAGAATCCAGTCAAGCCGTCGTCGATTGAATACAACGGTCTGGTGGGATCCTCGGAAAAAGAGATCTGCGAGGTTTTCGCCGCTAGATTTAGGGATGTGTTTTGTCCAAGTATTACCGACAATGCAGCCATCAATCGCGCGGCCAATAGTGTACGTCAAGACGTTGTCAACCTTCAACGCATTCATTTCGACGGCCATTCCATGAGCAAAGCACTCAACAACTTAAAGCCGAGCTATAATCCCGGTCCAGACGGTATACCATCGGTCGTCCTTAAAAAATGCGGTGAAGCGTTGACTCCGCTCCTGGTTAACCTGTTTGAGAGGTCGCTTTGTGAAGGTGCGGTACCACGAATGTGGAAGACTTCCTGGATGGTCCCCGTTTACAAAAAAGGAGATAAAAATCTGGCTAAAAATTATCGTGGGGTCACTTCCTTATGTGCCGTCACTAAGGTATTGGAGCTCATTATCCACGATTCCCTTCTTAATTCGTCCCTGCACTACATCAGTCCGCAACAACACGGGTTTATGCCAAAACGCTCAACATCTACAAATTTAGTACGATTTGTTTCAGATTGTATGAGCTTCATGGATCGGGGAATGCAGGTCGATTGCATTTATACGGATCTGAAGGCCGCCTTCGACAGCATATCCATAGATATACTTCTGAAGAAGTTGTACATACTTGGCCTCTCGCATACGATACTGGAATGGCTCCGATCGTACCTTGTTGACCGGACGTATAAGGTGAAGTTTGGGCAGTGTGTATCCAGTCAGTTCTCCAGCAGCTCTGGTGTCCCACAGGGAAGCAATCTCGGACCGCTATTATTTCTTTTATAAATAAATGATCTTTGCGATTTTCTTCCGGAAAACTGTTTTCTTTTGTATGCCGACGATGTAAAATTGTATATGCCTGTGAAGTCACTTGACGATTGCAGAAACCTTGAGGCAGCTGTTTTGCGATTCAGTTCATGATGTGATGCGAATTTCTTGCGTATTTGTGCGGATAAATGTTATGTGTTGTCCTTTTCGCGCTCGTCCTGCAGTCTAAAATTTGACTATACAATTCATCTTAACGTGATTGCGAGAACCGTTCAAATGCGTGACCTAGGCATATTATTAGATTCTAAACTGACTTTTAAAGCTCACCTTGAGGATATAACCGGACGTGCTAACAGGACCCTAGGGCTTATATTTAAGATGACTAAAGACTTTGACGACCCCTTGTGTGTTAAGACGTTGTTTTGCAGTCTCGTTAGGCCTATCCTCGAATACGGATCGATCATCTGGTGTCCATACACCTCAAATGGAATACAAAGACTAGAGGCAGTACAGCGGAAATGTTCACGTTATGCCATAAGGAAACTAAATTGGCCTGATCAAACCGCCTTACCCCCATATAATGTTCGTTGCCAGCTATTAGGTTTAGAATCTTTAGAAGTACGTCGGCGCAATCATCAAGCAAGCTTCATTGCAGGACTATTGCTCGGGAGTATCGACGCTCCATCCCTACTCGACAGTCTTCAGCTCACAGTCCCCCGTTTGACAGCTAGGCATCACAGGCTACTCCATGAGACAAGAAGTAATACACAATACGCTGCAAATGCCCCGATGAACGCGATGATCCGAATATTCAATACTCTAGGTAGTCATTTTGACTTTTCAATAAATATTAGCACATTTAGGAATAGGATTCGACCTTAAAGTTAAGTTATAACGTTTTGTATGTACAATGTGTTTGAACTTGAAGCTCTCGTTAAGCCTTCGCGGCGGACGGGGAATTTTTTATAATAAACAACAATAAACAACAATAAGGGGAGTGAGAGCTTTGCTACAGTAGTGGCCAAAAAAAGTGGGGCGAGTAGTATTTTGAATAATAATGTTCAAAATATTACTAGCAATTTGGACGTGGGAAGAGCTGTCACCAAGCCCGTGGCAACTAAGATTGCTAAGGAGGGGGCTGGCTCTGGGCCTAAAATTGGTAAAAAGGACGTGGCGAAAGTAGCGGAACAAAAGCTCTCAAAGTCCTTGGTAATAGTACCGAAGGTGGATCAATCTTGCGACAAGACAAGAGTCGATCTACGCGCCCGGTTGGATCCGAGGAAGCAGCAGGTGTCGGACTTCCGCAATGGTAGGAAAGGTCAGGTTTTTGTGCAGTGTCCTGCAGTCGCGTTAGATGAGATTAGGAAGGAAGTGCAGTCCAAACTCGGGGGTGCTTATTCCGTTCGTTTGCCGTTGTCCAGAGTAAGGATAATGGGAATGACGGAGAAGCATTCTGGTGAGGATGTGATTGCACTTCTGAAAGAACAGAATGCAGGGATCCCGTTCGCGACACTGGAGCTTGTTGGAATGTACGAAAGTAGGTTCTACAAGTACCAGAAATACAATGTTGTGATCGATGTGGACAGGGAATCGGCACAATGTCTAGAGGACCTCAAAAAGGTCAAAATAGGTTTTGACAGTTGTGCGATAAGCACTTCTGTTCATGTATTGCGATGTTTCCGGTGCGGGCAGTTTGGGCACAAAAGCACCGAGTGCAAAAAGGAGGAAGCATGCTCTAGGTGCAGTGGTGCACACAGGACGTCGGAATGTAAGTCGGCGGCCTTAAAATGTGTGAACTGCGTGTTGGCGGGTTCAAGGGGGAGCGCGGAACATGCTGCTTTTAGTAGCGAGTGCCCCATATACAAAAGACAGGTATCGAAGATTGCTAAGCATTCCCAATAGCAGAGATTGCTGGGGATAGGGCAGCGATATGAAATCATGTATTGCAATGTCGCTGGCCTGTCGTCAAGCTATGTTCTGTTACGCGACTCGGTAGAAAGGATGCAACCCGCGTTGGTCCTTTTAACTGAGACGCATATAACGGAGTGCGAAGCATTTGATCAGTTTAGTATACCGGGGTACAGGGCCGTGTCCTGTTTGTCCCACTCACGACACACAGGAGGGGTTGCAGTTTATGCTGGAAGCTCGGTTGTCTTGAAGGTGATTCTAAACGAGTCACTGGAAGGCAACTGGTTCTTGGGGTTCACTGTGACTCGAGGCATGGCGGCTGCAAACTATGGCGTTCTGTATCACTCACCTAGTTCAAGTGACTCACGATTTGTCGAAATTCTGGAGGACTGGTTAGACAGATTTCTAGATTTTGGCAAGCGTAATTTCTTAATTGGGGACTTCAACATTGATTGGTTCAATGATGCGAAATCCGAAAAATTGAGGAGACTTATGGACTCGGTGTGCCTGAAGCAGAAGGTTAGTGTAGCTACTCGTATTACGAACAATAGCAGGACATTGATTGACCATGTGTACTGCAACACAGACTCAATTAGCGTGGTGACAGATGCTTGTGCAAAAATATCTGATCATGAAACTTTGCTTTTAAACTTGAATGATGAACGTTTCAGGACAGTTGAAAAACAAGTTAAATGCTGGAATAGGTACTCTAAAGAGGGTCTTTGTCAGGCGATCACATTGGGTCTACAGAGGGAAACTACAAATTTCCATGAAGCTGCAGATCTATTGAAGGATACACTAGAGAGTGCTATGAATAGTTTAGTTTATGAAAGGACCGTGGAGACTAGATACTCTGGCAGATGGTATACGTTGGCTCTGGAACGTCTAAAGCGGAAAAGAGACAAAGTGTACAAAAAATTTGTTCGGACTAATCTGGCTTCACATTGGTGTGAGTACACTAAGCTACGAAACGAGTACAGTAGGTCTTTAAAAACTACTCGTGAGGAATACTTCAGTAGGGAAATTAGCAAGCATCAGGGTAATAGTAGGGAACTTTGGAAACTTCTTAAAAGCATGTTGAAACCCGACGAGAATACCGCTTCATGCGTGAAATTCGATAACTGTTTCGAGTCCGATGAGGCGGTGGTCGCAGAAAGGTTCAACAACTTTTTTGTGAATAGCGTCACACTTGTTAACAGCAACATTCCGACGGTAGACGAACCAGTCGAGCTGAGACAAGTTGATACTCCCAGGCATAGATTTTCTTTTCAACCAATAGACATGAGCAAGCTTAGGCAGATATGTTTTGACCTGACCAATACGGCAGGAATAGGAAATGTAAATGCAAAAACTTTGCAGGATTGCTTTCATGTAGCTGGGGAGACGCTCTTGGATTTGATTAACCAATCGATGGAGAGAGGTGTTTTTCCGGAGACATGGAAGGAGTCATTGGTTGTACCTATTCCAAAACTGACTGGAGCTATCAAGGCGGAGGAGTTCCGCCCCATCAACATGCTTCACAATGTCGAGAAGGTCCTGGAAGTTGTGATCAAAGACCAATTGGTTCAATACCTGGATCAGAACGGCCTGCTCGCCCGGGAGCAGTCGGGGTATCGGGAAGGACATTCCTGTGAAACCGCACTGAACCTGGTGCTTGCAAAGTGGAAGGGGTTGATGGATAACGGACAACCGGTACTTGCAGTTTTCTTGGATCTCAAACGGGCATTTGAAACAATATCGAGACCCTTGTTGCTCACAACACTTCGACGATTCGGTATTGAGGGGAGGGAACTCAGTTGGTTCAGCGCTTATCTGACAGGTAGAACCCAGAGGACAATTTTCAAAAAATCTTTTTCAGATCCTATTGAAAACACCGTTGGGGTTCCACAAGGAAGTGTTCTTGGACCAATTTTGTTTATCATGTACATAAATGACATGAAGCAGGTCTTACGTTCCTGCGAGATAAATCTTTTTGCTGATGACACAGTAATATTTATATCGCGAAAGGACGTCAAACAGGCAGAGTCCCTTTTGAATGCAGACTTGGTGGCTCTGGATGGCTGGTTGAAATACAAGAAACTCGCATTGAATGTTAGTAAAACACACTACATGGTAATGTCGAGGAGGGAGTGGATCAGCCAGCTTTCCATCGCCATCAACACGGAACCAATTGACCGAGTCTCCCAGGTCATATATCTGGGAGTAATTCTTGACGACGGGCTTACATTCAGTGCACATATTGATGGGGTCATCGGTAAGGTGGCAAAGAAGTGTGGGGTGATAAGTAGACTGGGGAACAACCTAAATTTTTTTGGGAAAGTTCACCTCTACAAATCAATTTTCTCACCGCATTTTGATTTTTGTCCATCAATATTGTTCCTCGGCAATCGGACACAGCTCAAAAGGTTGCAAAAAGTGCAAAATAGGGTAATGAGGTTAGTGTTGTGTTGTAGTCGGTACACGCCGTCTGCTGTTATGCTGGATGTCCTGCAATGGATGTCGGTAGAGCAGCGGATAGTGTATCAGACTATGATACTAATATTCAAACTCCTGAGGGGCTTGTTACCGGGGTACCTTGGAGAAAGAGAAGTTAGGGGTTCTGACGTTCACCGGTACAACACTCGAAGGGCTCATGATCCTAGAACGTCGAACTTTTCAACAGTATTTGCTAGAAATTCTTTGTTTTGCAAAGGTATACAATGGTATAACAGCATGCCTAGAGAGATTGCCGAGGCTGCAAACGTTCGCGAGTTCAAGCGCTTGTGTGCCGTGTACGTTAAGCAGGTTGTTAAGTAGCACCCAGTAGAATGTGAAATGTCTCGTAGATGTGTATTGTGAATATTTAATGTTTGTAAGCATCGCACTTGTCATCACGATCTCACAGATGATGATGATGAGATTTTTGTTTTGCGAATTTAAATGTAAATAAAAAAAAATGGAACAACATATCTTTGAGACACGCGCGCGTAAAAGTGGAAATTTGAAGTTGATCTTTCTGTAGGAACTGTATCAGTCGCTCTTGTGCAATCACGTGGCAGGCGCCTCGAATTCATCCATTGATAATATTTTCGACGTGACCAACTGTTTCACGGATAAGGTTTGCTTAATTTGCCAATCCTGGAAAGTGGTAACTCCCCTCCATATGTTGGACAAGGGAGATACCGGCTACACGAATAGGAGAGAGCATTTTTTGGCCGTGCACTCCGGAGAGCGGTTCCACGACTCCTGTCTTATGGAAGTTGTGCTAACCGTTGTACGCAAGGAAAAGAGAGCTGACTGGTCTTTTTCGTGAAGGGTCACTTTGATCCCACCACTTCGTGATTTGCTTTAAAGTTTGAAACAAATATCTTTTGATAACTCCGCCATTCTCAAACCTGTGTTGGGGTAAGAGGTGGGACTCATCATCATCATCATCATCATGCAAGAAGGTGTTTTGAGGGTGCATAAAGTGTCTTCAGAGCGAATGAGATGATGGAGGAAGGTGTTTTGAGGCTGCTTAAAGTGTATGCAGAGTGAATCAGATGCTGTAGGAAGGTGTTTTGAGGGTGCATAAAGTGTCTTCACAGGGAATGAGATGATGCAGGAAGGTGTTTTGAGGGTGCTTAAAGTGTCTTCAGAGTGAATCAGATGATGCAGGAATGTGTTTTAAGGGTGCTTCAAGTATCTTCAGAGTGAATGAAATGGTGCAGGAATGTGTTTTTAGGGTGCTTAAAGTGTCTTTAGAGTGAATGAGATGATGCAGGACGGTGTTTTGAGGGTGCATAAAGTGTCTTCAGAGGGAATGAGATGATGGAGGAAGGTGTTTTGAGGGTGCTTAAAGTGTCTGCAGAGTGAATCAGATGCTGTAGGAAGGTGTTTTAAGGGTGCTTCAAGTATCTTCAGAGTGAATGAAATGCTGCAGGAATGTGTTTTTAGGGTGCTTAAATTGTCTTCAGAGGGAATGACATGATGCAGGAAGGTGTTTTGAGGGTGCATAAAGTGTCTTCAGAGTGAATTAGAAGATGCAGGAAGGTGTTTTGAGGGTGCTTAAATTGTCTTCAGAGTGAATGAGATGGTGTAGGAAGGTGTTTTGAGGGTGCCTAAAGTGTCTTCAGAGTGAATGAGATGGTGTAGGAAGGTGTTTTGAGGGTGCTTAAAGTGTCTTCAGAGTGAATGAGATGGTGTAGGAAGGTGTTTTGAGCGTGCTTAAAGTGTCTTCAGAGTGGATGAGATGATGCAGGAAGGTGTTTTCAAGGTGCTTAATGTGTCTTCAGAGTGGATGAGATGATGCAGGAAGGTGTTTTGAGGGTGCTTAAAGTGTCTTCAGAGGGAATGAGATGGTGTAGGATGGTGTTTTGAGGGTGCTTAAATTGTCTTCAGAGGGAATGACATGATGCAGGAAGGTGTTTTGAGGGAGCTTAAAGTGTCTTCAGAGTGAATGAGATGATGCAGGAAGGTGTTTGGAGAGTGCTTAAAGTGTCTTCAGAGGGAATAAGATGATGTAGCAAGGTGTTTTGAGGGTGCTTAAAGTGTCTTCAGAGTAAATGAGATGGTGCAGGAAGGTGTTTTGCGGGTGCTTAAAGTGTCTTCAGAGTGAATGAGATGATGCAAGAAGTTGTTTTGAGGGTGCTTCAAGTATCTTCAGAGTGAATGAAATGGTGTAGGAAGGTGTTTTGA
This sequence comes from Anopheles ziemanni, assembly GCF_943734765.1. NCBI lineage: Eukaryota > Metazoa > Arthropoda > Insecta > Diptera > Culicidae > Anopheles > Anopheles ziemanni. The sequence goes on along the minus strand of NW_026690049.1, from coordinate 169,980 downwards.
GGGTGCTTAAAGTGTCTTCAGAGTGAATGAGATGATGCAGGAAGATGTTTTGAGGGTGCTTAAAGTGTCTTCAGAGGGAATGAGATGGTGTAGGAAGGTGTTTTGAGGGTGCTTAAAGTGTCTTCAGAGTGAATAAGATGATGCAGGAAGGTGTTTTGAGGGTGCATAAAGTGTCTTCATAGTGAATGAGATGATGCAGGAAGGTGTTTTGAGGGTGCTTAAAGTGTCTTCAGAGTGAATGAGATGGTGTAGGAAGGTGTTTTGAGGGTGCTTAAAGTGACTTCAGAGTGAATCAGATGATGCAGGAAGGTATTTTAAGGGTGCTTAAAGTATCTTCAGAGTGAATGAAATGGTGCAGGAATGTGTTTTTAGGGTGCTTAAATTGTCTTCAGAGGGAATGACATGATGCAGGAAGGTGTTTTGAGGGTGCATAAAGTGTCTTCAGAGTGAATGAGATGATGTAGCAAGGTGTTTTGAGGGTGCTTAAAGTGTCTTCAGAGTGTATGAGATGATGCAGGAATGTGTTTTGAGGGTGCATAAAGTGTCTTCAGAGTGAATGAGATGATGCAGGAAGGTGTTTTGAGGGTGCATAAAGTGTCTTCAGAGTGAATCAGATGATGCAGGAAGTTGTGTTAAGGGTGCTTCAAATATCTTCAGAGTGAATGAAATGGTGCAGGAAGGTGTTTTTAGGGTGCTTAAATTGCCTTCAGAGGGAATGACATGATGCAGGAAGGTGTTTAGAGGGTGCATAAAGTGTCTTCAGAGTGAATGAGATGATGCAGGAAGGTGTTTTGAGAGTGCTTAAAGTGTCTTCAGAGGGAATAAGATGATGTAGGAAGGTGTTTTGAGGGTGCTTAAAGTGTCTTCAGAGGGAATGAGATGGTGTAGGATGGTGTTTTGAGGGTGCTTAAAGTGTATTCAGAGTGAATGAGATGATGCAGGAAGGTGTTTTGAGGGTGCTTAATGTGTCTTCAGAGTGAATCAGATGATGCAGGAAGGTGTTTCGAGGGTGCTTAAAGTGTCTTCAGAGGGAATGAGATGATGCAGGAAGGTGTTTTGAGGGTGCTTAAAGTGTATTCAGAGTGAATGAGATGATGCAGGAAGGTGTTTTGAGGGTGCATAAAGTGTCTTCAGAGTGAATGAGATGATGCAGGAAGGTGTTTTGAGGGTGCTTAAAGTGTCTTCAGAGTGAATGAGATGATGCAGGAAGGTGTTTTGAGGGTGCATAAAGTGTCTTCAGAGTGAATCAGATGCTGCAGGAAGGTGTTTTAAGGGTGCTTCAAGTATCTTCAGAGTGAATGAAATGGTGCAGGAATGTGTTTTAAGGGTGCTTAAAGTGTCTTCAGAGTGAATGAGATGGTGTAGGAAGGTGTTTTGAGGGTGCTTAAATTGTCTCCAGAGGGAATGACATGATGCAGGAAGGTGTTTTGAGGGTGCATAAAGTGTCTTCAGAGTGAATGAGATGATGCAGGAAGGTGTTTTGAGGGTGCTTAAAGTGTATTCAGAGTGAATGAGATGATGCAGGAAGGTGTTTTGTGGGTGCTTAAAGTGTCTTCAGAGTGAATCAGATGATGCAGGAAGGTGTTTTGAGGGTGCTTAAAGTGTCTTCAGAGGGAATGAGATGATGCAGGAAGGTGTTTTGAGGGTGCTTAAAGTGTCTTCAGAGTGAATGAGATGATGCAGGAAGGTGTTTTGAGGGTGCTTAAAGTGTCTTCAGAGTGAATGAGATGATGCAGGAAGGTGTTTTGAGGGTGCTTAAAGTGTCTTAAGAGTGAATCAGATGATGCAGGAAGGTGTTTTAAGGGTGCTTCCAGTACTTTCAGAGTGAATGAGATGATGCAGGAAGGTGTTTTGAGGGTGCATAAAGTGTCTTCAGAGTGAATGAGATGATGCAGGAAGGTGTTTTGAGGGTCTTAAAGTGTCTTCAGAGGGAATGAGATGTAGTGGGGAGGTGTTTTGAGGGTGCTTAAAGTGTCTTCAGAGTGAATGAGATGATGCAGGAATGTGTTTTGAGGGTGCTTAAATTGTCTTCAGAGGAAATGACATGATGCAGGAAGGTGTTTTGAGGGTGCATAAAGTGTCTTCAGAGTGAATGAGATGATGCAGGAAGGTGTTTTGAGGGTCTTAAAGTGTCTTCAGAGGGAATGAGATGTAGTGGGGAGGTGTTTTGAGGGTGCTTAAATTGTCTTCAGAGGGAATGAGATGATGCAGGAAGGTGTTTTGAGGGTGCTTAAAGTGTCTTCAGAGTGAATGAAATGGTGCAGGAATGTGTTTTGAGGGTGCTTAATTTGTCTTCAGAGGGAATGACATGATGCAGGAAGGTGTTTTGAGGGTGCATAAAGTGTCTTCAGAGTGAATGAGATGATGCAGGAAGGTGTTTTGAGGGTTCTTAAAGTGTCTTCAGAGTGAATGAGATGATGCAGGAAGGTGTTTTGAGGGTGCATAAAGTGTCTTCAGAGTGAATGAGATGATGTAGGAAGGTGTTTTGAGAGTGCTTAAAGTGTCTTCAGAGTGAATGAGATGATGTAGGAAGGTGTTTTGAGGGTGCGTAAAGTGTCTTCAGAGTGAATGAGATGATGCAGGAAGGTGTTTTGAGGGTGCTTCAAGAGTCTTCAGAGTGAATGCAATGGTGCAGGAAGGTGTTTTGAGGGTGCTTAAATTGTCTTCAGAGGAAATGACATGATGCAGGAAGGTGTTTTGAGGGTGCTGAAAGTGTCTTCATAGGGAATGAGATGATGGAGGAAGGTGTTTTGAGGGTGCTTAAAGTGTCTTCAGAGTGAATGAGATGATGCAGGAAGGTGTTTTGAGGGTACTTAAAGCGTCTTCAGAATGAATGAGATGGTGCAGGAAGGTGTTTTGAGGGTGTTTAAAGTGTCTTCAGAGGGAATGACATGATGCAGGAAGGTGTTTTGAGGGTGCATAAAGTGTCTTCAGAGTGAATGAGATCATGCAGGAAGGTGTATTGAGGGTGCTTAAAGTGTCTTCAGAGTGAATGAGATGATGCAGGAAGGTGTTTTGAGGGTGCTTAAAGTGTCTTCAGAGTGAATGAGATGGTGTAGGAAGGTGTTTTGAGGGTGCTTAAAGTGTCTTCAGAGGGAATGAGATGATGCAGGAAGGTGTTTTGAGGGTGCTTAAAGTGTCTTCAGAGTGAATGAGATGATGCAGGAAGGTGTTTTGAAGGTGCTTCAAGTATCTTCAGAGTGAATGAAATGGTGCAGGAAGGTGTTTTGAGGGTGCTTAAATTGTCTTCAGAGGGAATGACATGATGCAGGAAGGTGTATTGAGGGTGCTTAAAGTGTCTTCAGAGTGAATGAGATGATGCAGGAAGGTGTTTTGAGGGTGCTTAAAGTGTCTTCAGAGTGAATGAGATGATGCAGGAAGGTGTTTTGAGGGTGCTTAAAGTGTCTTCAGAGTGAATGAGATGATGCAGGAAGGTGTTTTGAAGGTGCTTCAAGTATCTTCAGAGTGAATGAAATGGTGCAGGAAGGTGTTTTGAGGGTGCTTAAATTGTCTTCAGAGGGAATGACATGATGCAGGAAGGTGTATTGAGGGTGCTTAAAGTGTCTTCAGAGTGAATGAGATGATGCAGGAAGGTGTTTTGAGGGTGCTTAAAGTGTCTTCAGAGTGAATGAGATGATGCAGGAAGGTGTTTTGAGGGTGCAAAAAGTGTCTTCAGAGTGAATAAGATGATGTAGGAAGGTGTTTGGAGGGTGCTTAAAGTGTCTTCAGAGGGAATGACATGATGCAGGAAGATGTTTTGAGGGTGCATAAAGTGTCTTCAGAGTGAATGAGATGATGTAAGAAGGTGTTTTAAGGGTGCTTCAAGTATCTTCAGAGGGAGAGTTGGAGCGTTCGCTCGTCTAGGAAGGACGCCGTTCGATCGGCTCCGGTTGAAATCGTTCTTAACACCGTGATTTGGCTATCGATTCAAATAATTTTGTTTTGATCGCGACCCGAGATAAGAGTGTACGCTTGTGCAAGTGAAAAAGGTGTGTTTAGTGCCGGGGAAGTGTCTCTAGTAAACAAAGCGCGCTTGGTCAGCAGGTCGGTGCTTGCGTAGTGATCAGTCGAGTGCCCTCGTGTGCGTGAAGGCAGGATTATCGGACCACCAATCCCGTTTACAAGTGGTGTGTTGGAAAGCTTCCGCCCGCGGTCAACCTGCTATGCCGTTACAGGATGAGCGCAAATGAGGGTAACAATAATCCTTTGGGCGCGGCGATGAAGGATATTGGTGCTTTCTTTGGCAGAAGCAGTAAAATCCAGCGAACGCCACCTGCGGACGCGGAGAGCAGCACGAAAGCAGCGGAGAATGCGTCAAGCACTCATTTGGTAACGCCAACTGCTAGACCGCCAACGGTGGAGGGGAAGGTAGATGCGAAGCAAAATGATGATGGCAGGCTTGGGGAAGCGCTGGAAGCAGCGAAGGCCCTTCATGAGTTTGTGAAGGATCGAAACAATGTCCGTAAGGACATTAAGAGAATGACGGTGAAAATTGTGGCGGCGATAACAGCCTACCAGCGCGAACGCGTGACGGCCGTTACAGTGGAAAGTGCACGCGTAGTTGAGATGGGGGCTAGCAGTAGTGATGGGTCGGCCGCTCCGAACCCAACTCCGGCCAACTCAGTAAAAAGATCCCGCGCGATAAGATCACCCGAGGAGGCGATGGGGGGTCAGACGAAACCGAAGAGTGATGAGGTGCCGGACGTGTCGAGGGAAGGAAGCCGGCAAACTCAAAAAAACAGAAACGATAAGCCCAAGAAGCCTAAAATGGTCGATCCGGAAGAAAAAGTGGAAAAAGTGAGTCGCAGCGGAAACGCGATCCTGGTTGAGGCAAATGAGGCGGCGTCGTATGCGGATATTCTGCGAAGAATGAAGTGCGACCCGGAGCTAAGAAGCCTAGGGGAAAGTGTTTATCGAGTGAGGCGCACCCGAAATAACGAGTTGCTCATAGAGCTCAACAGAGGCGTGCAAGCGACGGAATTAAAATGCCACGAGGCTCTACAAAAGTCGGTGGGGGATGGCGGGCAAGTAAAGATGCTCAGCAAAGTAGAGACAATTGAGTGTCGGTACGTCGATGAGGTGACCTCGGCTGAGGATATTGAGGAGGCCCTAAAAAGGCAGACAGGCATTGGGGAGGAGGCACGGATGCAGGTTAAGATGCGGATGGCGTTTGGTGGCATGCAAACGGCCTCCATCAAAGTGGCATCTAGTATTGCGCCCAAGATCCTGGCGGTAGGGAAGATTAGAGTAGGGTGGACGGTATGCCCACTGCGTTTGGTCGAAAAGCCAAAGCAGTGTTTCAAGTGTTGGGGAGCAGGACACCAGCAAATGGAACTGCAAGGGACCGGACCGCTCGAACACCTGCATGCGGTGTGGTGAAGTTGGTCACCGAGCAGGAGGCTGCAACAAGGAGCAGAAATGCGTCCTCTGTCCACCAGATAGGTGCAACCATCGCATGGGGGGACCGGACTGCAAAGCGCGCTGGTAACTGAGAAAGCCATGGAGGTGATCCAGCTGAACTTCAACCACTGTGAGCTGGCTTAGCAGGTGCTGTGGCAAACGTTGGTAGAGGCGAATGTGGACGTGGCGCTACTTTCGGAGCCATACCAGGTGCCCGTTGGTGACCAAAGCTGGGTGGTAGACAAGACGGGGAAAGCAGCAATCCTAGCTGGGGGTAAGTACCCCATCCAGAGCGTCATCTGCAGGGATCACGAGGGGTTCGTCATAGCCGTGATAAACTCGATAGTGTGCTGCAGCATTTACGCTCCCCCCAGTTGGTCCCCCGCAAAATTCGAAGAGTTTCTCAACACGCTGTCGATGGAGCTAGCTGGTAGAGGAGCAGTGGTCGTCGGGGGCGATTTCAATGCTTGGTCAGTGGAATGGGGTAGCAACTCCACAAACCAGCGAGGAACGAGTGTTGCAGAATGCTTCGCGATGCTGGACCTGCAGCTGCTCAACGACGGCGAAACAAGTACCTTTCGGAGAAATGGCAGGACATCTATAGTGGACGTGACCTTCTGCAGTCAACGGCTGGCAACTGGAGCAGATTGGAGAGTGCTAGAGGACGATACCCTCAGTGACCACCAAGCCATTCGCTTCTCGGTGGGACATACCCGTGGTCCATCAGGAAGCGGATATGGGGTCACGGGAGGATGGAGGACGCAGTGCTTCCACTCGGACACGTTCCTGGCAGCTCTAAGCCTCGGGGGCTTTGGCATCGCACCAACCAGTGCCGCTAAACTGGTAGACGTCTTATCGGACGCGTGTGATGCAACAATGCCGAGGAGGAGGCCATCCAGCTCGAAACGTCGGCCGAAGTACTGGTGGAACCAAGCCATCAAGGAGCTAAGGACGGCGTGCACCACGGCCCGTAGGAAGCAGCTGAGAGACCGCTCCGATGTGCGTCGGGAGGAGCTGAAGCTGGTGTACCAAGCTGCCAGATCGGCCCTGAAAAGGGAGATCAAAGCCAGCAAAAGGCGGTGCTTCCTCGACCTCTGTCGCGAAGCCGAGAGAAATGTGTGGGGCAACGCGTACAGGGTCGTTGTGAACAAGCTGAAGGGCCAGCCCCCGCCGGAAAGGTGCCCAACCAGACTTCGTGCCATCATAGAGGAGCTGTTTCCGCAGCACGATCTCACGACTCGTGTCCTATCGTCGTCACCAGCTGAGGAGCTGTCCACGGGGGTGGTGCCGGTGACCAACGAGGAGCTGCTGGACGCCGTTAGGCTGCTGAGGCTGGACAAAGCTCCGGGCCCGGACGGGAATCCCGAATGTGGCGCTGAAGGCTGCGGTGCAGGCGTATCCGGAAGTGTTCAGGGAGTCGTTTCAGCGGCTTCTGGAAACGGGAGAGTTCCCTGCTGTATGGAAGAGGCAGAAGCTAGTCCTTCTGCCGAAGCCAGGGAAAGGTGTGGGCGGCCCTCCCTCATTCAGACCTCTGGGGCTGCTGGACACAACTGGTAAGCTGCTGGAGAGGATCATATTGAACCGCCTCATCGTTTTCACTGAGGGTCAAAGTGGACTCTCCGACCGGCAGTTCGGCTTCCGCAAGAGGAGATCAACGGTGGACGCAATCCCTGCGGTAGTGGGGAAGGCGAGAGCAGCGTACGAGAAGAAGAGGACTGGAGATCGTTGCTGCGGAATCATCACCATCGACGTTAAGAATGCCTTTAACAGTGCCAGCTGGGATGCGATAGGCTTAGCTCTGCGGAGTCACAACGTACCCGAGTACCTGTGCAGGATCCTCGCGAGTTACCTCAGCCAGCGTCGCCTACTCTACGACACAGAGCGGGGCCAAGAGTCCATGGCCATAACTGCAGGTGTTCCACAGGGCTCCATTCTGGGGCCTACCCTCTGGAACATTATGTATGACGGGCTGCTGGAACTCGACCTCCCTAAAGGCACAGAACTCATCGGCTTCGCCGATGACATCGCCTTGACTGTGCTTGGGGAGGACGCAGCCGAAGTGGAAATCCTTGCGGCCGAGGCCTGTAGTAGGATAGAGTCGTGGATGAGGCAGCACAGGCTCGGAATTGCTCACCACAAAACCGAGTATCTACTGGTGAGCAGCCACAAGCAGGGGCAGTCTTCGTCTATCTGGATGGGTGATTCCCAGATCATCGCGCAGCGGCAGCTGAAGTACCTGGGAGTGATGCTGGACGACCGGCTTTCCTTCAAGGCACACGTCGAGTATGCCTGTGGGAGGGCAACGCGATCTGCAGCAGCTATCTCGCGCATCATGCTGAATACCGCAGGACCCAGAAGCAGTAAACGCCGCCTTCTAGCGACGGTGGCTACGTCAGCGTTACGGTACGCGGCACCAGTGTGGGCAGGCGCCCTGAGCGCCACAACTTACCAGGAGAGGATTGGAAGGGTCCATAGGCTACTTGCTATACGGGTAACCTGTGCATACCGGACGATATCCTTGGATGCAGTCGCGGTGATTGCAGGGATGGTGCCTACGTACTTGTTGGTGGAGGAGGACGCTGAGTGCTATCGACGGAAGGCGGCAGGAGGTGGCAGCTCCAGTGCGGTGAGACCAGCGGTTCAGCAGGAGACGATGCGGAAGTGGCAAAGCAGATGGGACAGTTCTGGCAGGGGACGATGGACACACACCCTTATCCCAGACCTCGCGTCGTGGGTAGGGAGGAAACACGGAGAGATTGACTTTTACGTCACGCAGTTTCTCTCCGGCCATGGGTGTTTCAAGTCCTACCTGCACCGGTTCGAGCATGCCAGCGCCTCGTGGTGTTCCTGGTGCAGCAAGATGGTGGAGGACGCAGAACATGTCCTGTTTGTTTGTCCGCGTTTCCGCGAGGAACGCGTCGAGATGGTGCAGAGCTGCGGAGTGGTGCTGACGGCGAGAAACCTCACGCAAGTGATGTGTGCTTCGGAGGAAAACTGGGTGGCAGTTGGAGCTGGAATGCGGTCGATTGCGACGAAGCTGCAGATAAGGTGGAGAGAGGAGCAGAGGCAGGCCCGTGTTGGGCATTGACGACGGATTGGAGCCACTAACCAATCGCTAGCCGTGTGCGGGAGCACAACCCCCCCTGGAAGTAAAGCCTTGCGGCAGTTCCCAGGGGATGAGGTCGAGGAGAGGTTTTAGTGGGTAAAATCCCCACACTACCCTAGTGTGTGGGGTGTCTTACTGAAGATTTCCTCTTCGCGTAACAAATTAAAAAAAAAAAAAGTATCTTCAGAGTGAATGAAATGGTGCAGGAATATGTTTTTAGGGTGCTTAAAGTGTCTTCAGAGGGAATGACATGATGCAGGAAGATGTTTTGAGGGTGCATAAAGTGTCTTCAGAGTGAATGAGATGGTGTAGGAAGGTGTTTTGAGGGTGGTTAAATTGTCTTCAGAGGGAATGACATGATGCAGGAAGGTGTTTTGAGGGTGCATAAAGTGTCTTCAGAGTGAATGAGATGGTGTAGGAAGGTGTTTTGAGGGTGCTTAAAGTGTCTTAAGAGTGAATCAGATGATGCAGGAAGGTGTTTTAAGGGTGCTTCCAGTATCTTCAGAGTGAATGAAATGGTGCAGGAATGTGTTTTGAGGGTGCTTAAAGTGTCTTAAGAGTGAATCAGATGATGCAGGAAGGTGTTTTAAGGGTGCTTCCAGTATCTTCAGAGTGAATGAAATGGTGCAGGAATGTGTTTTGAGGGTGCTCAAAGTGTCTTCAGAGTGAATGAGATGATGCAGGAAAGTGTTTTGAGGGTGCTTAAAGTGTCTTCAGAGTGATAAAGATGATGTAGGAAGGTGTTTTGAGGGTGCTTAAAGTGTCTTCAGAGTGAATGAGATGATGAAGGAAGGTGTTTTGAGGGTGCTTAAAGTATCTTCAGAGTGAATGAGATGGTGTAGGAAGGTGTTTTGATGGTGCTTAAAGTGTCTTCAGAGTGAATGAGATGATGCAGGAAGGTGTTTTAGGGTGCTTAAAGTGTCTTCAGAGTGAATGAGATGGTGTAGGAAGGTGTTTTGAGGGTGCTTAAAGTGTCTTCAGAGTGAATGAGATGATGCAGGAAGGTGTTTTGAGGGTGCTTAAAGTGTCTTCAGAGTGAATGAGATGGTGCCGGAAGCTGTTTTGAGGGTGCTTAAAGTGTCTTCAGAGGGAATGAGATGGTGTAGGAAGGTGTTTTGAGGGTGCTTATAGTGTCTTTAGAGGGAATGCAATGGTGTAGGAAGGTGTTTTGAGGGTGCTTAAAGTGTCTTCAGAGTGAATGAGATGATGCAGGAAGGTGTTTTGAGAGTGCTTTAAGTGTCTTCAGAGTGAATGAGATGATGCAGGAAGGTGTTTTGAGGGTGCTTAAAGTGTCTTCAGAGTGAATGAGATGATGCAGGAAGGTGTTTTGAGGGTGCTTAAAGTGTCTTCAGAGGGAATGAGATGGTGTAGGAAGGTGTTTTGAGGGTGCTTATAGTGTCTTTAGAGGGAATGCGATGGTGTAGGAAGGTGTTTTGAGGGTGCTTAAAGTGTCTTCAGAGTGAATGAGATGATGCAGGAAGGTGTTTTGAGGGTGCTTAAAGTGTCTTCAGAGTGAATGAGATGATGCAGGAAGGTGTTTTGAGAGTGCTTTAAGTGTCTTCAGAGTGAATGAGATGATGCAGGAAGGTGTTTTGAGGGTGCTTAAAGTGTCTTCAGAGTGAATGAGATGATGCAGGAAGGTGTTTTGAGGGTGCTTAAAGTGTCTTCAGAGTGAATGAGATGATGCAGGAAGGTGTTTTGAGGGTGCTTAAAGTGTCTTCAGAGTGAATGAGATGGTGCCGGAAGGTGTTTTGAGGGTGCTTAAAGTGTCTTCAGAGGGAATGAGATGGTGTAGGAAGGTGTTTTGAGGGTGCTTATAGTGTCTTTAGAGGGAATGCGATGGTGTAGGAAGGTGTTTTGAGGGTGCTTAAAGTGTCTTCAAAGTGAATGAGATGATGCAGGACGGTGTTTTGAGGGTGCTTAAAGTGTCTTCAGAGTGAATGAGATGGTGCCGGAAGGTGTTTTGAGGGTGCTTAAAGTGTCTTCAGAGGGAATGAGATGGTGTAGGAAGGTGTTTTGAGGGTGCTTATAGTGTATTTAGAGGGAATGCGATGGTGTAGGAAGGTGTTTTGAGGGTGCTTAAAGTGTCTTCAGAGTGAATGAGATGATGCAGGAAGGTGTTTTGAGAGTGCTTTAAGTGTCTTCAGAGTGAATGAGATGATGCAGGAAGGTGTTTTGAGGGTGCTTAAAGTGTCTTCAAAGTGAATGAGATGATGCAGGAAGGTGTTTTGAGGGTGCTTAAAGTGTCTTCAAAGTGAATGAGATGATGCAGGAAGGTGTTTTGAGGGTGTATAAAGTATCTTCAGAGTTAATGAGATGATGTAGGAAGGTGTTTTGAGGGTGCCTAAAGTGTCTTCAGAGGGAATGACAGGATGCAGGAAGGTGTTTTGAGGGTGCTCAAAGTGTCTTCAGAGGGAATGAGATTATGCATGATGGTGTTTTGAGGGTGCTTAAAGTGTCTTCAGAGTGAATGAGATGGTGTAGGAAGGTGTTTTGAGGGTGCTTAAAGTGTCTTCAGAGGGAATGAGATGATGCAAAAAAGGTGTTTTGAGGGTGCTTAAAGTGTCTTCAGAGGGTATGAGATGATGCAGGAAGGTGTTTTGAGGGTGCTTAAAGTGTCTTCAGAGAGGATGAGATGATGCAGGAAGGTGTTTTGAGGGTGCTTAAAGTGTCTTTAAAGGGGATGAGATGATGCAGGAAGGTGTTTTGAGGGTGCTTAAAGTGTCTTCAGAGAGGATGAGATGATGCAGGAAGGTGTTTTGAGGGTGCTTAAAGTGTCTTCAGAGAGGAGGAGATGATGCAGGAAGGTGTTTTGAGGGTGCTTAAAGTGTCTTACGCTAGGATGAGATGATGCAGGAAATTGTTTTGAGGATGCTTAAAGTGTCTTCAGAGTGAATGAGATGGTGTAGGAAGGTGTTTTGAGGGTGCTTAAAGTGTCTTCAGAGTGAATGAGATGATGCAGGAAGGTGTTTTGAGGGTGCTTAAAGTGTCTTTAAAGGGGATGAGATGATGCAGGAAGGTGTTTTGAGGGTGCTTAAAGTGTCTTCAGAGAGGAGGAGATGATGCAGGAAGGTGTTTTGAGGATGCTTAAAGTGTCTTTAAATGGGATGAAATGATGCAGGAAGGTGTTTAGAGGGTGCTTAAAGTGTCTTCAGAGAGGATGAGATGATGCAGGAAGGTGGTTTGAGGGTGCTTAAAGTGTCTTAAGATAGGATGAGATGATGCAGGAAGGTGTTTTGAGGGTGCTTAAAGTGTCTTCAGAGAGGATGAGATGATGCAGGAAGGTGTTTTGAGGGTGCTTAAAGTGTCTTTGAAGGGGATGAGATGATGCAGGAAGGTGTTTTGAGGGTGCTCAAAGTGTCTTCAGAGAGGATGAGATGATGCAGGAAGGTGTTTTGAGAGTGCTTAAAGTGTCTTCACAGAGGAGGAGATGATGCAGGAAGGTGTTTTGAGGGTGCTTAAAGTGTCTTTAAATGGGATGAGATGATGCAGGAAGGTGTTTTGAGGGTGCTCAAAGTGTCTTCAGAGAGGATGAGATGATGCAGGAAGGTGTTTTGAGAGTGCTTAAAGTGTCTTCAGAGTAAATGAGATGGTGTAGGAAGGTGTTTTGAGGGTGCTTAAAGTGTCTTTAAAGGGGATGAGATGATGCAGGAAGGTGTTTTGAGGGTGCTTAAAGTGTCTTCAGAGAGGATGAGATGATGCAGGAAGGTGTTTTGAGGGTGCTTAAAATGTCTTTAAAGGGGATGAGATGATGCAGGAAGGTGTTTTGAGGGTGCTTAAAGTGATGATGATGATGATGATGAGTCCCACCGCTTACCCCTACATAGGTTTGAGAGGGACGAAAGTATCTTGCGATATTTAATATAAATCATCAAACGAGAGGGGGCATTGGGGCATTACTCTCCAGAACAATCGCATCCATCTCTGCTCCATTCATACAACGGTCGCCATCAATTGCACAAAGAGGTACATCTTAGATTTCCCAACTAGCAAAAGGGGACCACTTTCCGGAGTAGGGCAGGTATTTTCGCACAGTTTTGGTTAACACCGCCAGCTATCAATGGTTGATAGTGTGGTTAAACCCACCAGTACTACTTAAGGGACCTGATCTTGTTCCTTGCGTACAACGGTCCCGAGCAATCACCTCGAAAGGTAAATCGCCGAGTCCCCCAAGGTTAACGAGGCACCACCTTCCGGAGTGTAAAAGGGTATTTCTGCTCTGTTTGTAGTTCACACCGCCAATTACCATTGGTTGATAATGTGGTGCCACTATCAAGAACAGAAAGGGACCGAACTACAGCGAGATGTGTAGATACTACTAGTTCTTTTCGTACAGCCATGTCCACCAATTGTCCTCATTTACGCGCGCGTGTCTCAAAACTATGTAGACTCATTCATTCTATTAAGTTTAATTAAATAATAAAAATAAAAAGTCCCTGTTCATTTTTTACTCATCATCACCATAGTCAAAGACCGTGTTGACAAATGCAATACTACGGGGCTCAAAAACTACAACATTTACTAAATACATTACAAGCACAGCGTCAGACCACCTGCTTCACGTATACGGCGCATAGGCGTTTGAACTCTCTTAGATTTCGTGCTTGTTTAATCTCTCTCGGCATCCTGTTGTACCATTGTACTCCTTTAAAAAACAACGAATTTCGGGCGTTTCCAGACAGATAGCTGGGAAGTCTCGGCTCACCGGCACTACGAGTGTTATACCGATGCACGTCAGACCCAACCACTATCCTTTCCCCCAAATACGTTGGTACCAGGCCTTTCAAAATTTTGTACACAAAGACTACAGTTTGGAACACTATCCGCTGCTTGACCGACATCCACTGTAAGACGTCGAGCATAACAACCGAAGGAGTATACCAGCCGCAACACAAAATCATTCGCATGACTCTGTTTTGCAACCTCTGCAGTCTCTGTAACTGTGTTTGATTGCCGAGAAATAAAATTGATGCACAGAAATCAAAGTGCGGTGCTATTAACGATTTGTAGAGCTGAACTTTTCCGAAAAAATTCAGATTGTTGCCCAATCTACTAATCACACCACACTTTTTTGCCACTTTTGAGGTAACATTGTCAATATGAGGCCCAAAAGACAGTTTTTCGTCTAATATAACTCCCAGATATTTTATCTGGGAGACTCTGTCGATTGGTTCCTGATTGATGACAATAGCTGATTGGTCAGTAATTTGTCTCGAAGACAATACCATGAATTTGGTCTTCTTGATGTTTAAGGCCAATTTCTTGTATTTTAACCAACCATCTAAGGCATCTAAATCGACATTCAAAAGCTCCTTGGTCTGTTTTAAATCTTTCCGCGAGACAAACAAGACTGTATCGTCCGCAAAAAGATTGATTTCACATGACTGTAAAACCTTTTTCATGTCGTTTATATACATAATAAACAACACTGGACCAAGAACACTTCCTTGTGGAACCCCAAGGGTGTTTTCGACAGGGTTTGAACAACAGTTCATGAAAATTGTTCGTTGCGTTCTTCTATTGAGATAAGATGCGAACCATTCGAACTCAACTCCATCGATACCGAACCTTTTGATTGTTTCCAATAACAAAGGTCGCGATATCGTTTCAAACGCCCGTTTTAAATCCAAGAACACTGCAACAATCGGTTGTTTTCGCTCCATTAACTCCTTCCACTTAGCTAATAAAAGGTTCAGCGCAGATTCACAAGAATGTCCTTCTCTATAGCCCGACTGTTCCTCCACCAGCAAGTTATTCCTGTCAAGATACTGGACAAGTTGTTGTTTGACAACAAGTTCCAACACCTTTTCAAGTATATGAAGCATGTTAATCGGACGAAACTCTTCCGCATTGGTGGCTCCTGACACTTTAGGAATTGGCACTACTAGAGACTCCCTCCACGAGTCAGGAAAAATACCCTCCTCCAATGATTGGTTGATCAGTGAAAGAAGGACCCCCCCAACTACATGGAAACAGTCACGCAGTACCTGAGCATTCACTTTGCTAATTCCAGCCTTGTTCTCTAAGCTAAAACAAATCGATTTGAGCTTTTCAATCGATATTGGTTCGAACCTGAATTGTTGTCTTGGGTTACTATTTGGTCTCAATGCCAAAGGTTCAGCCACGGAAGGAATACTTTGATGAATAGAGTTGACACTATTAACAAAAAAAGTGTTAAATCTTTCAGCAATGGTGCTTTCCTCAAAAATGGCGCATCCTTCAAATGTTACACTTAAACCAGGCTTATCCTCTGGCTTCAGCATAGACTTGAGGATTTTCCACAGTTCCCTGCTATTACCTTGGTGGTCCCTAATCTGGTTGCTAAAAAACTGTTGCCTTGTTTCTTTCAGACGTTGTGTATATTCATTCCTCAAAGCGGTGTATTCCCACCACTGCTGAGAAATGTTTGTCCTTAAGAACTTGGCATAGGCACAGTCCCTTCTGCTCTTAAGCCTTGCTAGATCTGTGTTATACCACTTGTTTGAATCCCTACAGGCAATAGTTCGGTCCACTGTGAAGGTTTTCATGGCATTTTCCAGAGTATCCCACAATACTTTAGCCGTTTCGTCAAAACCAGAAATTGTACTCTGCAAACCCTCTCTAACGAGATTGCAAAGAGATGGTTTGGAGTATCCGGTCAAACAAGAAATACGTTTTTGGACTATGTTGGAATGCTCATTACGAAGGCTCAACCCTAGAGTCTCGTGGTCAGTTATCTTGAGAGCCGACACCGTAGTAACTGACAAAGACTCAGAATTGCAATATACATGATCGATCAGGGTTCTACTCAGCCTCGTGATGCGAGTCGGCTGGTTAACCAGTTGTTTCAAGTTGACTGCTTCCATTGCTCTTTTTAAGGGAACCGACTTTTCAGTGTTCAACCAATCGATATTAAAGTCACCAACCACAATATTACGTTGATTGAAATCGATGAATCTGTCCAGCCACCCCTCCAAAACACCCACGAACCCAGAGTCACTAGAACTAGGTGAATGATAAACAACTCCATAGTTCGCCGCTGTCACACCGCGAGCAACCGCAATACCCAAAAACCAGTTGTCCTCTTTCATTTCATTTAATAAAACTTTGAAAACAACCGAATCTCTGGCGTATATTGCAACTCCTCCAGTATGTCGCGAGTTAGACAAACAAGATTCGACACGGTATCCTGGTATGTGAAACTGATCAAAAGCTTCATTCCGTGATATGTGTTTCAGCAACTAGAACCATCAATGGTTTAACTTTCTCTACTGTCGTACGCAACATTGCATAGTTGGTTGGCAGCCCAGCAATATTAATATACGATATTTCATACTGCCGAACAATATCCCAACCGTCTTGCTATTGCGTAGGCTTCTTTTTTTTGTTCAACTCCTTCTGGAACATTGGACACACACTACTATTTGCAGCATGGTTCGTGTTGAAGTTGTTGGTGCTCAAATTATTAGCCCGTTCGCAGTTGACACACTTAAAAACAACAGACTTACAAGTTGCTGTTTTATGTTTGTCACCGCATTTTCAACAGGCCAACTCATTTTTGCAGTCATTGGTTATATGTCCAAACTTTGCACACTTGAAGCAACGCAAAATCCTGACCGATCGATGTATGCGGCACGAATCGAATCCAACCTTAACCAGGTTCCGTCCCTCAAGACACCGAGCTGAGTCCTCATCAATGTCCATAATAGCATTGAACTTTTCAAATTTAAGCATATTATTTTCGTATTTCTTTAATACCTTGACATGAGACCACGGAATTCCCTCATTTTGAGTTTTGAGGTAGTCAACCAATTCCGTTTCCGAATAGTCTTCGGTCATACCAACTAATTTCATCCTTGCCAGAGGCAGTGAAATCGTGTATGCCTCACCAAGAGCTAAGCCTAATCTAGCTTTCACGGCATTCAAGTTCTCACCAAGAGGAACTTTAACCGAAATTTGGCCCTCTCCACCGTTGCGGAATTCCGAAAGCTGATGGCGCCTCGGATCAATCTTAGTCCGTATGTCGGTCCTAGTCACAGCGCAAGACTGACTAGCTTTCGGAATGATCACCAATCTTCTCTGCTGCTTTTGGTCCGACTGACTACTAACGGGTGCTGGTGCTGGTAGTGCTTTAGCAAAATTACCTGCGTCAAAATGTTTTACTATGGTGGAAACAGAACTGTTACCACCATTCGTCAATGTTTTTTTGACCAAATCAGACCAAGTCCCAGAATTACTGGTTTCCTTTGCTAAAGGTTTTTCGGGTTGCAAAGTCGAGACTGGGACCTTATTATTTACAAGCTTTGGTCGCACGACCCCGCCCGGCTTGTCAACAGATGCCACCTGCAAATCCGCCTCACTAGGCCGACGCTTGTCAACACCGTTACCGAGCGATGATGCGTGCGACCTGTTGTCTCGCTCTAACTCCTCTCTAAAGGATTGCAAATCCTTTTCCAATCTCTGACTAATTGTTTGCTCGAACGTTTTAAACATTTCGTTCAAACGCTCGATGGTACAAATACCAACACCCGAGGGCTCGTCCGCATTCTTTCCCGGCAATTTTTTTGCAACGCAAGCGTCACAACGAAAACACAAATTTAGATTGTCTTTCAACAATCTAACTACACTTTTTTTTAAGGAGGTGCAGCGACGATGAAACACACCATCACACACTCCCTTACAAAAAACAGGGTCCTCATTATCATCTACGGTCTTGGAACATTTCGCACAGTTTTGCTGTTCCATGACCGTCACTAAATTTCCGGGCCAAAGCCTCAAAGCCAAGGGACGCCCGCGCACATACTAGTGATGAGTCTTACGATTCTTTTCACGGATCGACCCGGAATCGAGTCCGTCCCTAGAAGAATCGATTCCGACCCGTAGGTGCAACGAGTTCGGGTCGACCCGAACCAACGGGTCGAACTCGCATATGGGCAGCTGCACCTACCGGTCGACCCGGAGTCGTTGCACCCACGGGTCGACCCGGAGTCGTTGGAATCGAGAGTTCGACCCGGAGCGCTCCGGGTCGGTTACGGATCGCTCCGACCCGATAGGTTCGGGTCGACCCGCTCATCACTAGCACATACACATAAAACAGTCACCGACACCGTACTTACCTGTGTTACACGAAAGACAGGTGACGCCGTTGACTGCCCGCCAAAACACGGTTCTAAGAAAACCCATTATCCGGCGTGGCCGTCGACATTCACAGAAAAATAAACACTTTCACAAACACTGAATAACTAAAGACACAATTATCGATGATCAGATCGGACAATATCCTTTCTTTTCATGCGATAATTACACAATTTTGTGGAGCCCACACAAAACTAAACTGCACTTGTCAACACGACTCTGACAGATGTCTCTGTCAGAGACATGTCATGTGTCAGAAAGTGTCTTCAGAGAGGATGAGATGATGCTGGAAGGTGTTTTGAGGGTGCTTATAATGTCTTCAAAGTGGATGAGATGATGCAGGAAGGTGTTTTGAGGGTGCTTAAAGTGTCTTCAGAGAGGATGAGATGATGCAGGATGGTGTTTTGCGGGTGCTTAAAGTGTCTTCAGAGAGGATGAGATGATGCAGCAAGGTGTTTTGAGGGTGCTTAAAGTGTCTTCAGAGAGGATGAGATGATGCATGAAGGTGTTTTGAGGGTGTTTAAAGTGTCTTTAAAGGGGATGAGATGATGCATGAAGGTGTTTTGAGGGTGCTTAAAGTGTCTTCAGAGAGGATGAGATGATGCAGGAAGGTGTTTTGAGGGTGCTCAAAGTGTCTTCAAAGGGGATGAGATGATGCAGGAAGGTGTTTTGAGGGTGCTTAAAGTGTCTTCAGAGAGGATGAGATGATGCAGGAAGGTGTTTTGAGGGTGCTTAAAGTGTCTTCAGAGAGGATGAGATGATGCAGGAAGGTGTTTTGAGGGTGCTTAAAATGTCTTCAGAGTGGATGAGATGATGCAGGAAGGTGTTTTGAGGGTGCTTAAAGTGTCTTCAGAGAGGATGAGATGCTGCAGGATGGTGTTTTGATGGTGCTTAAAGTGTCTTCAGAGAGGATGAGATGATGCAGGAAGGTGTTTTGAGGGTGCTTAAAGTGTCTTCAGAGAGGATGAGAGGATGCAGCAAGGTGTTTTGAGCCTGCTTATAATGTCTTCAGAGTGGATGAGATGATGCAGGAAGGTGTTTTGAGGGTGCTTAAAGTGTCTTCAGAGAGGATGAGATGATGCAGGAAGGTGTTTTGAGGGTGCTTAAAGTGTCTTCAGAGAGGATGAGATGATGCAGGAAGGTGTTTTGAGGGTGCTTAAAATGTCTTCAGAGTGGATGAGATGATGCAGGATGGTGTTTTGATGGTGCTTAAAGTGTCTTCAAAGGGGATGAGATGATGCAGGAAGGTGTTTTGAGGGTGCTTAAAGTGTCTTCAGAGAGGATGAGATGATGCAGGAAGGTGTTTTGAGGGTGCTTAAAGTGTCTTCAGAGAGGATGAGATGATGCAGCAAGGTGTTTTGAGGGTGCTTAAAGTGTCTTCAGAGAGGATGAGATGATGCAGGAAGGTGTTTTGAGGGTGCTTAAAGTGTCTTCAGAGAGGATGAGATGATGCAGGAAGGTGTTTTGAGGGTGCTTAAAATGTCTTTAAAAGGGATGAGATGATTCAGGAAGGTGTTTTGAGGGTGCTTAAAGTGTCTTAAGAGAGGATGAGATGATGCAGGAAGGTGTTTTGAGGGTGCTCAAAGTGTCTTCAGAGAGGATGAGATGATGCAGGAAGGTGTTTTGAGGGTGCTTAAAGCGACTTAAGAGAGGATGAGATGATGCAGGAAGGTGTTTTGAGGGTGCTTAAAGTGTCTTCAGAGAGGATGAGATGATGCAGGAAGGTGTTTTGAAGGTGCTTAAAGTGTCTTCAGAGAGGATGAGATGATGCAGGAAGGTGTTTTGAGGGTGCTTAAAGTGTCTTCAGAGAGGATGAGATGATGCAGGAAGGTGTTTTGAGGGTGCTTAAAGTGTCTTAAGAGTGAATGAGATGATGCAGGAAGGTGTTTTAAGGGTGCTTCCAGTATCTTCAGAGTGAATGAAATGGTGCAGGAATGTGTTTTGAGGGTGCTTAAAGTGTCTTCAGAGTGAATGAGATGATGCAGGAAGGTGTTTTGAGGGTGCTTAAAGTGTCTTCAGAGTGATAAAGATGATGTAGGAAGGTGTTTTGAGGGTGCTTAAAGTGTCTTCAGAGTGAATGAGATGATGGAGGAAGGTGTTTTGAGGGTGCTTAAAGTGTCTTCAGAGTGAATGAGATGGTGTAGGAAGGTGTTTTGATGGTGCTTAAAGTGTCTTCAGAGAGGATGCGATGATGCAGGAAGGTGTTTTGAGGGTGCTTAAAATGTCTTTAAAAGGGATGAGATGATTCAGGAAGGTGTTTTGAGGGTGCTTAAAGTGTCTTAAGAGAGGATGAGATGATGCAGGAAGGTGTTTTGAGGGTGCTCAAAGTGTCTTCAGAGAGGATGAGATGATGCAGGAAGGTGTTTTGAGGGTGCTTAAAGCGACTTAAGAGAGGATGAGATGATGCAGGAAGGTGTTTTGAGGGTGCTTAAAGTGTCTTCAGAGAGGATGAGATGATGCAGGAAGGTGTTTTGAGGGTGCTTAAAGTGTCTTCAGAGGGAATGAGATGATGCAGGAAGGTGTTTTGAGGGTGCTTAAAATGTCTTTAAAAGGGATGAGATGATGCAGGAAGGTGTTTTGAGGGTGCTTAAAGTGTCTTCAGAGAGGATGAGATGATGCAGGAAGGTGTTTTGAGGGTGCTTAAAATGTCTTTAAAAGGGATGAGATGATGCAGGAATGTGTTTTGAGGGTGCTTAAAATGTCTTTTAAAGGGATGAGATGATGCAGGAAGGTGTTTTGAGGGTGCTTAAAATGTCTTTTAAAGGGATGAGATGATGCAGGAAGGTGTTTTGAGGGTGCTTAAAGTGTCTTCAGAGAGGATGAGATGATGCAGGAAGGTGTTTTGAGGGTGCTAAAAGTGTCTTCAGAGTGAATGAGATGATGCAGGAAGGTGTTTTGAGGGTGCTTAAAATGTCTTTAAAAGGGATGAGATGATGCAGGAAGGTGTTTTGAGGGTGCTTAAAGTGTCTTCAGAGAGGATGAGATGATGCAGGAAGGTGTTTTGAGGGTGCTTAAAGTGTCTTTAGAGAGGATGAGATGATGCAGGAAGGTGTTTTGATGGTGCTTAAAGTGTCTTCAGAGGGGATGAGATGATGCAGGAAGGTGTTTTGAGGGTGCTTAAAATGTCTTTAAAAGGGATGAGATGATGCAGGAATGTGTTTTGAGGGTGCTTAAAATGTCTTTTAAAGGGATGAGATGATGCAGGAAGGTGTTTTGAGGGTGCTTAAAGTGTCTTCAGAGTGAATCAGATGATGCAGGAAGGTGTTTTAAGGTGCTTCAAGTATCTTCAGAGTGGATGAGATGATGCAGGAAGGTGTTTTGAGGGTGCTTAAAGTGTCTTCAGAGAGGATGAGATGATGCAGGAAGGTGTTTTGAGGGTGCTTAAAGTGTCTTCAGAGTGAATGAGATGATGCAGGAAGGTGTTTTGAGGGTGCTTAAAGTGTCTTCAGAGTGAATGAGATCATCTCACTCGCAGGAAGGTGTTTTGAGGGTGCCTAAAGTGTCTTCAGAGTGAATGAGATGGTGTAGGAAGGTGTTTTGAGGGTGCTTAAAGTGTCTTCAGAGTGGATGAGATGATGCAGGAAGGTGTTTTGAGGGTGCTTAAAGTGTCTTCAGAGGGAATGAGATGATGGAGGAAGGTGTTTTTAGGGTGCTTAAAGTATCTTCAGAGTGGATGAGTTGATGCAGGAAGGTGTTTTGAGGGTGCTTAAATTGTCTTCAGAGTGAATGAGATGGTGTAGGAAGGTGTTTTGAGGGTGCTTAAAGTGTCTTCCGAGTGAATGAAATGGTGTAGGAAGGTGTTTGTAGGGTGCTCAAATTGTCTTCAGAGGGAATGACATGATGCAGGAAGGTGTTTTGAGGGTGCTTAAAGTGTCTTCAGAGTGAATAAGATGATGCAGGAAGGTGTTTTGAGGGTGCTTAAAGTGTCTTCAGAGAGGATGAGATGATGCAGGAAGGTGTTTTGAGGGTGCTTAAAGTGTCTTCAGAGTGAATGAGATGGTGTAGGAAGGTGTTTTGAGGGTGCTTAAAGTGTCTTCAGCGTGAATAAGATGATGAAGGAAGGTGTTTTGAGGGTGCTTAAAGTGTCTTAAGAGAGGATGAGATGATGCAGGAAGGTGTTTTGAGGGTGCTTAAAGTGTCTTCAGAGTGGATGAGATGATGCAGGAAGGTGTTTTGAGGGTGCTTAAAGTATCTTCAGAGTGGATGAGATGATGCAGGAAGGTGTTTTGAGGGTGCTTAAAGTGTCTTCAGCGTGAATAAGATGATGCAGGAAGGTGTTTTGAGGGTGCTTAAAGTGTCTTCAGAGTGAATGAGATGATGCAGGAAGGTGTTTTGAGGGTGCTTAAAGTGTCTTCAGAGTGAATGAGATGGTGTAGGAAGGTGTTTTGAGGGTGCTTGAAGTGTCTTCAGAGTGAATGAGATGGTGTAGGATGGTGTTTTGAGGGTGCTTAAAGTGTCTTCCGAGTGAATGAGATGGTGTAGGAAGGTGTTTTGAGGGTGCTTGAAGTGTCTTCAGAGTGAATGAGATGGTGTAGGAAGGTGTTTTGAGGGTGCTTGAAGTGTCTTCAGAGTGAATGAGATGGTGTAGGATGGTGTTTTGAGGGTGCTTAAAGTGTCTTCAGCGTGAATAAGATGATGAAGGAAGGTGTTTTGAGGGTGCTTAAAGTGTCTTAAGAGAGGATGAGATGATGCAGGAAGGTGTTATGAGGGTGCTCAAATTGTCTTCAGAGGGAATGACATGATGCAGGAAGGTGTTTTGAGGGTGCATAAAGTGTCTTCAGAGTGAATAAGATGATGCAGGAAGGTGTTTTGAGGGTGCTTAAAGTGTCTTCAGAGTGAATGAGATGATGCAGGAAGGTGTTTTAAGGGTGCTTCCAGTATCTTCAGAGTGAATGAAATGGTGCAGGAATGTGTTTTGAGGGTGCTCAAAGTGTCTTCAGAGTGAATGAGATGATGCAGGAAGGTGTTTTGAGGGTGCTTAAAGTGTCTTCAGAGTGAATGAGATGATGCAGGAAGGTGTTTAGAGGGTGCATAAAGTGTCTTCAGAGTGAATGAGATGATGCAGGAAGGTATTTTGAGGGTGCATACCCAAGTAACATTTTAAGTTTTATCATGGTTCTAACGATTCTGTTCATGCTCATCATTAAGTCTAATCTGAAGAGTAAAATATCTGAAAGGTTGTGATAAAACCTTCATAAACCCGTTTTAAGTGTAAGAGGGCCCACTCTACAGAACGTTGTCAAATCCATCCCTTAAAACCTTTTCTAGACCAAAAATCATTGATTGGTTTTAAGAGAAGATTTTAAGAAGGACTTAACAGCGTATTTACAGACTCTTCAAGTCTACTAAGATTTTAGACTTAATGAGCAGTTTTATAGCTATCCTCAAAAGGTTTTAAGGATGTCAAAATTATTAAAACTATTTTGCTTGCTAGGAAACGTCTATAAAACCAATTGGACTTGGTACACCCATGTTAAAACATTGATAAAACTTGTTGAAGTCTAATAGGTCTTGGAAATGTTACTTGGGTAAAGTGTCTTCAGAGTGAATGAGATGATGCAGGAAGGTGTTTTGAGGGTGCTTAAAGTGTCTTCAGAGTGAATGAGATGATGCAGGAAGGTGTTTTGAGAGTGCTTAAAGTGTCTTCAGAGTGAATGAGATGGTGTAGGAAGGTGTTTTGAGGGTGCTTGAAGTGTCTTCAGAGTGAATGAGATGGTGTAGGATGGTGTTTTGAGGGTGCTTAAAGTGTCTTCAGCGTGAATAAGATGATGAAGGAAGGTGTTTTGAGGGTGCTTAAAGTGTCTTAAGAGAGGATGAGATGATGCAGGAAGGTGTTTTGAGGGTGCTTAAAGTGTCTTCAGAGTGGATGAGATGATGCAGGAAGGTGTTTTGAGGGTGCTTAAAGTATCTTCAGAGTGGATGAGATGATGCAGGAAGGTGTTTTGAGGGTGCTTAAAGTGTCTTCAGAGTGAATGAGATGGTGTAGGAAGGTGTTTTGAGGGTGCTTAAAGTGACTTCCGAGTGAATGAAATGGTGTAGGAAGGTGTTTGTAGGGTGCTCAAATTGTCTTCAGAGGGAATGACATGATGCAGGAAGGTGTTTTGAGGGTGCATAAAGTGTCTTCAGAGAGGATGAGATGATGCAGGAAGGTGTTTTGAGGGTGCTTAAAGTGTCTTCAGAGTGAATGAGATGATGCAGGAAGGTGTTTTGAGGGTGCTTAAAGTGTCTTCAGAGTGAATGAGATGGTGTAGGAAGGTGTTTTTAGGGTGCTTAAAGTGTCTTCAGAGTGAATGAGATGGTGTAGGAAGGTGTTTTGAGGGTGCTTAAAGTGTCTTCAGAGGGAATGACATGATGCAGGAAGGTGTTTTGAGGGTGCACAAAGTGTCTTCAGAGTGAATAAGATGATGCAGGAAGGTGTTTTGAGGGTGCTTAAAGTGTCTTCAGAGTGAATGAGATGATGCAGGAAGGTGTTTTGAGGGTGCATAAAGTGTCTTCAGAGTGAATAAGATGATGCAGGAAGGTGTTTTGAGGGTGCTTGAAGTGTCTTCAGAGTGAATGAGATGGTGTAGGATGGTGTTTTGAGGGTGCTTAAAGTGTCTTCAGAGTGAATGAGATGATGCAGGAAGGTGTTTTGAGGGTGCTTAAAGTGTCTTCAGAGAGGATGAGATGATGCAGGAAGGTGTTTTGAGGGTGCTTAAAGTGTCTTCAGAGTGGATGAGATGATGCAGGAAGGTGTTTTGAGGGTGCTTAAAGTGTCTTCAGAGTGGATGAGATGATGCAGGAAGGTGTTTTGAGGGTGCTTAAAGTGTCTTCAGAGTGAATGAGATGGTGTAGGAAGGTGTTTTGAGGGTGCTTAAAGTGTCTTCAGAGTGAATGAGATGATGCAGGAAGGTGTTTTGAGGGTGCTTAAAGTGTCTTCAGAGTGAATGAGATGATGCAGGAAGGTGTTTTGAGGGTGCTTAAAGTGTCTTCAGAGTGAATGAGATGATGCAGGAAGGTGTTTTGAGGGTGCTTAAAGTGTCTTCAGAGTGAATAAGATGGTGTAGGAAGGTGTTTTGAGGGTGCTTGAAGTGTCTTCAGAGTGAATGAGATGGTGTAGGATGGTGTTTTGAGGGTGCTTAAAGTGTCTTCAGAGTGAATGAGATGGTGTAGGAAGGTGTTTTGAGGGTGCTTAAAGTGTCTTCAGAGTGAATGAGATGGTGTAGGAAGGTGTTTTTAGGGTGCTTAAAGTGTCTTCAGAGGGGATGTGATGGTTCAGGAAGGTGTTTTGAGGGTGCTTAAAGTGTCTTCAGAGTGAATGAGATGATGCAGGAAGGTGTTTTGAGGGTGCTTAAAGTGTCTTCAGAGTGAATGAGATGGTGACGGAAGGTGTTTTGAGGGTGCTTAAAGTGTCTTCAGAGGGAATGACATGATGCAGGAAGGTGTTTTGAGGGTGCTTAAAGTGTCTTCAGAGGGAATGAGATGATGCAGGAAGGTGTTTTGAGGGTGCTAAAAGTGTCTTCAGAGTGAATGAGATGATGCAGGAAGGTGTTTTGAGGGTGCTTAAAGTGTCTTCAGAGGGAATGAGATGATGCAGGAAGGTGTTTTGAGGGTGCTTAAAGTGTCTTCAGAGTGCATGAGATGGTGCCGGAAGGTGTTTTGAGGGTGCTTAAAGTGTCTTCAGAGGGAATGACATGATGCAGGAAGGTGTTTTGAGGGTGCATAAAGTGTTTTTAGAGTGAATAAGATGATGCAGGAAGGTGTTTTGAGGGTGCATAAAGTGTCTTCAGAGTGGATGAGATGATGCATGAAGGTGTTTTGAGGGTGCTTAAAGTGTCTTCAGAGTGAATGAGATGATGCAGGAAGGTGTTTTGAGGGTGCTTAAAGTGTCTTCAGAGAGGATGAGATGATGCAGGAAGGTGTTTTGAGGGTGCATAAAGTGTCTTCAGAGTGAATGAGATGATGCAGGAAGGTGTTTTGAGGGTGCTTAAAGTGTCTTCAGAGTGAATGAGATGATGCAGGAAGGTGTTTAGAGGGTGCATAAAGTGTCTTAAGAGTGAATGAGATGATGCAGGAAGGTGTTTTGAGGGTGCATAAAGTGTCTTCAGAGTGAATGAGATGATGCAGGAAGGTGTTTTGAGGGTGCTTAAAGTGTCTTCAGAGTGAATGAGATGATGCAGGAAGGTGTTTTGAGAGTGCTTAAAGTGTCTTCAGAGTGAATGAGATGGTGTAGGAAGGTGTTTTGAGGGTGCTTGAAGTGTCTTCAGAGTGAATGAGATGGTGTAGGATGGTGTTTTGAGGGTGCTTAAAGTGTCTTCAGCGTGAATGAGATGATGCAGGAAGGTGTTTTGAGGGTGCTTAAAGTGTCTGTGGGAAATTAAAGTTAAGTATGTTGCCTACATTCTGGCGGATACTAAAGGATTAACGAAAAGGATTAATGAACAGGGAAATAGGAACTAAGTCAAATGAATTATAAGGTAACGCGAATGAACTATATTTGACAGATTAATAAAAAGTAGCAAACTGGATCTCAAAGTGTAAGGTTGTAATTGCACAGCACGAAGACCATCCGAAAAATCACACAGTGTCTTCAGAGTGAATGAGATGATGCAGGAAGGTGTTTTGAGGGTGCATAAAGTGTCTCCAGAGTGAATGAGATGATGCAGGAAGGTGTTTTGAGGGTGCTTAAAGTGTCTTCAGAGTGAATGAGATGGTGTAGGAAGGTGTTTTGAGGGTGCTTAAAGTGTCTTCTGAGTGAATGCGATGGTGTAGGAAAGTGTTTTGAGGCTGCTTAAAGTGTCTTCTGAGGGTGCTTAAAGTGTCTTCAGAGTGAATGAGATGATGCAGGAAGGTGTTTTGAGGGTGCTTAAAGTGTCTTCAGAGTGAATGAGATGGTGCCGGAAGGTGTTTTGAGGGTGCTTAAAGTGTCTTCAGAGGGAATGACATGATGCAGGAAGGTGTTTTGAGGGTGCATAAAGTGTCTTCAGAGTTAATGAGATGATGTAGGAAGGTGTTTTGAGGGTGCCTAAAGTGTCTTCAGAGGGAATGACAGGATGCAGGAAGGTGTTTTGAGGGTGCTCAAAGTGTCTTCAGAGGGAATGAGATTATGCAGGAAGGTGTTTTGAGGGTGCTTAAAGTGTCTTCAGAGTGAATGAGATGGTGTAGGAAGGTGTTTTGAGGGTGCTTAAAGTGTCTTCAGAGTGAATGAGATGGTGATGGAAGGTGTTTTGAGGGTGCTTAATGTGTCTTCAGAGGGAATGAGATGATGCAAAAAAGGTGTTTTGAGGGTGCTTAAAGTGTCTTCAGAGGGAATGAGATGATGCAGGAAGGTGTTTTGAGGGTGCTTAAAGTGTCTTCAGAGAGGATGAGATGATGCAGGAAGGTGTTTTGAGGGTGCTTAAAGTGTCTTTAAAGGGGATGAGATGATGCAGGAAGGTGTTTTGAGGGTGCTTAAAGTGTCTTCAGAGAGGATGAGATGATGCAGGAAGGTGTTTTGAGGGTGCTTAAAGTGTCTTTAAATGGGATGAGATGATGCAGGAAATTGTTTTGAGGGTGCTTAAAGTGTCTTCAGAGAGGATGAGATGATGCAGGAAGGTGTTTTGAGGGTGCTTAAAGTGTCTTCAGAGTGGATGAGATGATGCAGGAAGGTGTTTTGAGGGTGCTTAAAGTGTCTTCAGAGAGGATGAGATGATGCAGGAAGGTGTTTTGAGGGTGCTTAAAGTGTCTTCAGAGAGGATGAGATGATGCAGGAAGGTGTTTTGAGGATGCTTAAAGTGTCTTTAAAGGGGATGAGATGATGCAGGAAGGTGTTTTGAGGGTGCTTAAAGTGTCTTCAGAGAGGAGGAGATGATGCAGGAAGGTGTTTTGAGGGTGCTTAAAGTGTCTTTAAATGGGATGAGATGATGCAGGAAGGTGTTTTGAGGGTGCTTAAAATGTCTTCAGAGAGGATGAGATGATGCAGGAAGGTGTTTTGAGGGTGCTTAAAGTGTCTTCAGAGAGGATGAGATGATGCAGGAAGGTGTTTTGAGGGTGCTTAAAATGTCTTTAAATGGGATGAAATGATGCAGGAAGGTGTTTTGAGGGTGCTTAAAGTGTCTTCAGAGAGGATGAGATGATGCAGGAAGGTGTTTTGAGGGTGCTTAAAGTGTCTTCAGAGAGGATGAGATGATGCAGGAAGGTGTTTTGAGGGTGCTTAAATTGTCTTTAAATGGGATGAGATGATGCAGGAAGGTGTTTTGAGGGTGCTAAAAGTGTCTTCAGAGGGAATGAGATGATGCAGGAAGGTGTTTTGAGGGTGCTTAAAGTGTCTTTAAAGGGGATGAGATGATGAAGAAAGGTGTTTTGAGGGTGCTTAAAGTGTCTTTAAAGGGGATGAGATGATGCAGGAAGGTGTTTTGAGGGTGCTTAAAGTGTCTTCAGAGAGGATGAGATGATGCAGGAAGGTGTTTTGAGAGGGCTTAAAGTGTCTTCAGAGAGGATGAGATGATGCAGGAAGGTGTTTTGAGGGTGCTTAAAGTGTCTTCAGAGAGGATGAGATGATGCAGGAAGGTGTTTTGAAGGTGCTTAAAATGTCTTCAGAGAGGATGAGATGATGCAGGAAGGTGTTTTGAGGGTGCTTAAGATGTCTTCAGAGAGGATGAGATGATGCAGGAAGGTGTTTTGAGGGTGCTTAAAGTGTCTTCACAGGGGATGAGATGATACAGGAAGGTGTTTTGAGGGTGCTTAAAGTGTCTTTAAAAGGGATGAGATGATGCAGGAAGGTGTTTTGAGGGTGCTTAAAGTGTCTTTAAAGGGGATGAGATGATGCAGGAAGGTGTTTTGAGGGTGCTCAAACTGTCTTCAGGGAGGATGAGATGATGCAGGAAGGTGTTTTGATGGTGCTTAAAGTGTCTTCAGAGAGGATGAGATGATGCAGGAAGGCGTTTTGAGGGTGCTTAAAATGTCTTTAAAGGGGATGAGATGTTGCAGGAAGGTGTTTTGAGGGTGCTTAAAGTGTCTTCAGAGAGGATGAGATGATGCAAGATGGTGTTTTGATGGTGCTTAAAGTGTCTTCAGAGAGGATGAGATGATGCAGGAAGGTGTTTTGAGGGTGCTTAAAGTGTCTTCAGAGAGGATGAGATGATGCAGGAAGGTGTTTTGAGGGTGCTTAAAGTGTCTTTAAAAGGGATGAGCTGATGCAGGAAGGTGTTTTGAGGGTGCTTAAAATGTCTTTAAAGGGGATGAGATGATGCAGGAAGGTGTTTTGAGGGTGCTTAAAGTGTCTTTAGAGAGGATGAGATGATGCAGGAAGGTGTTTTGAGGGTGCTTAAAATGTCTTTAAAAGGGATGAGATGATGCAGGAAGGTGTTTTGAGGGTGCTTAAAGTGTCTTCAGATAGGATGAGATGATGCAGGAAGGTGTTTTGAGGGTGCTTAAAGTGTCTTCAGAGAGGATGAGATGATGCAGGATGGTGTTTTGAGGGTGCTTAAAGTGTCTTCAGAGAGGATGAGATGATGCAGCAAGGTGTTTTGAGGGTGCTTAAAGTGTCTTCAGAGAGGATGAGATGATGCATGAAGGTGTTTTGAGGGTGTTTAAAGTGTCTTTAAAGGGGATGAGATGATGCATGAAGGTGTTTTGAGGGTGCTTAAAGTGTCTTCAGAGAGGATGAGATGATGCAGGAAGGTGTTTTGAGGGTGCTTAAAGTGTCTTCAAAGGGGATGAGATGATGCAGGAAGGTGTTTTGAGGGTGCTTAAAGTGTCTTCAGAGAGGATGAGATGATGCAGTAAGGTGTTTTGAGGGTGCTTAAAGTGTCTTCAGAGAGGATGAGATGATGCAGGAAGGTGTTTTGAGGGTGCTTAAAGTGTCTTCAGAGTGGATGAGATGATGCAGGAAGGTGTTTTGACGGTGCTTAAAGTGTCTTCAGAGAGGATGAGATGCTGCAGGATGGTGTTTTGATGGTGCTTAAAGTGTCTTCAGAGAGGATGAGAGGATGCAGCAAGGTGTTTTGAGGGTGCTTAAAGTGTCTTCAGAGAGGATGAGATGATGCAGGAAGGTGTTTTGAGGGTGCTTAAAGTGTCTTTAAAGGGGATGAGATGATGCAGGAAGGTGTTTTGAGGGTGCTTAAAGTGTCTTCAGAGAGGATGAGATGATGCAGGAAGGTGTTTTGAGGATGCTCAAAGTATCTTCGGAGAGGATGAGATGATGCAGGAAGGTGTTTTGAGGGTGCTTAAAGTGTCTTTAAAAGGGATGAGATGATGCAGGAAGGTGTTTTGCGGGTGCTTAAAGTGTCTTCAGAGAGGATGAGATGATGCAGGAAGGTGTTTTGAGGGTGCTTAAAGTGTCTTCAGAGAGGATGAGATGATGCAGGAAGGTGATTTGAGGGTGCTTATAGTGTCTTCATAGAGGATGAGATGATGCAGGAAGGTGTTTTGAGGGTGCTTAAAGTGTCTTCAGAGAGGATGAGATGATGCAGGAAGGTGTTTTGAGGGTGCTTAAAGTGTCTTTAAAGGGGATGAGATGATGCAGGAAGGTGTTTTGCGGGTGCTTATAGTGTCTTCAGAGAGGATGAGATAATGCAGAAAGGTGTTTCGAGGGTGCTTAAAGTGTCTTTAAAGGGGATGAGATGATGCAGGAAGGTAATTTGCGGGTGCTTAAAGTGTCTTCAGAGAGGATGAGATGATGCAGAAAGGTGTTTCGAGGGTGCCTAAAGTGTCTTCAGAGAGGATGAGATGATGCAGGAAGGTGTTTTGAGGGTTCATAAAGTGTCTTCAGAGAGGATGAGATGATGCAGGAAGGTGTTTTTAGGGTGCTTAAAGTGTCTTCAGAGAGGATGAGATGATGCAGGAAGGTGTTTTGAGGGTGCCTAAAGTGTCTTCAGAGCGGATGAGATGATGCAGGAAGGTGTTTTGAGGGTGCTTAAAGTGTCTTTAAAGGGGATGAGATGATGCAGGAAGGTGTTTTGCGGGTGCTTAAAGTGTCTTCAGAGAGGATGAGATTAGGCAGAAAGGTGTTTCGAGGGTGTTTAAAGTGTCTTCAGAGAGGATGAGATGATGCAGGAAGGTGTTTTGAGGGTGCTTATAGTGTCTTCAGAGAGGATGAGATGATGCAGGAAGGTGTTTTGAGGGTGCTTAAAGTGTCTTTAAAGGGGATGAGATGATGCAGGAAGGTGTTTTGAGGGTGCTTAAAGTGTCTTCAGAGAGGATGAGATGATGCAGGAAGGTGTTTTGAGGGTGCTTAAAGTGTCTTCAGAGAGGATGAGATGATGCAGGAAGGTGTTTTGAGGGATGATAAAGTGTCTTCAGAGAGGATGAGATGATGCAGGAAGGTGTTTTGAGGGTGCTTAAAGTGTCTTCAGAGAGGATGAGATGATGCAGGAAGGTGTTTTGAGGGTACTTAAAGTGTCTTCAGAGAGGATGAGATGATGCAGGAAGGTGTTTTGAGGGTGCTTAAAGTGTCTTCAGAGAGGATGAGATGATGCAGGAAGGTGTTTTGAGGGTGCTTATAGTGTCTTCAGAGAGGATGGGATGATGCAGGAAGGTGTTTTGAGGGTTCATAAAGTGTCTTCAGAGAGGATGAGATGATGCAGGAAGGTGTTTTGAGGGTGCTTAAAGTGTCTTCAGAGAGGATGAGATGATGCAGGAAAGTGTTTTAAGGGTGCTTAAAGTGTCTTGAAAGGGGATGAGATGATGCAGGAAATTGTTTTGAGGGTGCTTAAAGTGTCTTCAAAGAGGATGAGATGATGCAGGAAGGTGTTTTGAGGGTGCTTAAAGTGTCTTCAGAGAGGATGAGATTATGCAAGAAGGTGTTTTGAGGGTGCTTAAAGTGTCTTCAGAGAGGATGAGATTATGCAGGAAGGTGTTTTGCGGGTGCTCAAAGTGTCCTCAGAGAGGATGAGATGATGCAGGAAGGTATTTTGAGGGTGCTTAAAGTGTCTTTAAAGGGGATGAGATGATGCAGGAAGGTGTTTTGCGGGTGCTTAAAGTGTCTTCAGAGATAATGAGATGATGCAGGAAGGTGTTTTGAGGGTGTTTAAAGTGTCTTCAGAGAGGATGAGATGATGCAGGAAGGTGTTTTGAGGGTGCTTATAGTGTCTTCAGAGAGGATGAGATGATGCAGGAATGTGTTTTGAGGGTTCATAAAGTGTCTTCAGAGAGGATGAGATGATGCAGGAAGGTGTTTTGAGGGTGCTTAAAGTGACTTCAGAGAGGATGAGATGATGCAGGAAGGTGTTTTGAGGGTGCCTAAAGTGTCTTCAGAGCGGATGAGATGATGCAGGAAGGTGTTTTGAGGGTGCTTAAAGTGTCTTCAGAGAGGATGAGATGATGCAGGAAGGTGTTTTGAGGGTGCTTAAAGTGTCTTCAGAGAGGATGAGATGATGCAGGAAGGTGTTTTGAGGGTGCTTATAGTGTCTTCAGAGAGGATGAGATGATGCAGGAATGTGTTTTGAGGGTTCATAAAGTGTCTTCAGAGAGGATGAGATGATGCAGGAAGGTGTTTTGAGGGTGCTTAAAGTGACTTCAGAGAGGATGAGATGATGCAGGAAGGTGTTTTGAGGGTGCTTAAAGTGTCTTCAGAGAGGATGAGATGATGCAGGAAGGTGTTTTGAGGGTGCTTAAAGTGTCTTCAGAGAGGATGAGATGATGCAGGAAGGTGTTTTGAGGGTGCTTAAAGTGTCTTTAAAGGGGATGAGATGATGCAGGAAGGTGTTTTGCGGGTGCTTAAAGTGTCTTCAGAGAGGATGAGATGATGCAGGAAGGTGATTTGAGGGTGCTTATAGTGTCTTCATAGAGGATGAGATGATGCAGGAAGGTGTTTTGAGGGTGCTTAAAGTGTCTTCAGAGAGGATGAGATGATGCAGGAAGGTGTTTTGAGGGTGCTTAAAGTGTCTTTAAAGGGGATGAGATGATGCAGGAAGGTGTTTTGAGGGTTCATAAAGTGTCTTCAGAGAGGATGAGATGATGCAGGAAGGTGTTTTGAGGGTACTTAAAGTGTCCTCAGAGAGGATGAGATGATGCAGGAAGGTGTTTTGAGGGTGCTTAAAGTGTCTTTAAAAGGGATGAGATGATGCAGGAAGGTGTTTTGCGGGTGCTTAAAGTGTCTTCAGAGAGGATGAGATGATGCAGGAAGGTGTTTTGAGGGTGCTTAAAGTGTCTTCAGAGAGGATGAGATGATGCAGGAAGGTGATTTGAGGGTGCTTATAGTGTCTTCATAGAGGATGAGATGATGCAGGAAGGTGTTTTGAGGGTGCTTAAAGTGTCTTCAGAGAGGATGAGATGATGCAGGAAGGTGTTTTGAGGGTGCTTAAAGTGTCTTTAAAGGGGATGAGATGATGCAGGAATGTGTTTTGAGGGTTCATAAAGTGTCTTCAGAGAGGATGAGATGATGCAGGAAGGTGTTTTGAGGGTGCTTAAAGTGTCTTCAGAGAGGATGAGATGATGCAGGAAGGTGTTTTGAGGGTGCTTAAAGTGTCTTCAGAGAGGATGAGATGATGCAGGAAGGTGTTTTTAGGGTGCTTAAAGTGTCTTCAGAGAGGATGAGATGATGCAGGAAGGTGTTTTGAGGGTGCTTAAAATGTCTTTAAAGGGAATGAGATGATGCAGGAAGGTGTTTTGAGGGTGCTTAAAATGTCTTTAAAAGGGATGAGATGATGCAGGAAGGTGTTTTGAGGGATCATAAAGTGTCTTCAGAGAGGATGAGATGATGCAGGAAGGTGTTTTGAGGGTTCATAAAGTGTCTTCAGAGAGGATGAGATGATGCAGGAAGGTGTTTTGAGGGTGCTTAAAGTGACTTCAGAGAGGATGAGATGATGCAGGAAAGTGTTTTAAGGGTGCTTAAAGTGTCTTGAAAGGGGATGAGATGATACAGGAAATTGTTTTGAGGGTGCTTAAAGTGTCTTCAGAGGGGATGAGATGATGCAGGAAGGTGTTTTGAGGGTTCATAAAGTGTCTTCAGAGAGGATGAGATGATGCAGGAAGGTGTTTTGAGGAAACTTAAAGTGTCCTCAGAGAGGATGAGATGATGCAGGAAGGTGTTTTGAGGGTGCTTAAAGTGTCTTTAAAAGGGATGAGATGATGCAGGAAGGTGTTTTGCGGGTGCTTAAAGTGTCTTCAGAGAGGATAAGATGATGCAAGAAGGTGTTTTGAGGGTGCTTAAAGTGTCTTCAGAGAGGATGAGATGATGCCGGAAGGTGTTTTGAGGGTGCTTAAAGTGTCTTCAGAGAGGATGAGATGATGCAGGAAGGTGTTTTGAGGGTGCTTAAAGTGTCTTTAAAGGAGATGAGATGATGCAGGAAGGTGTTTTGAGGGTTCATAAAGTGTCTTCAGAGAGGATGAGATGATGCAGGAAGGTGTTTTGAGGGTGCTTAAAGTGTCTTCAGAGAGGATGAGATGATGCAGGAAGGTGTTTTGAGGGTGCTTAAAGTGTCTTCAGAGAGGATGAGATGATGCAGGAAGGTGTTTTGAGGGTGCTTAAAGTGTCTTCAGAGAGGATGAGATGATGCAGGAAGGTGTTTTTAGGGTGCTTAAAGTGTCTTTAAAGGAGATGAGATGATGCAGGAAGGTGTTTTGAAGGTTCATAAAGTGTCTTCAGAGAGGATGAGATGATGCAGGAAGGTGTTTTGAGGGTGCTTAAAGTGTCTTCAGAGAGGATGAGATGATGCAGGAAGGTGTTTTGAGGGTGCTTACAGTGTCTTCAGAGAGGATGAGATGATGCAGGAAGGTGTTTTGAGGGTGCTTAAAGTGTCTTCAGAGAGGATGAGATGATGCAGGAAGGTGTTTTTAGGGTGCTTAAAGTGTCTTCAGAGAGGATGAGATGATGCAGGAAGGTGTTTTGAGGGTGCTTAAAGTGTCTTCAGAGAGGATGAGATGATGCAGGAAGGTGTTTTGAGGGTGCTTAAAATGTCTTTAAAGGGAATGAGATGATGCAGGAAGGTGTTTTGAGGGTGCTTAAAATGTCTTTAAAAGGGATGAGATGATGCAGGAAGGTGTTTTGAGGGTGCTTAAAGTGTCTTCAGAGAGGATGAGATGATGCCGGAAGGTGATTTGAGGGTGCTTAAAGTGTCTTCATAGAGGATGAGATGATGCAGGAAGGTGTTTTGAGGGTGCTTAAAGTGTCTTCAGAGAGGATGAGATGATGCAGGAAGGTGTTTTGAGGGTGCTTAAAATGGCTTCAGAGAGGATGAGATGATGCAGGAAGGTGTTTTGAGGGTTCATAAAGTGTCTTAAGAGAGGATGAGATGATGCAGGAAGGTGTTTTGAGGGTGCTTAAAGTGTCTTAAGAGAGGATGAGATGATGCAGGAAGGTGTTTTGAGGGTGCTTAAAGTGTCTTCAGAGAGGATGAGATGATGCAGGAAGGTGTTTTTAGGGTGCTTAAAGTGTCTTCAGAGAGGATGAGATGATGCAGGAAGGTGTTTTTAGGGTGCTTAAAGTGTCTTCAGAGAGGATGAGATGATGCAGGAAGGTGTTTTTAGGGTGCTTAAAGTGTCTTCAGAGAGGATGAGATGATGCAGGAAGGTGTTTTGAGGGTACTTAAAGTGTCTTAAGAGAGGATGAGATGATGCAGGAAGGTGTTTTGAGGGTGCTTAAAATGTCTTCAGAGAGGATGAGATGATGCAGGAAGGTGTTTTGAGGGTTCATAAAGAGTCTTAAGAGAGGATGAGATGATGACCTTCCTGCAGGGTGCTTAAAATGTCTTAAGAGAGGATGAGATGATGCAGGAAGGTGTTTTGAGGGTGCTTAAAGTGTCTTTAAAGGGGATGAGATGATGCAGGAAGGTGTTTTGAAGGTTCATAAAGTGTCTTCAGAGAGGATGAGATGATGCAGGAAGGTGTTTTGAGGGTGCTTAAAGTGTCTTCAGAGAGGATGAGATGATGCAGGAAGGTGTTTTGAGGGTGCTTAAAGTGTCTTCAGAGAGGATGAGATGATGCAGGAAGGTGTTTTGAGGGATCAAATAGTGTCTTCAGAGAGGATGAGATGATGCAGGAAGGTGTTTTGAGGGTGCTTAAATTGTCTTCAGAGAGGATGAGATGATGCAGGAAGGTGTTTTGAGGGTTCATAAAGAGTCTTAAGAGAGGATGAGATGATGCAGGAAGGTGTTTTGAGGGTGCTTAAAATGTCTTAAGAGAGGATGAGATGATGCAGGAAGGTGTTTTGAGGGTGCTTAAAGTGTCTTTAAAGGGGATGAGATGATGCAGGAAGGTGTTTTGAAGGTTCATAAAGTGTCTTCAGAGAGGATGAGATGATGCAGGAAGGTGTTTTGAGGGAGCTTAAAGTGTCTTCAGAGAGGATGAGATGATGCAGGAAGGTGTTTTGAGGGTGCTTAAAGTGTCTTAAGAGAGGATGAGATGATGCAGGAAGGTGTTTTGAGGGATCAAAAAGTGTCTTCAGAGAGGATGAGATGATGCAGGAAGGTGTTTTGAGGGTGCTTAAAATGTCTTCAGAGAGGATGAGATGATGCAGGAAGGTGTTTTGAGGGTTCATAAAGTGTCTTAAGAGAGGATGAGATGATGCAGGAAGGTGTTTTGAGGGTGCTTAAAGTGTCTTCAGAGAGGATGAGATGATGCAGGAAGGTGTTTTGAGGGTGCTTAAAGTGTCTTTAAAGGGGATGAGATGATGCAGGAAGGTGTTTTGAAGGTTCATAAAGTGTCTTCAGAGAGGATGAGATGATGCAGGAAGGTGTTTTGAGGGTGCTTAAAGTGTCTTCAGAGAGGATGAGATGATGCAGCAAGGTGTTTTGAGGGTGCTTAAAGTGTCTTCAGAGAGGATGAGATGATGCAGGAAGGTGTTTTTAGGGTGCTTAAAGTGTCTTCAGAGAGGATGAGATGATGCAGGAAGGTGTTTTTAGGGTGCTTAAAGTGTCTTCAGAGAGGATGAGATGATGCAGGAAGGTGTTTTGAGGGTGCTTAAAGTGTCTTTAAAGGGAATGAGATGATGCAGGAAGGTGTTTTGAGGGTGCTTAAAATGTCCTTAAAAGGGATGAGATGATGCAGGAAGGTGTTTTGAGGGTGCTTAAAGTGTCTTCAGAGAGGATGAGATGATGCCGGAAGGTGATTTGAGGGTGCTTATAGTGTCTTCATAGAGGATGAGATGATGCAGGAAGGTGTTTTGAGGGTGCTTAAAGTGTCTTCAGAGAGGATGAGATGATGCAGGAAGGTGTTTTGAGGGTGCTTAAAATGGCTTCAGAGAGGATGAGATGATGCAGGAAGGTGTTTTGAGGGTTCATAAAGTGTCTTAAGAGAGGATGAGATGATGCAGGAAGGTGTTTTGAGGGTTCATAAAGTGTCTTTAGAGAGGATGAGATGATGCAGGAAGGTGTTTTGAGGGTGCTTAAAGTGTCTTAAGAGAGGATGAGATGATGCAGGAAGGTGTTTTGAGGGTGCTTAGAGTGTCTTCAGAGAGGATGAGATGATGCAGGAAGGTGTTTTTAGGGTGCTTTAAGTGTCTTCAGAGAGGATGAGATGATGCAGGAAGGTGTTTTTAGGGTGCTTAAAGTGTCTTCAGAGAGGATGAGATGATACAGGAAGGTGTTTTGAGGGTGCTTAAAGTGTCTTAAGAGAGGATGAGATGATGCAGGAAGGTGTTTTGAGGGTGCTCAAAGTGTCTTCAGAGAGGATGAGATGATGCAGGAAGGTGTTTTGAGGGTGCTTAAAGCGACTTAAGAGAGGATGAGATGATGCAGGAAGGTGTTTTGAGGGTGCTTAAAGTGTCTTCAGAGAGGATGAGATGATGCAGGAAGGTGTTTTGAGGGTGCTTAAAGTGTCTTCAGAGAGGATGAGATGATGCAGGAAGGTGTTTTGAGGGTGCTTAAAGTGTCTTCAGAGAGGATGAGATGATGCAGGAAGGTGTTTTGAGGGTGCTTAAAGTGTCTTAAGAGTGAATCAGATGATGCAGGAAGGTGTTTTAAGGGTGCTTCCAGTATCTTCAGAGTGAATGAAATGGTGCAGGAATGTGTTTTGAGGGTGCTTAAAGTGTCTTCAGAGTGAATGAGATGATGCAGGAAGGTGTTTTGAGGGTGCTTAAAGTGTCTTCAGAGTGATAAAGATGATGTAGGAAGGTGTTTTGAGGGTGCTTAAAGTGTCTTCAGAGTGAATGAGATGATGGAGGAAGGTGTTTTGAGGGTGCTTAAAGTGTCTTCAGAGTGAATGAGATGGTGTAGGAAGG
The DNA here is from genome assembly GCF_943734765.1 of Anopheles ziemanni. Classification (NCBI taxonomy): domain Eukaryota; kingdom Metazoa; phylum Arthropoda; class Insecta; order Diptera; family Culicidae; genus Anopheles; species Anopheles ziemanni. The sequence continues at coordinate 132,244 of NW_026690049.1, read as the reverse complement.
TGTTTTGATGGTGCTTAAAGTGTCTTCAGAGAGGATGCGATGATGCAGGAAGGTGTTTTGAGGGTGCTTAAAATGTCTTTAAAAGGGATGAGATGATTCAGGAAGGTGTTTTGAGGGTGCTTAAAGTGTCTTAAGAGAGGATGAGATGATGCAGGAAGGTGTTTTGAGGGTGCTCAAAGTGTCTTCAGAGAGGATGAGATGATGCAGGAAGGTGTTTTGAGGGTGCTTAAAGCGACTTAAGAGAGGATGAGATGATGCAGGAAGGTGTTTTGAGGGTGCTTAAAGTGTCTTCAGAGAGGATGAGATGATGCAGGAAGGTGTTTTGAGGGTGCTTAAAGTGTCTTCAGAGGGAAGGAGATGATGCAGGAAGGTGTTTTGAGGGTGCTTAAAATGTCTTTAAAAGGGATGAGATGATGCAGGAAGGTGTTTTGAGGGTGCTTAAAGTGTCTTCAGAGAGGATGAGATGATGCAGGAAGGTGTTTTGAGGGTGCTTAAAATGTCTTTAAAAGGGATGAGATGATGCAGGAATGTGTTTTGAGGGTGCTTAAAATGTCTTTTAAAGGGATGAGATGATGCAGGAATGTGTTTTGAGGGTGCTTAAAATGTCTTTTAAAGGGATGAGATGATGCAGGAAGGTGTTTTGAGGGTGCTTAAAGTGTCTTCAGAGAGGATGAGATGATGCAGGAAGGTGTTTTGAGGGTGCTAAAAGTGTCTTCAGAGGGAAGGAGATGATGCAGGAAGGTGTTTTGAGGGTGCTTAAAATGTCTTTAAAAGGGATGAGATGATGCAGGAAGGTGTTTTGAGGGTGCTTAAAGTGTCTTCAGAGAGGATGAGATGATGCACGAAGGTGTTTTGAGGGTGCTTAAAGTGTCTTTAGAGAGGATGAGATGATGCAGGAAGGTGTTTTGATGGTGCTTAAAGTGTCTTCAGAGAGGATGAGATGATGCAGGAAGGTGTTTTGAGGGTGCTTAAAATGTCTTTAAAAGGGATGAGATGATGCAGGAAGGTGTTTTGAGGGTGCTTAAAATGTCTTTTAAAGGGATGAGATGATGCAGGAAGGTGTTTTGAGGGTGCTTAAAGTGTCTTCAGAGTGAATCAGATGATGCAGGAAGGTGTTTTAAGGTGCTTCAAGTATCTTCAGAGTGGATGAGATGATGCAGGAAGGTGTTTTGAGGGTGCTTAAAGTGTCTTCAGAGAGGATGAGATGATGCAGGAAGGTGTTTTGAGGGTGCTTAAAGTGTCTTCAGAGTGAATGAGATGATGCAGGAAGGTGTTTTGAGGGTGCTTAAAGTGTCTTCAGAGTGAATGAGATCATCTCACTCGCAGGAAGGTGTTTTGAGGGTGCCTAAAGTGTCTTCAGAGTGAATGAGATGGTGTAGGAAGGTGTTTTGAGGGTGCTTAAAGTGTCTTCAGAGTGGATGAGATGATGCAGGAAGGTGTTTTGAGGGTGCTTAAAGTGTCTTCAGAGGGAATGAGATGATGGAGGAAGGTGTTTTTAGGGTGCTTAAAGTATCTTCAGAGTGGATGAGTTGATGCAGGAAGGTGTTTTGAGGGTGCTTAAATTGTCTTCAGAGTGAATGAGATGGTGTAGGAAGGTGTTTTGAGGGTGCTTAAAGTGTCTTCCGAGTGAATGAAATGGTGTAGGAAGGTGTTTGTAGGGTGCTCAAATTGTCTTCAGAGGGAATGACATGATGCAGGAAGGTGTTTTGAGGGTGCATAAAGTGTCTTCAGAGTGAATAAGATGATGCAGGAAGGTGTTTTGAGGGTGCTTAAAGTGTCTTCAGAGTGAATGAGATGATGCAGGAAGGTGTTTTGAGGGTGCTTAAAGTGTCTTCAGAGTGAATGAGATGGTGTAGGAAGGTGTTTTGAGGGTGCTTAAAGTGTCTTCAGCGTGAATGAGATGATGAAGGAAGGTGTTTTGAGGGTGCTTAAAGTGTCTTAAGAGAGGATGAGATGATGCAGGAAGGTGTTTTGAGGGTGCTTAAAGTATCTTCAGAGTGGATGAGATGATGCAGGAAGGTGTTTTGAGGGTGCTTAAAGTGTCTTCAGAGTGGATGAGATGATGCAGGAAGGTGTTTTGAGGGTGCTTAAAGTGTCTTCAGCGTGAATAAGATGATGAAGGAAGGTGTTTTGAGGGTGCTTAAAGTGTCTTCAGAGTGAATGAGATGATGCAGGAAGGTGTTTTGAGAGTGCTTAAAGTGTCTTCAGAGTGAATGAGATGGTGTAGGAAGGTGTTTTGAGGGTGCTTAAAGTGTCTTCAGAGTGAATGAGATGGTGTAGGATGGTGTTTTGAGGGTGCTTAAAGTGTCTTCCGAGTGAATGAGATGGTGTAGGAAGGTGTTTTGAGGGTGCTTGAAGTGTCTTCAGAGTGAATGAGATGGTGTAGGAAGGTGTTTTGAGGGTGCTTGAAGTGTCTTCAGAGTGAATGAGATGGTGTAGGATGGTGTTTTGAGGGTGCTTAAAGTGTCTTCAGCGTGAATAAGATGATGAAGGAAGGTGTTTTGAGGGTGCTTAAAGTGTCTTAAGAGAGGATGAGATGATGCAGGAAGGTGTTATGAGGGTGCTCAAATTGTCTTCAGAGGGAATGACATGATGCAGGAAGGTGTTTTGAGGGTGCATAAAGTGTCTTCAGAGTGAATAAGATGATGCAGGAAGGTGTTTTGAGGGTGCTTAAAGTGTCTTCAGAGTGAATGAGATGATGCAGGAAGGTGTTTTAAGGGTGCTTCCAGTATCTTCAGAGTGAATGAAATGGTGCAGGAATGTGTTTTGAGGGTGCTCAAAGTGTCTTCAGAGTGAATGAGATGATGCAGGAAGGTGTTTTGAGGGTGCTTAAAGTGTCTTCAGAGTGAATGAGATGATGCAGGAAGGTGTTTTGAGGGTGCTTAAAGTGTCTTCAGAGTGAATGAGATGATGCAGGAAGGTATTTTGAGGGTGCATACCCAAGTAACATTTTAAGTTTTATCATGGTTCTAACGATTCTGTTCATGCTCATCATTAAGTCTAATCTGAAGAGTAAAATATCTGAAAGGTTGTGATAAAACCTTCATAAACCCGTTTTAAGTGTAAGAGGGCCCACTCTACAGAACGTTGTCAAATCCATCCCTTAAAACCTTTTCTAGACCAAAAATCATTGATTGGTTTTAAGAGAAGATTTTAAGAAGGACTTAACAGCGTATTTACAGACTCTTCAAGTCTACTAAGATTTTAGACTTAATGAGCAATTTTATAGCTATCCTCAAAAGGTTTTAAGGATGTCAAAATTATTAAAACTATTTTGCTTGCTAGGAAACGTCTATAAAACCAATTGGACTTGGTACACCCATGTTAAAACATTGATAAAACTTGTTGAAGTCTAATAGGTCTTGGAAATGTTACTTGGGTAAAGTGTCTTCAGAGTGAATGAGATGATGCAGGAAGGTGTTTTGAGGGTGCTTAAAGTGTCTTCAGAGTGAATGAGATGATGCAGGAAGGTGTTTTGAGAGTGCTTAAAGTGTCTTCAGAGTGAATGAGATGGTGTAGGAAGGTGTTTTGAGGGTGCTTGAAGTGTCTTCAGAGTGAATGAGATGGTGTAGGATGGTGTTTTGAGGGTGCTTAAAGTGTCTTCAGCGTGAATAAGATGATGAAGGAAGGTGTTTTGAGGGTGCTTAAAGTGTCTTAAGAGAGGATGAGATGATGCAGGAAGGTGTTTTGAGGGTGCTTAAAGTATCTTCAGAGTGGATGAGATGATGCAGGAAGGTGTTTTGAGGGTGCTTAAAGTATCTTCAGAGTGGATGAGATGATGCAGGAAGGTGTTTTGAGGGTGCTTAAAGTGTCTTCAGAGTGAATGAGATGGTGTAGGAAGGTGTTTTGCGGGTGCTTAAAGTGACTTCCGAGTGAATGAAATGGTGTAGGAAGGTGTTTGTAGGGTGCTCAAATTGTCTTCAGAGGGAATGACATGATGCAGGAAGGTGTTTTGAGGGTGCATAAAGTGTCTTCAGAGTGAATAAGATGATGCAGGAAGGTGTTTTGAGGGTGCTTAAAGTGTCTTCAGAGTGAATGAGATGATGCAGGAAGGTGTTTTGAGGGTGCTTAAAGTGTCTTCAGAGTGAATGAGATGGTGTAGGAAGGTGTTTTTAGGGTGCTTAAAGTGTCTTCAGAGTGAATGAGATGGTGTAGGAAGGTGTTTTGAGGGTGCTTAAAGTGTCTTCAGAGGGAATGACATGATGCAGGAAGGTGTTTTGAGGGTGCACAAAGTGTCTTCAGAGTGAATAAGATGATGCAGGAAGGTGTTTTGAGGGTGCTTAAAGTGTCTTCAGAGTGAATGAGATGATGCAGGAAGGTGTTTTGAGGGTGCATAAAGTGTCTTCAGAGTGAATAAGATGATGCAGGAAGGTGTTTTGAGGGTGCTTGAAGTGTCTTCAGAGTGAATGAGATGGTGTAGGATGGTGTTTTGAGGGTGCTTAAAGTGTCTTCAGAGTGAATAAGATGATGCAGGAAGGTGTTTTGAGGGTGCTTAAAGTGTCTTAAGAGAGGATGAGATGATGCAGGAAGGTGTTTTGAGGGTGCTTAAAGTATCTTCAGAGTGGATGAGATGATGCAGGAAGGTGTTTTGAGGGTGCTTAAAGTGTCTTCAGAGTGGATGAGATGATGCAGGAAGGTGTTTTGAGGGTGCTTAAAGTGTCTTCAGAGTGAATGAGATGGTGTAGGAAGGTGTTTTGAGGGTGCTTAAAGTGTCTTCAGAGTGAATGAGATGATGCAGGAAGGTGTTTTGAGGGTGCTTAAAGTGTCTTCAGAGTGAATGAGATGATGCAGGAAGGTGTTTTGAGGGTGCTTAAAGTGTCTTCAGAGTGAATGAGATGATGCAGGAAGGTGTTTTGAGGGTGCTTAAAGTGTCTTCAGAGTGAATGAGATGGTGTAGGAAGGTGTTTTGAGGGTGCTTGAAGTGTCTTCAGAGTGAATGAGATGGTGTAGGATGGTGTTTTGAGGGTGCTTAAAGTGTCTTCAGAGTGAATGAGATGGTGTAGGAAGGTGTTTTGAGGGTGCTTAAAGTGTCTTCAGAGTGAATGAGATGGTGTAGGAAGGTGTTTTTAGGGTGCTTAAAGTGTCTTCAGAGGGGATGTGATGGTTCAGGAAGGTGTTTTGAGGGTGCTTAAAGTGTCTTCAGAGTGAATGAGATGATGCAGGAAGGTGTTTTGAGGGTGCTTAAAGTGTCTTCAGAGTGAATGAGATGGTGACGGAAGGTGTTTTGAGGGTGCTTAAAGTGTCTTCAGAGGGAATGACATGATGCAGGAAGGTGTTTTGAGGGTGCTTAAAGTGTCTTCAGAGGGAATGAGATGATGCAGGAAGGTGTTTTGAGGGTGCTAAAAGTGTCTTCAGAGTGAATGAGATGATGCAGGAAGGTGTTTTGAGGGTGCATAAAGTGTCTTCAGAGGGAATGAAATGATGCAGGAAGGTGTTTTGAGGGTGCTTAAAGTGTCTTCAGAGTGCATGAGATGGTGCCGGAAGGTGTTTTGAGGGTGCTTAAAGTGTCTTCAGAGGGAATGACATGATGCAGGAAGGTGTTTTGAGGGTGCATAAAGTGTTTTTAGAGTGAATAAGATGATGCAGGAAGGTGTTTTGAGGGTGCATAAAGTGTCTTCAGAGTGGATGAGATGATGCATGAAGGTGTTTTGAGGGTGCTTAAAGTGTCTTCAGAGTGAATGAGATGATGCAGGAAGGTGTTTTGAGGGTGCTTAAAGTGTCTTCAGAGAGGATGAGATGATGCAGGAAGGTGTTTTGAGGGTGCATAAAGTGTCTTCAGAGTGAATGAGATGATGCAGGAAGGTGTTTTGAGGGTGCTTAAAGTGTCTTCAGAGTGAATGAGATGATGCAGGAAGGTGTTTAGAGGGTGCATAAAGTGTCTTAAGAGTGAATGAGATGATGCAGGAAGGTGTTTTGAGGGTGCATAAAGTGTCTTCAGAGTGAATGAGATGATGCAGGAAGGTGTTTTGAGGGTGCTTAAAGTGTCTTCAGAGTGAATGAGATGATGCAGGAAGGTGTTTTGAGAGTGCTTAAAGTGTCTTCAGAGTGAATGAGATGGTGTAGGAAGGTGTTTTGAGGGTGCTTAAAGTGTCTTCAGAGTGAATGAGATGGTGTAGGAAGGTGTTTTGAGGGTGCTTAAAGTGTCTTCAGCGTGAATAAGATGATGAAGGAAGGTGTTTTGAGGGTGCTTAAAGTGTCTGTGGGAAATTAAAGTTAAGTATGTTGCCTACATTCTGGCGGATACTAAAGGATTAACGAAAAGGATTAATGAACAGGGAAATAGGAACTAAGTCAAATGAATTATAAGGTAACGCGAATGAACTATATTTGACAGATTAATAAACAGTAGCAAACTGGATCTCAAAGTGTAAGGTTGTAATTGCACAGCACGAAGACCAACCGAAAATTCACACAGTGTCTTCAGAGTGAATGAGATGATGCAGGAAGGTGTTTTGAGGGTGCATAAAGTGTCTCCAGAGTGAATGAGATGATGCAGGAAGGTGTTTTGAGGGTGCTTAAAGTGTCTTCAGAGTGAATGAGATGGTGTAGGAAGGTGTTTTGAGGGTGCTTAAAGTGTCTTCTGAGTGAATGCGATGGTGTAGGAAAGTGTTTTGAGGCTGCTTAAAGTGTCTTCTGAGGGTGCTTAAAGTGTCTTCAGAGTGAATGAGATGATGCAGGAAGGTGTTTTGAGGGTGCTTAAAGTGTCTTCAGAGTGAATGAGATGGTGCCGGAAGGTGTTTTGAGGGTGCTTAAAGTGTCTTCAGAGGGAATGACATGATGCAGGAAGGTGTTTTGAGGGTGCATAAAGTGTCTTCAGAGTTAATGAGATGATGTAGGAAGGTGTTTTGAGGGTGCCTAAAGTGTCTTCAGAGGGAATGACAGGATGCAGGAAGGTGTTTTGAGGGTGCTCAAAGTGTCTTCAGAGGGAATGAGATTATGCAGGAAGGTGTTTTGAGGGTGCTTAAAGTGTCTTCAGAGTGAATGAGATGGTGTAGGAAGGTGTTTTGAGGGTGCTTAAAGTGTCTTCAGAGTGAATGAGATGGTGATGGAAGGTGTTTTGAGGGTGCTTAATGTGTCTTCAGAGGGAATGAGATGATGCAAAAAAGGTGTTTTGAGGGTGCTTAAAGTGTCTTCAGAGGGAATGAGATGATGCAGGAAGGTGTTTTGAGGGTGCTTAAAGTGTCTTCAGAGAGGATGAGATGATGCAGGAAGGTGTTTTGAGGGTGCTTAAAGTGTCTTTAAAGGGGATGAGATGATGCAGGAAGGTGTTTTGAGGGTGCTTAAAGTGTCTTCAGAGAGGATGAGATGATGCAGGAAGGTGTTTTGAGGGTGCTTAAAGTGTCTTTAAATGGGATGAGATGATGCAGGAAATTGTTTTGAGGGTGCTTAAAGTGTCTTCAGAGAGGATGAGATGATGCAGGAAGGTGTTTTGAGGGTGCTTAAAGTGTCTTCAGAGTGGATGCGATGATGCAGGAAGGTGTTTTGAGGGTGCTTAAAGTGTCTTCAGAGAGGATGAGATGATGCAGGAAGGTGTTTTGAGGGTGCTTAAAGTGTCTTCAGAGAGGATGAGATGATGCAGGAAGGTGTTTTGAGGATGCTTAAAGTGTCTTTAAATGGGATGAGATGATGCAGGAAGGTGTTTTGAGGGTGCTTAAAGTGTCTTCAGAGAGGAGGAGATGATGCAGGAAGGTGTTTTGAGGATGCTTAAAGTGTCTTTAAATGGGATGAGATGATGCAGGAAGGTGTTTTGAGGGTGCTTAAAATGTCTTCAGAGAGGATGAGATGATGCAGGAAGGTGTTTTGAGGGTGCTTAAAGTGTCTTCAGAGAGGATGAGATGATGCAGGAAGGTGTTTTGAGGGTGCTTAAAATGTCTTTAAATGGGATGAAATGATGCAGGAAGGTGTTTTGAGGGTGCTTAAAGTGTCTTCAGAGAGGATGAGATGATGCAGGAAGGTGTTTTGAGGGTGCTTAAAGTGTCTTCAGAGAGGATGAGATGATGCAGGAAGGTGTTTTGAGGGTGCTTAAATTGTCTTTAAATGGGATGAGATGATGCAGGAAGGTGTTTTGAGGGTGCTAAAAGTGTCTTCAGAGGGAATGAGATGATGCAGGAAGGTGTTTTGAGGGTGCTTAAAGTGTCTTTAAAGGGGATGAGATGATGAAGAAAGGTGTTTTGAGGGTGCTTAAAGTGTCTTTAAAGGGGATGAGATGATGCAGGAAGGTGTTTTGAGGGTGCTTAAAGTGTCTTCAGAGAGGATGAGATGATGCAGGAAGGTGTTTTGAGAGGGCTTAAAGTGTCTTCAGAGAGGATGAGATGATGAAGGAAGGTGTTTTGAGGGTGCTTAAAGTGTCTTCAGAGAGGATGAGATGATGCAGGAAGGTGTTTTGAAGGTGCTTAAAATGTCTTCAGAGAGGATGAGATGATGCAGGAAGGTGTTTTGAGGGTGCTTAAGATGTCTTCAGAGAGGATGAGATGATGCAGGAAGGTGTTTTGAGGGTGCTTAAAGTGTCTTCACAGGGGATGAGATGATACAGGAAGGTGTTTTGAGGGTGCTTAAAGTGTCTTTAAAAGGGATGAGATGATGCAGGAAGGTGTTTTGAGGGTGCTTAAAGTGTCTTTAAAGGGGATGAGATGATGCAGGAAGGTGTTTTGAGGGTGCTCAAACTGTCTTCAGGGAGGATGAGATGATGCAGGAAGGTGTTTTGATGGTGCTTAAAGTGTCTTCAGAGAGGATGAGATGATGCAGGAAGGCGTTTTGAGGGTGCTTAAAATGTCTTTAAAGGGGATGAGATGTTGCAGGAAGGTGTTTTGAGGGTGCTTAAAGCGTCTTCAGAGAGGATGAGATGATGCAAGATGGTGTTTTGATGGTGCTTAAAGTGTCTTCAGAGAGGATGAGATGATGCAGGAAGGTGTTTTGAGGGTGCTTAAAGTGTCTTCAGAGAGGATGAGATGATGCAGGAAGGTGTTTTGAGGGTGCTTAAAGTGTCTTTAAAAGGGATGAGCTGATGCAGGAAGGTGTTTTGAGGGTGCTTAAAATGTCTTTAAAGGGGATGAGATGATGCAGGAAGGTGTTTTGAGGGTGCTTAAAGTGTCTTTAGAGAGGATGAGATGATGCTGGAAGGTGTTTTGAGGGTGCCTAAAATGTCTTTAAAAGGGATGAGATGATGCAGGAAGGTGTTTTGAGGGTGCTTAAAGTGTCTTCAGATAGGATGAGATGATGCAGGAAGGTGTTTTGAGGGTGCTTAAAGTGTCTTCAGAGAGGATGAGATGATGCAGGATGGTGTTTTGAGGGTGCTTAAAGTGTCTTCAGAGAGGATGAGATGATGCAGCAAGGTGTTTTGAGGGTGCTTAAAGTGTCTTCAGAGAGGATGAGATGATGCATGAAGGTGTTTTGAGGGTGTTTAAAGTGTCTTTAAAGGGGATGAGATGATGCATGAAGGTGTTTTGAGGGTGCTTAAAGTGTCTTCAGAGAGGATGAGATGATGCAGGAAGGTGTTTTGAGGGTGCTTAAAGTGTCTTCAAAGGGGATGAGATGATGCAGGAAGGTGTTTTGAGGGTGCTTAAAGTGTCTTCAGAGAGGATGAGATGATGCAGGAAGGTGTTTTGAGGGTGCTTAAAGTGTCTTCAGAGAGGATGAGATGATGCAGGAAGGTGTTTTGAGGGTGCTTAAAATGTCTTCAGAGTGGATGAGATGATGCAGGAAGGTGTTTTGACGGTGCTTAAAGTGTCTTCAGAGAGGATGAGATGCTGCAGGATGGTGTTTTGATGGTGCTTAAAGTGTCTTCAGAGAGGATGAGAGGATGCAGCAAGGTGTTTTGAGGGTGCTTAAAGTGTCTTCAGAGAGGATGAGATGATGCAGGAAGGTGTTTTGAGGGTGCTTAAAGTGTCTTTAAAGGGGATGAGATGATGCATGAAGGTGTTTTGAGGGTGCTTAAAGTGTCTTCAGAGAGGATGAGATGATGCAGGAAGGTGTTTTGAGGGTGCTCAAAGTATCTTCGGAGAGGATGAGATGATGCAGGAAGGTGTTTTGAGGGTGCTTAAAGTGTCTTTAAAAGGGATGAGATGATGCAGGAAGGTGTTTTGCGGGTGCTTAAAGTGTCTTCAGAGAGGATGAGATGATGCAGGAAGGTGTTTTGAGGGTGCTTAAAGTGTCTTCAGAGAGGATGAGATGATGCAGGAAGGTGATTTGAGGGTGCTTATAGTGTCTTCATAGAGGATGAGATGATGCAGGAAGGTGTTTTGAGGGTGCTTAAAGTGTCTTCAGAGAGGATGAGATGATGCAGGAAGGTGTTTTGAGGGTGCTTAAAGTGTCTTTAAAGGGGATGAGATGATGCAGGAAGGTGTTTTGCGGGTGCTTAAAGTGTCTTCAGAGAGGATGAGATAATGCAGAAAGGTGTTTCGAGGGTGCTTAAAGTGTCTTTAAAGGGGATGAGATGATGCAGGAAGGTAATTTGCGGGTGCTTAAAGTGTCTTCAGAGAGGATGAGATGATGCAGAAAGGTGTTTCGAGGGTGCCTAAAGTGTCTTCAGAGAGGATGAGATGATGCAGGAAGGTGTTTTGAGGGTTCATAAAGTGTCTTCAGAGAGGATGAGATGATGCAGGAAGGTGTTTTGAGGGTGCTTAAAGTGTCTTCAGAGAGGATGAGATGATGCAGGAAGGTGTTTTGAGGGTGCCTAAAGTGTCTTCAGAGCGGATGAGATGATGCAGGAAGGTGTTTTGAGGGTGCTTAAAGTGTCTTTAAAGGGGATGAGATGATGCAGGAAGGTGTTTTGCGGGTGCTTAAAGTGTCTTCAGAGAGGATGAGATTAGGCAGAAAGGTGTTTCGAGGGTGTTTAAAGTGTCTTCAGAGAGGATGAGATGATGCAGGAAGGTGTTTTGAGGGTGCTTATAGTGTCTTCAGAGAGGATGAGATGATGCAGGAAGGTGTTTTGAGGGTGCTTAAAGTGTCTTTAAAGGGGATGAGATGATGCAGGAAGGTGTTTTGAGGGTGCTTAAAGTGTCTTCAGAGAGGATGAGATGATGCAGGAAGGTGTTTTGAGGGTGCTTAAAGTGTCTTCAGAGAGGATGAGATGATGCAGGAAGGTGTTTTGAGGGATGATAAAGTGTCTTCAGAGAGGATGAGATGATGCAGGAAGGTGTTTTGAGGGTGCTTAAAGTGTCTTCAGAGAGGATGAGATGATGCAGGAAGGTGTTTTGAGGGTACTTAAAGTGTCTTCAGAGAGGATGAGATGATGCAGGAAGGTGTTTTGAGGGTGCTTAAAGTGTCTTCAGAGAGGATGAGCTGATGCAGGAAGGTGTTTTGAGGGTGCTTATAGTGTCTTCAGAGAGGATGGGATGATGCAGGAAGGTGTTTTGAGGGTTCATAAAGTGTCTTCAGAGAGGATGAGATGATGCAGGAAGGTGTTTTGAGGGTGCTTAAAGTGTCTTCAGAGAGGATGAGATGATGCAGGAAAGTGTTTTAAGGGTGCTTAAAGTGTCTTGAAAGGGGATGAGATGATACAGGAAATTGTTTTGAGGGTGCTTAAAGTGTCTTCAGAGAGGATGAGATGATGCAGGAAGGTGTTTTGAGGGTGCTTAAAGTGTCTTCAGAGAGGATGAGATTATGCAAGAAGGTGTTTTGAGGGTGCTTAAAGTGTCTTCAGAGAGGATGAGATTATGCAGGAAGGTGTTTTGCGGGTGCTCAAAGTGTCCTCAGAGAGGATGAGATGATGCAGGAAGGTATTTTGAGGGTGCTTAAAGTGTCTTTAAAGGGGATGAGATGATGCAGGAAGGTGTTTTGCGGGTGCTTAAAGTGTCTTCAGAGATAATGAGATGATGCAGGAAGGTGTTTTGAGGGTGTTTAAAGTGTCTTCAGAGAGGATGAGATGATGCAGGAAGGTGTTTTGAGGGTGCTTATAGTGTCTTCAGAGAGGATGAGATGATGCAGGAATGTGTTTTGAGGGTTCATAAAGTGTCTTCAGAGAGGATGAGATGATGCAGGAAGGTGTTTTGAGGGTGCTTAAAGTGACTTCAGAGAGGATGAGATGATGCAGGAAGGTGTTTTGAGGGTGCCTAAAGTGTCTTCAGAGCGGATGAGATGATGCAGGAAGGTGTTTTGAGGGTGCTTAAAGTGTCTTCAGAGAGGATGAGATGATGCAGGAAGGTGTTTTGAGGGTGCTTAAAGTGTCTTCAGAGAGGATGAGATGATGCAGGAAGGTGTTTTGAGGGTGCTTATAGTGTCTTCAGAGAGGATGAGATGATGCAGGAATGTGTTTTGAGGGTTCATAAAGTGTCTTCAGAGAGGATGAGATGATGCAGGAAGGTGTTTTGAGGGTGCTTAAAGTGACTTCAGAGAGGATGAGATGATGCAGGAAGGTGTTTTGAGGGTGCCTAAAGTGTCTTCAGAGCGGATGAGATGATGCAGGAAGGTGTTTTGAGGGTGCTTAAAGTGTCTTCAGAGAGGATGAGATGATGCAGGAAGGTGTTTTGAGGGTGCTTAAAGTGTCTTTAAAGGGGATGAGATGATGCAGGAAGGTGTTTTGCGGGTGCTTAAAGTGTCTTCAGAGAGGATGAGATGATGCAGGAAGGTGATTTGAGGGTGCTTATAGTGTCTTCATAGAGGATGAGATGATGCAGGAAGGTGTTTTGAGGGTGCTTAAAGTGTCTTCAGAGAGGATGAGATGATGCAGGAAGGTGTTTTGAGGGTGCTTAAAGTGTCTTTAAAGGGGATGAGATGATGCAGGAAGGTGTTTTGAAGGTTCATAAAGTGTCTTCAGAGAGGATGAGATGATGCAGGAAGGTGTTTTGAGGGTACTTAAAGTGTCCTCAGAGAGGATGAGATGATGCAGGAAGGTGTTTTGAGGGTGCTTAAAGTGTCTTTAAAAGGGATGAGATGATGCAGGAAGGTGTTTTGCGGGTGCTTAAAGTGTCTTCAGAGAGGATGAGATGATGCAGGAAGGTGTTTTGAGGGTGCTTAAAGTGTCTTCAGAGAGGATGAGATGATGCAGGAAGGTGATTTGAGGGTGCTTATAGTGTCTTCATAGAGGATGAGATGATGCAGGAAGGTGTTTTGAGGGTGCTTAAAGTGTCTTCAGAGAGGATGAGATGATGCAGGAAGGTGTTTTGAGGGTGCTTAAAGTGTCTTTAAAGGGGATGAGATGATGCAGGAAAGTGTTTTGAAGGTTCATAAAGTGTCTTCAGAGAGGATGAGATGATGCAGGAAGGTGTTTTGAGGGTGCTTAAAGTGTCTTCAGAGAGGATGAGATGATGCAGGAAGGTGTTTTGAGGGTGCTTAAAGTGTCTTCAGAGAGGATGAGATGATGCAGGAAGGTGTTTTTAGGGTGCTTAAAGTGTCTTCAGAGAGGATGAGATGATGCAGGAAGGTGTTTTGAGGGTGCTTAAAATGTCTTTAAAGGGAATGAGATGATGCAGGAAGGTGTTTTGAGGGTGCTTAAAATGTCTTTAAAAGGGATGAGATGATGCAGGAAGGTGTTTTGAGGGATCATAAAGTGTCTTCAGAGAGGATGAGATGATGCAGGAAGGTGTTTTGAGGGTTCATAAAGTGTCTTCAGAGAGGATGAGATGATGCAGGAAGGTGTTTTGAGGGTGCTTAAAGTGACTTCAGAGAGGATGAGATGATGCAGGAAAGTGTTTTAAGGGTGCTTAAAGTGTCTTGAAAGGGGATGAGATGATACAGGAAATTGTTTTGAGGGTGCTTAAAGTGTCTTCAGAGGGGATGAGATGATGCAGGAAGGTGTTTTGAGGGTTCATAAAGTGTCTTCAGAGAGGATGAGATGATGCAGGAAGGTGTTTTGAGGAAACTTAAAGTGTCCTCAGAGAGGATGAGATGATGCAGGAAGGTGTTTTGAGGGTGCTTAAAGTGTCTTTAAAAGGGATGAGATGATGCAGGAAGGTGTTTTGCGGGTGCTTAAAGTGTCTTCAGAGAGGATAAGATGATGCAAGAAGGTGTTTTGAGGGTGCTTAAAGTGTCTTCAGAGAGGATGAGATGATGCAGGAAGGTGTTTTGAGGGTGCTTAAAGTGTCTTCAGAGAGGATGAGATGATGCAGGAAGGTGTTTTGAGGGTGCTTAAAGTGTCTTTAAAGGAGATGAGATGATGCAGGAAGGTGTTTTGAAGGTTCATAAAGTGTCTTCAGAGAGGATGAGATGATGCAGGAAGGTGTTTTGAGGGTGCTTAAAGTGTCTTCAGAGAGGATGAGATGATGCAGGAAGGTGTTTTGAGGGTGCTTAAAGTGTCTTCAGAGAGGATGAGATGATGCAGGAAGGTGTTTTGAGGGTGCTTAAAGTGTCTTCAGAGAGGATGAGATGATGCAGGAAGGTGTTTTTAGGGTGCTTAAAGTGTCTTTAAAGGAGATGAGATGATGCAGGAAGGTGTTTTGAAGGTTCATAAAGTGTCTTCAGAGAGGATGAGATGATGCAGGAAGGTGTTTTGAGGGTGCTTAAAGTGTCTTCAGAGAGGATGAGATGATGCAGGAAGGTGTTTTGAGGGTGCTTACAGTGTCTTCAGAGAGGATGAGATGATGCAGGAAGGTGTTTTGAGGGTGCTTAAAGTGTCTTCAGAGAGGATGAGATGATGCAGGAAGGTGTTTTTAGGGTGCTTAAAGTGTCTTCAGAGAGGATGAGATGATGCAGGAAGGTGTTTTGAGGGTGCTTAAAGTGTCTTCAGAGAGGATGAGATGATGCAGGAAGGTGTTTTGAGGGTGCTTAAAATGTCTTTAAAGGGAATGAGATGATGCAGGAAGGTGTTTTGAGGGTGCTTAAAATGTCTTTAAAAGGGATGAGATGATGCAGGAAGGTGTTTTGAGGGTGCTTAAAGTGTCTTCAGAGAGGATGAGATGATGCCGGAAGGTGATTTGAGGGTGCTTAAAGTGTCTTCATAGAGGATGAGATGATGCAGGAAGGTGTTTTGAGGGTGCTTAAAGTGTCTTCAGAGAGGATGAGATGATGCAGGAAGGTGTTTTGAGGGTGCTTAAAATGGCTTCAGAGAGGATGAGATGATGCAGGAAGGTGTTTTGAGGGTTCATAAAGTGTCTTAAGAGAGGATGAGATGATGCAGGAAGGTGTTTTGAGGGTGCTTAAAGTGTCTTCAGAGAGGATGAGATGATGCAGGAAGGTGTTTTGAGGGTGCTTAAAGTGTCTTCAGAGAGGATGAGATGATGCAGGAAGGTGTTTTTAGGGTGCTTAAAGTGTCTTCAGAGAGGATGAGATGATGCAGGAAGGTGTTTTGAGGGTGCTTAAAGTGTCTTCAGAGAGGATGAGATGATGCAGGAAGGTGTTTTTAGGGTGCTTAAAGTGTCTTCAGAGAGGATGAGATGATGCAGGAAGGTGTTTTGAGGGTACTTAAAGTGTCTTAAGAGAGGATGAGATGATGCAGGAAGGTGTTTTGAGGGTGCTTAAAATGTCTTCAGAGAGGATGAGATGATGCAGGAAGGTGTTTTGAGGGTTCATAAAGAGTCTTAAGAGAGGATGAGATGATGACCTTCCTGCAGGGTGCTTAAAATGTCTTAAGAGAGGATGAGATGATGCAGGAAGGTGTTTTGAGGGTGCTTAAAGTGTCTTTAAAGGGGATGAGATGATGCAGGAAGGTGTTTTGAAGGTTCATAAAGTGTCTTCAGAGAGGATGAGATGATGCAGGAAGGTGTTTTGAGGGTGCTTAAAGTGTCTTCAGAGAGGATGAGATGATGCAGGAAGGTGTTTTGAGGGTGCTTAAAGTGTCTTCAGAGAGGATGAGATGATGCAGGAAGGTGTTTTGAGGGATCAAATAGTGTCTTCAGAGAGGATGAGATGATGCAGGAAGGTGTTTTGAGGGTGCTTAAATTGTCTTCAGAGAGGATGAGATGATGCAGGAAGGTGTTTTGAGGGTTCATAAAGAGTCTTAAGAGAGGATGAGATGATGCAGGAAGGTGTTTTGAGGGTGCTTAAAGTGTCTTAAGAGAGGATGAGATGATGCAGGAAGGTGTTTTGAGGGTGCTTAAAGTGTCTTTAAAGGGGATGAGATGATGCAGGAAGGTGTTTTGAAGGTTCATAAAGTGTCTTCAGAGAGGATGAGATGATGCAGGAAGGTGTTTTGAGGGAGCTTAAAGTGTCTTCAGAGAGGATGAGATGATGCAGGAAGGTGTTTTGAGGGTGCTTAAAGTGTCTTAAGAGAGGATGAGATGATGCAGGAAGGTGTTTTGAGGGATCAAAAAGTGTCTTCAGAGAGGATGAGATGATGCAGGAAGGTGTTTTGAGGGTGCTTAAAATGTCTTCAGAGAGGATGAGATGATGCAGGAAGGTGTTTTGAGGGTTCATAAAGAGTCTTAAGAGAGGATGAGATGATGCAGGAAGGTGTTTTGAGGGTGCTTAAAGTGTCTTCAGAGAGGATGAGATGATGCAGGAAGGTGTTTTGAGGGTGCTTAAAGTGTCTTTAAAGGGGATGAGATGATGCAGGAAGGTGTTTTGAAGGTTCATAAAGTGTCTTCAGAGAGGATGAGATGATGCAGGAAGGTGTTTTGAGGGTGCTTAAAGTGTCTTCAGAGAGGATGAGATGATGCAGGAAGGTGTTTTGAGGGTGCTTAAAGTGTCTTCAGAGAGGATGAGATGATGCAGGAAGGTGTTTTTAGGGTGCTTAAAGTGTCTTCAGAGAGGATGAGATGATGCAGGAAGGTGTTTTTAGGGTGCTTAAAGTGTCTTCAGAGAGGATGAGATGATGCAGGAAGGTGTTTTGAGGGTGCTTAAAGTGTCTTTAAAGGGGATGAGATGATGCAGGAAGGTGTTTTGAGGGTGCTTAAAATGTCCTTAAAAGGGATGAGATGATGCAGGAAGGTGTTTTGAGGGTGCTTAAAGTGTCTTCAGAGAGGATGAGATGATGCCGGAAGGTGATTTGAGGGTGCTTATAGTGTCTTCATAGAGGATGAGATGATGCAGGAAGGTGTTTTGAGGGTGCTTAAAGTGTCTTCAGAGAGGATGAGATGATGCAGGAAGGTGTTTTGAGGGTGCTTAAAATGGCTTCAGAGAGGATGAGATGATGCAGGAAGGTGTTTTGAGGGTTCATAAAGTGTCTTAAGAGAGGATGAGATGATGCAGGAAGGTGTTTTGAGGGTTCATAAAGTGTCTTTAGAGAGGATGAGATGATGCAGGAAGGTGTTTTGAGGGTGCTTAAAGTGTCTTAAGAGAGGATGAGATGATGCAGGAAGGTGTTTTGAGGGTGCTTAGAGTGTCTTCAGAGAGGATGAGATGATGCAGGAAGGTGTTTTTAGGGTGCTTTAAGTGTCTTCAGAGAGGATGAGATGATGCAGGAAGGTGTTTTTAGGGTGCTTAAAGTGTCTTCAGAGAGGATGAGATGATACAGGAAGGTGTTTCGAGGGTTCATAAAGTGTCTTCAGAGAGGATGAGATGATGCAGGAAGGTGTTTTGAGGGTTCATAAAGTGTCTTCAGAGAGGATGAGATGATGCAGGAAGGTGTTTTGAGGGTGCTTAAAGTGTCTTCAGAGAGGATGAGATGATGCAGGAAGGTGTTTTGAGGGTTCATAAAGTGTCTTCAGAGAGGATGAGATGATGCAGGAAGGTGTTTTGAGGGTGTTTAAAGTGTCTTCAGAGAGGATGAGATGATGCAGGAAGGTGTTTTGAGGGTGCTTAAAGTGTCTTTAAAGGGGATGAGATGATGCAGAAAGGTGTTTTGCGGGTGCTTAAAGTGTCTTCAGAGAGGATGAGATGATGCAGGAAGGTGTTTTGAGGGTGCCTAAAGTGACTTCAGAGAGGATGAGATGATGCAGGAAGGTGTTTTGAGGGTACTTAAAGTGTCTTCAGAGAGGATGAGATGATGCAGGAAGGTGTTTTGAGGGTGCTTAAAGTGTCTTTAAAGGGGATCAGATGATGCAGGAAGGTGTTTTGAAGGTTCATAAAGTGTCTTCAGAGAGGATGAGATGATGCAGGAAGGTGTTTTGAGGGAGCTTAAAGTGTCTTCAGAGAGGATGAGATGATGCAGGAAGGTGTTTTGAGGGTGCTTAAAGTGTCTTAAGAGAGGATGAGATGATGCAGGAAGGTGTTTTGAGGGATCAAAAAGTGTCTTCAGAGAGGATGAGATGATGCAGGAAGGTGTTTTGAGGGTGCTTAAAGTGTCTTCAGAGAGGATGAGATGATGCAGGAAGGTGTTTTGAGGGTGCTTAAAGTGTCTTTAAAGGGGATCAGATGATGCAGGAAGGTGTTTTGAAGGTGCTTAAAGTGTCTTAAGAGAGGATGAGATGATGCAGGAAGGTGTTTTGAGGGTGCCTAAAGTGACTTCAGAGAGGATGAGATGATGCAGGAAGGTGTTTTGAGGGTGCTTAAAGTGTCTTCAGAGAGGATGAGATGATGCAGGAAGGTGTTTTGAGGGTGCTTAAAGTGTCTTTAAAGGGGATCAGATGATGCAGGAAGGTGTTTTGAAGGTTCATAAAGTGTCTTCAGAGAGGATGAGATGATGCAGGAAGGTGTTTTGAGGGTGCTTAAAATGTCTTCAGAGAGGATGAGATGATGCAGGAAGGTGTTTTGAGGGTTCATAAAGAGTCTTAAGAGAGGATGAGATGATGCAGGAAGGTGTTTTGAGGGTGCTTAAAGTGTCTTCAGAGAGGATGAGATGATGCAGGAAGGTGTTTTGAGGGTGCTTAAAGTGTCTTTAAAGGGGATGAGATGATGCAGGAAGGTGTTTTGAAGGTCCATAAAGTGTCTTCAGAGAGGATGAGATGATGCAGGAAGGTGTTTTGAGGGTGCTTAAAGTGTCTTCAGAGAGGATGAGATGATGCAGCAAGGTGTTTTGAGGGTGCTTAAAGTGTCTTCAGAGAGGATGAGATGATGCAGGAAGGTGTTTTTAGGGTGCTTAAAGTGTCTTCAGAGAGGATGAGATGATGCAGGAAGGTGTTTTTAGGGTGCTTAAAGTGTCTTCAGAGAGGATGAGATGATGCAGGAAGGTGTTTTGAGGGTGCTTAAAATGTCTTTAAAGGGAATGAGATGATGCAGGAAGGTGTTTTGAGGGTGCTTAAAATGTCCTTAAAAGGGATGAGATGATGCAGGAAGGTGTTTTGAGGGTGCTTAAAGTGTCTTCAGAGAGGATGAGATGATGCCGGAAGGTGATTTGAGGGTGCTTATAGTGTCTTCATAGAGGATGAGATGATGCAGGAAGGTGTTTTGAGGGTGCTTAAAGTGTCTTCAGAGAGGATGAGATGATGCAGGAAGGTGTTTTGAGGGTGCTTAAAATGGCTTCAGAGAGGATGAGATGATGCAGGAAGGTGTTTTGAGGGTTCATAAAGTGTCTTAAGAGAGGATGAGATGATGCAGGAAGGTGTTTTGAGGGTTCATAAAGTGTTTTAAGAGAGGATGAGATGATGCAGGAAGGTGTTTTTAGGGTGCTTAAAGTGTCTTCAGAGAGGATGAGATGATGCAGGAAGGTGTTTTGAGGGTTCATAAAGAGTCTTCAGATAGGATGAGATGATGCAGGAAGGTGTTTTGAGGGTGCTTAAAGTGTCTTCAGAGAGGATGAGATGATGCAGGAAGGTGTTTTGAGGGTGCTTAAAGTGTCTTAAGAGAGGATGAGATGATGCAGGAAGGTGTTTTGAGGGTGCTTAAAGTGTCTTCAGAGAGGATGAGATGATGCAGGAAGGTGTTTTGAGGGTTCATAAAGTGTCTTCAGAGAGGATGAGATGATGCAGGAAGGTGTTTTGAGGGTGTTTAAAGTGTCTTCAGAGAGGATGAGATGATGCAGGAAGGTGTTTTGAGGGTGCTTAAAGTGTCTTTAAAGGGGATGAGATGATGCAGAAAGGTGTTTTGCGGGTGCTTAAAGTGTCTTCAGAGAGGATGAGATGATGCAGGAAGGTGTTTTGAGGGTGCCTAAAGTGACTTCAGAGAGGATGAGATGATGCAGGAAGGTGTTTTGAGGGTACTTAAAGTGTCTTCAGAGAGGATGAGATGATGCAGGAAGGTGTTTTGAGGGTGCTTAAAGTGTCTTTAAAGGGGATCAGATGATGCAGGAAGGTGTTTTGAGGGTGCTTAAAGTGTTTTTAAAGAGGATGAGATGATGCAGAAAGGTGTTTTGCGGGTGCTTAAAGTGTCTTCAGAGAGGATGAGATGATGCAGGAAGGTGTTTTGAGGGTATATAAAGAGTCTTCAGAGAGGATGAGATGATGCAGGAAGGTGTTTTGAGGGTGCTTAAAGTGTCTTCAGAGAGGATGAGATGATGCAGGAAGGTGTTTTGAGGGTGCTTAAAGTGTCTTCAGAGAGGATGAGATGATGCAGGAAGGTGTTTTGAGGGTGCTTAAAGTGTCTTCAGAGAGGATGAGATGATGCAGGAAGGTGTTTTGAGGGTACTTAAAGAGTCTTCAGAGAGGATGAGATGATGCAGGAAGGTGTTTTGCGGGTGCTTAAAGTGTCTTCAGAGAGGATGAGATGATGCAGGAAGGTGTTTTGAGGGTGCTTAAAGTGTCTTTAAAGGGGATGAGATGATGCAGGAAGGTGTTTTTAGGGTGCTTAAAGTGTCTTTAAAGGGGATGAGATGATGCAGAAAGGTGTTTTGCGGGTGCTTAAAGTGTCTTCAGAGAGGATGAGATGATGCAGGAAGGTGTTTTGAGGGTGCCTAAAGTGACTTCAGAGAGGATGAGATGATGCAGGAAGGTGTTTTGAGGGTACTTAAAGTGTCTTCAGAGAGGATGAGATGATGCAGGAAGGTGTTTTGAGGGTGCTTTAAGTGTCTTTAAAGGGGATGAGATGATGCAGGAAGGTGTTTTGAGGGTGCTTATAGTGTCTTCAGAGAGGATGAGATGATGCAGGAATGTGTTTTGAGGGTTCATAAAGTGTCTTCAGAGAGGATGAGATGATGCAGGAAGGTGTTTTGAGGGTGCTTAAAGTGTCTTCAGAGAGGATGAGATGATGCAGGAAGGTGTTTTGAGGGTGCTTAAAGTGTCTTTAAAGGGGATGAGATGATGCAGGAAGGTGTTTTGCGGGTGCTTATAGTGTCTTCAGAGAGGATGAGATAATGCAGAAAGGTGTTTCGAGGGTGCTTAAAGTGTCTTCAGAGAGGATGAGATGATGCAGGAAGGTGTTTTGAGGGTTCATAAAGTGTCTTCAGAGAGGATGAGATGATGCAGGAAGGTGTTTTGAGGGTGCTTAAAGTGTCTTCAGAGAGGATGAGATGATGCAGGAAGGTGTTTTGAGGGTGCTTAAAGTGTCTTTAAAGGGGATGAGATGATGCAGGAAGGTGTTTTGCGGGTGCTTAAAGTGTCTTCAGAGAGGATGAGATTATGCAGAAAGGTGTTTCGAGGGTGCTTAAAGTGTCTTCAGAGAGGATGAGATGATACAGGAAGGTGTTTTGAGGGTGCTTAAAGTGTCTTCAGAGGGAATGAGATGATGCAGGAAGGTGTTTTGAGGGTGCTTAAAGTGTCTTTAAAGGGGATGAGATGATGCAGAAAGGTGTTTTGCGGGTGCTTAAAGTGTCTTCAGAGAGGATGAGATGATGCAGGAAGGTGTTTTGAGGGTGCCTAAAGTGACTTCAGAGAGGATGAGATGATGCAGGAAGGTGTTTTGAGGGTACTTAAAGTGTCTTCAGAGAGGATGAGATGATGCAGGAAGGTGTTTTGAGGGTCCTTAAAGTGTCTTTAAAGGGGATGAGAGGATGCAGGAAGGTGTTTTGAGGGTGCTTAAAGTGTCTTCAGAGAGGATGAGATGATGCAGGAAGGTGTTTTGAGGGTACTTAAAGAGTCTTTAAAGGGCATGAGATGATGCAGGAAGGTGTTTTTAGGGTGCTTAAAGTGTCTTTAAAGGGGATGAGATGATGCAGGAAGGTGTTTTTAGGGTGCTTAAAGTGTCTTTAAAGGGGATGAGATGATGCAGGAAGGTGTTTTGAGGGTGCTTAAAGTGTCTTTAAAGGGGATGAGATGATGCAGGAAGGTGTTTTTAGGGTGCTTAAAGTGTCTTTAAAGGGGATGAGATGATGCAGGAAGGTGTTTTGGAGTTACTTAAAGTGTCTTCAGCGAGGATGAGATGATGCAGGAAGGTGTTTTTAGGGTGCTTAAAGTGTCTTTAAAGGGGATGAGATGATGCAGGAAGGTGTTTTGAGGGTGCTTAAAGTGTCTTTAGAGAGGATGAGATGATGCATGAAGGTGTTTTGAGGGTGCTTAAAGTGTCTTTAAAGGGGATGAGATGATGCAGGAAGGTGTTTTGAGGGTGCTTAAAGTGCCTTCAGAGAGGATGAGATGATGCAGGAAGGTGTTTTGAGGGTGCTTAAAGTGTCTTTAAAGGGGATGAGATGATGCAGGAAGGTGTTTTGAGGGTGCTTAAAGTGCCTTCAGAGAGGATGAGATGATGCATGAAGGTGTTTTGAGGGTGCTTAAAGTGTCTTTAAAGGGGATGAGATGATGCAGGAAGGTGTTTTGAGGGTGCTTAAAGTGCCTTCAGAGAGGATGAGATGATGCAGGAAGGTGTTTTGAGGGTGCTTAAAGTGTCTTTAAAGGGGATGAGATGATGCAGGAAGGTGTTTTGAGGGTGCTTAAAGTGCCTTCAGAGAGGATGAGATGATGCAGGAAGGTGTTTTGAGGGTGCTTAAAGTGTCTTTAAAGGGGATGAGATGATGCAGGAAGGTGTTTTGACGCTGCTTAAAGTGTCTTCAGAGGTCGATGAGATGATGCAGGAAGGTGTTTTGATGGTGCTTAAAGTGTCTTTAAAGGGGATGAGATGATGCAGGAAGGTGTTTTGAGGGCGCTTAAAGTGTCTTCAGCGAGGATGAGATGATGCAGGAAGGTGTTTTTAGGGTGCTTAAAGTGTCTTTAAAGGGAATGAGATGATGCAGGAAGGTGTTTTGGAGGTACTTAAAGTGTCTTAAGCGAGGATGAGATGATGCAGGAAGGTGTTTTTAGGGTGCTTAAAGTGTCTTTAAAGGGGATGAGATGATGCAGGAAGGTGTTTTGAGGGTGCTTAAAGTGCCTTCAGAGAGGATGAGATGATGCAGGAAGGTGTTTTGAGGGTGCTTAAAGTGTCTTTAAAGGGGATGAGATGATGCAGGAAGGTGTTTTGAGGGTGCTTAAAGTGCCTTCAGAGAGGATGAGATGATGCAGGAAGGTGTTTTGATGGTGCTTAAAGTGTCTTTAAAGGGGATGAGATGATGCAGGAAGGTGTTTTGAGGGCGCTTAAAGTGTCTTCAGCGAGGATGAGATGATGCAGGAAGGTGTTTTTAGGGTGCTTAAAGTGTCTTTAAAGGGGATGAGATGATGCAGGAAGGTGTTTTGGAGGTACTTAAAGTGTCTTAAGCGAGGATGAGATGATGCAGGAAGGTGTTTTTAGGGTGCTTAAAGTGTCTTTAAAGGGGATGAGATGATGCAGGAAGGTGTTTTGAGGGCGCTTTAAGTGTCTTCAGAGAGGATGAGATGATACAGGAAGGTGTTTCGAGGCTGCTTATAGTGTCTTCAGAGAGGATGAGATGATGCAGGAAGGTGTTTTGAGGGTGCTTAAAGTGTCTTCAGAGAGGATGAGATGATGCAGGAAGGTGTTTTGAGGGTGCTTAAAGTGTCTTTAAAGGGGATGAGATGATGCAGGAAGGTGTTTTGAGGGCGCTTTAAGTGTCTTCAGAGAGGATGAGATGATGCAGGAAGGTGTTTCGAGGCTGCTTATAGTGTCTTCTGAGAGGATGAGATGATGCAGGAAGGTGTTTTGAGCGTGCTTAAAGTGTCTTTAAAGGGGATGAGATGATGCAGGAAGGTGTTTTTAGGGTGCTTAAAGTGTCTTTAAAGGGGATGAGATGATGCAGGAAGGTGTTTTGGAGTTACTTAAAGTGTCTTCAGCGAGGATGAGATGATGCAGGAAGGTGTTTTTAGGGTGCTTAAAGTGTCTTCAGAGAGGATCAGATGATGCAGGAAGGTGTTTTGAGGGTGCTTAAAGTGTCTTCAGAGAGGATGAGATGATGCAGGAAGGTGTTTTGAGGGTGCTTAAAGTGTCTTCAGAGAGGATCAGATGATGCAGGAAGGTGTTTTGAGGGTTCATAAAGTGTCTTCAGAGAGGATCAGATGATGCAGGAAGGTGTTTTTAGGGTGCTTAAAGTGTCTTCAGAGAGGATGAGATGATGCAGGAAGGTGTTTTGGAGGTACTTAAAGTGTCTTAAGCGAGGATGAGATGATGCAGGAAGGTGTTTTTAGGGTGCTTAAAGTGTCTTTAAAGGGGATGAGATGATGCAGGAAGGTGTTTTGAGGGCGCTTTAAGTGTCTTCAGAGAGGATGAGATGATACAGGAAGGTGTTTCGAGGCTGCTTATAGTGTCTTCAGAGAGGATGAGATGATGCAGGAAGGTGTTTTGAGGGTGCTTAAAGTGTCTTCAGAGAGGATGAGATGATGCAGGAAGGTGTTTTGAGGGTGCTTAAAGTGTCTTTAAAGGGGATGAGATGATGCAGGAAGGTGTTTTGAGGGCGCTTTAAGTGTCTTCAGAGAGGATGAGATGATGCAGGAAGGTGTTTTGAGGGTGCTTAAAGTGTCTTCAGAGAGGATGAGATGATGCAGGAAGGTGTTTTGAGCGTGCTTAAAGTGTCTTTAAAGGGGATGAGATGATGCAGGAAGGTGTTTTTAGGGTGCTTAAAGTGTCTTTAAAGGGGATGAGATGATGCAGGAAGGTGTTTTGGAGTTACTTAAAGTGTCTTCAGCGAGGATGAGATGATGCAGGAAGGTGTTTTTAGGGTGCTTAAAGTGTCTTCAGAGAGGATCAGATGATGCAGGAAGGTGTTTTGAGGGTGCTTAAAGTGTCTTCAGAGAGGATGAGATGATGCAGGAAGGTGTTTTGAGGGTGCTTAAAGTGTCTTCAGAGAGGATCAGATGATGCAGGAAGGTGTTTTGAGGGTTCATAAAGTGTCTTCAGAGAGGATCAGATGATGCAGGAAGGTGTTTTTAGGGTGCTTAAAGTGTCTTCAGAGAGGATGAGATGATGCAGGAAGGTGTTTTGAGGGTTCATAAAGTGTCTTCAGAGAGGATCAGATGATGCAGGAAGGTGTTTTGAGGGTGCTTAAAGTGTCTTTAGAGAGGATGAGATGATGCAGGAAGGTGTTTTGAGGGTGCTTAAAGTGCCTTCAGAGAGGATGAGATGATGCAGGAAGGTGTTTTGAGGGTGCTTAAAGTGTCTTCAGAGAGGATGAGATGATGCAGGAAGGTGTTTTGAGCGTGCTTAAAGTGTCTTTAAAGGGGATGAGATGATGCAGGAAGGTGTTTTTAGGGTGCTTAAAGTGTCTTTAAAGGGGATGAGATGATGCAGGAAGGTGTTTTGGAGTTACTTAAAGTGTCTTCAGCGAGGATGAGATGATGCAGGAAGGTGTTTTTAGGGTGCTTATAGTGTCTTTAAAGGGGATGAGATGATGCAGGAAGGTGTTTTGAGGGTGCTTATAGTGCCTTCAGAGAGGATGAGATGATGCAGGAAGGTGTTTTGAGGGTGCTTAAAGTGTCTTCAGAGAGGATGAGATGATGCATGAAGGTGTTTTGAGGGTGCTTGAAGTGTCTTTAAAGGGGATGAGATGATGCAGGAAGGTGTTTTGAGGGTGCTTAAAGTGTCTTCAGAGTGAATGAGATGATGCAGGAAGGTGTTTTGAGGGTGCAAAAAGTGTCTTCAGAGTGAATAAGATGATGTAGGAAGGTGTTTTGAGGGTGCTTAAAGTGTCTTCAGAGGGAATGACATGATGCAGGAAGATGTTTTGAGGGTGCATAAAGTGTCTTCAGAGTGAATGAGATGATGTAAGAAGGTGTTTTAAGGGTGCTTCAAGTATCTTCAGAGGGAGAGTTGGAGCGTTCGCTCGTCTAGGAAGGACGCCGTTCGATCGGCTCCGGTTGAAATCGTTCTTAACACCGTGATTTGGCTATCGATTCAAATAATTTTGTTTTGATCGCGACCCGAGATAAGAGTGTACGCTTGTGCAAGTGAAAAAGGTGTGTTTAGTGCCGGGGAAGTGTTTCTAGTAAACAAAGCGCGCTTGGCCAGCAGGTCGGTGCTTGCGTAGTGATCAGTCGAGTGCCCTCGTGTGCGTGAAGGCAGGATTATCGGACCACCAATCCCGTTTACAAGTGGTGTGTTGGAAAGCTTCCGCCCGCGGTCAACCTGCTATGCCGTTACAGGATGAGCGCAAATGAGGGTAACAATAATCCTTTGGGCGCGGCGATGAAGGATATTGGTGCTTTCTTTGGCAGAAGCAGTAAAATCCAGCGAACGCCAGCTGCGGACGCGGAGAGCAGCACGAAAGCAGCGGAGAATGCGTCAAGCACTCAGGTGGTAACGCCAACTGCTAGACCGCCAACGGTGGAGGGGAAGGTAGATGCGAAGCAAAATGATGATGGCAGGCTTGGGGAAGCGCTGGAAGCAGCGAAGGCCCTTCATGAGTTTGTGAAGGATCGAAACAATGTCCATAAGGACATTAAGAGAATGACGGTGAAAATTGTGGCGGCGATAACAGCCTACCAGCGCGAACGCGTGACGGCCGTTACAGTGGAAAGTGCACGCGTAGTTGAGATGGGGGCTAGCAGTAGTGATGGGTCGGCCGCTCCGAACCCAACTCCGGCCAACTCAGTAAAAAGATCCCGCGCGATAAGATCACCCGAGGAGGCGATGGGGGGTCAGACGAAACCGAAGAGTGATGAGGTGCCGGACGTGTCGAGGGAAGGAAGCCGGCAAACTCAAAAAAACAGAAACGATAAGCCCAAGAAGCCTAAAATGGTCGATCCGGAAGAAAAAGTGGAAAAAGTGAGTCGCAGCGGAAACGCGATCCTGGTTGAGGCAAATGAGGCGGCGTCGTATGCGGATATTCTGCGAAGAATGAAGTGCGACCCGGAGCTAAGAAGCCTAGGGGAAAGTGTTTATCGAGTGAGGCGCACCCGAAATAACGAGTTGCTCATAGAGCTCAACAGAGGCGTGCAAGCGACGGAATTAAAATGCCACGAGGCTCTACAAAAGTCGGTGGGGGATGGCGGGCAAGTAAAGATGCTCAGCAAAGTAGAGACAATTGAGTGTCGGTACGTCGATGAGGTGACCTCGGCTGAGGATATTGAGGAGGCCCTAAAAAGGCAGACAGGCATTGGGGAGGAGGCACGGATGCAGGTTAAGATGCGGATGGCGTTTGGTGGCATGCAAACGGCCTCCATCAAAGTGGCATCTAGTATTGCGCCCAAGATCCTGGCGGTAGGGAAGATTAGAGTAGGGTGGACGGTATGCCCACTGCGTTTGGTCGAAAAGCCAAAGCAGTGTTTCAAGTGTTGGGGAGCAGGACACCAGCAAATGGAACTGCAAGGGACCGGACCGCTCGAACACCTGCATGCGGTGTGGTGAAGTTGGTCACCGAGCAGGAGGCTGCAACAAGGAGCAGAAATGCGTCCTCTGTCCACCAGATAGGTGCAACCATCGCATGGGGGGACCGGACTGCAAGGCGCGCTGGTAACTGAGAAAGCCATGGAGGTGATCCAGCTGAACCTCAACCACTGTGAGCTGGCTCAGCAGGTGCTGTGGCAAACGTTGGTAGAGGCGAATGTGGACGTGGCGCTACTCTCGGAGCCATACCAGGTGCCCGTTGGTGACCAAAGCTGGGTGGTAGACAAGACGGGGAAAGCAGCAATCCTAGCTGGGGGTAAGTACCCCATCCAGAGCGTCATCTGCAGGGATCACGAGGGGTTCGTCATAGCCGTGATAAACTCGATAGTGTGCTGCAGCATTTACGCTCCCCCCAGTTGGTCCCCCGCAAAATTCGAAGAGTTTCTCAACACGCTGTCGATGGAGCTAGCTGGTAGAGGAGCAGTGGTCGTCGGGGGCGATTTCAATGCTTGGTCAGTGGAATGGGGTAGCAACTCCACAAACCAGCGAGGAACGAGTGTTGCAGAATGCTTCGCGATGCTGGACCTGCAGCTGCTCAACGACGGCGAAACAAGTACCTTTCGGAGAAATGGCAGGACATCTATAGTGGACGTGACCTTCTGCAGTCAACGGCTGGCAACTGGAGCAGATTGGAGAGTGCTAGAGGACGATACCCTCAGTGACCACCAAGCCATTCGCTTCTCGGTGGGACATACCCGTGGTCCATCAGGAAGCGGATATGGGGTCACGGGAGGATGGAGGACGCAGTGCTTCCACTCGGACACGTTCCTGGCAGCTCTAAGCCTCGGGGGCTTTGGCATCGCACCAACCAGTGCCGCTAAACTGGTAGACGTCTTATCGGACGCGTGTGATGCAACAATGCCGAGGAGGAGGCCATCCAGCTCGAAACGTCGGCCGAAGTACTGGTGGAACCAAGCCATCAAGGAGCTAAGGACGGCGTGCACCACGGCCCGTAGGAAGCAGCTGAGAGCCCGCTCCGATGTGTGTCGGGAGGAGCTGAAGCTGGTGTACCAAGCTGC
Organism: Anopheles ziemanni; assembly: GCF_943734765.1. Classification (NCBI taxonomy): domain Eukaryota; kingdom Metazoa; phylum Arthropoda; class Insecta; order Diptera; family Culicidae; genus Anopheles; species Anopheles ziemanni. Next base: position 103,907 of record NW_026690049.1, on the reverse strand, counting down.
CAGATCGGCCCTGAAAAGGGAGATCAAAGCCAGCAAAAGGCGGTGCTTCCTCGACCTCTGTCGCGAAGCCGAGAGAAATGTGTGGGGCAACGCGTACAGGGTCGTTGTGAACAAGCTGAAGGGCCAGCCCCCGCCGGAAAGGTGCCCAACCAGACTTCGTGCCTTCATAGAGGAGCTGTTTCCGCAGCACGATCTCACGACTCGTGTCCTATCGTCGTCACCAGCTGAGGAGCTGTCCACGGGGGTGGTGCCGGTGACCAACGAGGAGCTGCTGGACGCCGTTAGGCTGCTGAGGCTGGACAAAGCTCCGGGCCCGGACGGGAATCCCGAATGTGGCGCTGAAGGCTGCGGTGCAGGCGTATCCGGAAGTGTTCAGGGAGTCGTTTCAGCGGCTTCTGGAAACGGGAGAGTTCCCTGCTGTATGGAAGAGGCAGAAGCTAGTCCTTCTGCCGAAGCCAGGGAAAGGTGTGGGCGGCCCTCCCTCATTCAGACCTCTGGGGCTGCTGGACACAACTGGTAAGCTGCTGGAGAGGATCATATTGAACCGCCTCATCGTTTTCACTGAGGGTCAAAGTGGACTCTCCGACCGGCAGTTCGGCTTCCGCAAGAGGAGATCAACGGTGGACGCAATCCTTGCGGTAGTGGGGAAGGTGAGAGCAGCGTACGAGAAGAAGAGGACTGGAGATCGTTGCTGCGGAATCATCACCATCGACGTTAAGAATGCCTTTAACAGTGCCAGCTGGGATGCGATAGGCTTAGCTCTGCGGAGTCACAACGTACCCGAGTACCTGTGCAGGATCCTCGCGAGTTACCTCAGCCAGCGTCGCCTACTCTACGACACAGAGCGGGGCCAAGAGTCCATGGCCATAACTGCAGGTGTTCCACAGGGCTCCATTCTGGGGCCTACCCTCTGGAACATTATGTATGACGGGCTGCTGGAACTCGACCTCCCTAAAGGCACAGAACTCATCGGCTTCGCCGATGACATCGCCTTGACTGTGCTTGGGGAGGACGCAGCCGAAGTGGAAATCCTTGCGGCCGAGGCCTGTAGTAGGATAGAGTCGTGGATGAGGCAGCACAGGCTCGGAATTGCTCACCACAAAACCGAGTATCTACTGGTGAGCAGCCACAAGCAGAGGCAGTCTTCGTCTATCTGGATGGGTGATTCCCAGATCATCGCGCAGCGGCAGCTGAAGTACCTGGGAGTGATGCTGGACGACCGGCTTTCCTTCAAGGCACACGTCGAGTATGCCTGTGAGAGGGCAACGCGATCTGCAGCAGCTATCTCGCGCATCATGCTGAATACCGCAGGACGCAGAAGCAGTAAACGCCGCCTTCTAGCGACGGTGGCTACGTCAGCGTTACGGTACGCGGCACCAGTGTGGGCAGGTGCCCTGAGCGCCACAACTTACCAGGAGAGGATTGGAAGGGTGCATAGGCTACTTGCTATACGGGTAACCTGTGCATACCGGACGATATCCTTGGATGCAGTCGCGGTGATTGCAGGGATGGTGCCTACGTACTTGTTGGTGGAGGAGGACGCTGAGTGCTATCGACGGAAGGCGGCAGGAGGTGGCAGTTCCAGTGCGGTGAGACCAGCGGTTCAGCAGGAGACGATGCGGAAGTGGCAAAGCAGATGGGACAGTTCTGGCAGGGGACGATGGACACACACCCTTATCCCAGACCTCGCGTCGTGGGTAGGGAGGAAACACGGAGAGATTGACTTTTACGTCACGCAGTTTCTCTCCGGCCATGGGTGTTTCAAGTCCTACCTGCACCGGTTCGAGCATGCCAGCGCCTCGTGGTGTTCCTGGTGCAGCAAGATGGTGGAGGACGCAGAACATGTCCTGTTTGTTTGTCCGCGTTTCCGCGAGGAACGCGTCGAGATGGTGCAGAGCTGCGGAGTGGTGCTGACGGCGAGAAACCTCACGCAAGTGATGTGTGCTTCGGAGGAAAACTGGGTGGCAGTTGGAGCTGGAATGCGGTCGATTGCGACGAAGCTGCAGATAAGGTGGAGAGAGGAGCAGAGGCAGGCCCGTGTTGGGCATTGACGACGGATTGGAGCCACTAACCAATCGCTAGCCGTGTGCGGGAGCACAACCCCCCCTGGAAGTAAAGCCTTGCGGCAGTTCCCAGGGGATGAGGTCGAGGAGAGGTTTTAGTGAGTAAAATCCCCACACTACCCTAGTGTGTGGGGTGTCTTACTGAAGATTTCCTCTTCGCGTAACAAATAAAAAAACAAAAAAAAAAAAAAAGTATCTTCAGAGTGAATGAAATGGTGCAGGAATATGTTTTTAGGGTGCTTAAAGTGTCTTCAGAGGGAATGACATGATGCAGGAAGATGTTTTGAGGGTGCATAAAGCGTCTTCAGAGTGAATGAGATGGTGTAGGAAGGTGTTTTGAGGGTGCTTAAATTGTCTCCAGAGGGAATGACATGATGCAGGAAGGTGTTTTGAGGGTGCATAAAGTGTCTTCAGAGGGAAGGAGATGATGCAGGAAGGTGTTTTGAGGGTGCTTAAAGTGTCTTCAGAGTGAATGAGATGGTGTAGGAAGGTGTTTTGAGGGTGCTTAAATTGTCTTCAGAGGGATTGACAAGATGCAGGAAGGTGTTTTTAGGGTGCTTAAAGTGTCTTCAGAGTGAATGAGATGATGCAGGAAGGTGTTTTGAGGGTGCTTAAAGTGTCTTAAGAGTGAATCAGATGATGCAGGAAGGTGTTTTAAGGGTGCTTCCAGTATCTTCAGAGTGAATGAAATGGTGCAGGAATGTGTTTTGAGGGTGCTCAAAGTGTCTTCAGAGTGAATGAGATGATGCAGGAAGGTGTTTTGAGGGTGCTTAAAGTGTCTTCAGAGTGATAAAGATGATGTAGGAAGGTGTTTTGAGGGTGCTTAAAGTGTCTTCAGAGTGAATGAGATGATGGAGGAAGGTGTTTTGAGGGTGCTTAAAGTGTCTTCAGAGTGAATGAGATGGTGTAGGAAGGTGTTTTGATGGTGCTTAAAGTGTCTTCAGAGAGGATGAGATGATGCAGGAAGGTGTTTTGAGGGTGCTTAAAGTGTCTTCAGAGAGGATGAGATGATGCAGGAAGGTGTTTTGAGGGTGCTTAAAGCGACTTAAGAGAGGATGAGATGATGCAGGAAGGTGTTTTGATGGTGCTTAAAGTGTCTTCAGAGAGGATGAGATGATGCAGGAAGGTGTTTTGAGGGTGCTTAAAATGTCTTTAAAAGGGATGAGATGATTCAGGAAGGTGTTTTGAGGGTGCTTAAAGTGTCTTAAGAGAGGATGAGATGATGCAGGAAGGTGTTTTGAGGGTGCTTAATGTGTCTTCAGAGAGGATGAGATGATGCAGGAAGGTGTTTTGAGGGTGCTTAAAGCGACTTAAGAGAGGATGAGATGATGCAGGAAGGTGTTTTGAGGGTGCTTAAAGTGTCTTCAGAGAGGATGAGATGATGCAGAAAGGTGTTTTGAAGGTGCTTAAAGTGTCTTCAGAGAGGATGAGATGATGCAGGAAGGTGTTTTGAGGGTGCTTAAAGTGTCTTCAGAGAGGATGAGATGATGCAGGAAGGTGTTTTGAGGGTGCTTAAAGTGTCTTAAGAGTGAATCAGATGATGCAGGAAGGTGTTTTAAGGGTGCTTCCAGTATCTTCAGAGTGAATGAAATGGTGCAGGAATGTGTTTTGAGGGTGCTCAAAGTGTCTTCAGAGTGAATGAGATGATGCAGGAAGGTGTTTTGAGGGTGCTTAAAGTGTCTTCAGAGTGATAAAGATGATGTAGGAAGGTGTTTTGAGGGTGCTTAAAGTGTCTTCAGAGAGGATGAGATGATGCAGGAAGGTGTTTTGAGGGTGCTTAAAGCGACTTAAGAGAGGATGAGATGATGCAGGAAGGTGTTTTGAGGGTGCTTAAAGTGTCTTCAGAGAGGATGAGATGATGCAGGAAGGTGTTTTGAGGGTGCTTAAAGTGTCTTCAGAGGGAAGGAGATGATGCAGGAAGGTGTTTTGAGGGTGCTCAAAGTGTCTTCAGAGTGAATGAGATGATGCAGGAAGGTGTTTTGAGGGTGCTTAAAGTGTCTTCAGAGTGAATAAGATGATGGAGGAAGGTGTTTTGAGGGTGCTTCAAGTATCTTCAGAGTGAATGAGATGATGCAGGAAGGTGTTTTGAGGGTGCTTAAAGTGTCTTCAGAGTGAATGAGATGGTGTAGGAAGGTGTTTTGAGGGTGCTTAAATTGTCTTCAGAGGGATTGACAAGATGCAGGAAGGTGTTTTTAGGGTGCTTAAAGTGTCTTCAGAGTGAATGAGATGATGCAGGAAGGTGTTTTGAGGGTGCTTAAAGTGTCTTAAGAGTGAATCAGATGATGCAGGAAGGTGTTTTAAGGGTGCTTCCAGTATCTTCAGAGTGAATGAAATGGTGCAGGAATGTGTTTTGAGGGTGCTCAAAGTGTCTTCAGAGTGAATGAGATGATGCAGGAAGGTGTTTTGAGGGTGCTTAAAGTGTCTTCAGAGTGAATAAGATGATGGAGGAAGGTGTTTTGAGGGTGCTTCAAGTATCTTCAGAGTGAATGAGATGATGCAGGAAGGTGTTTTGAGGGTGCTTAAAGTGTCTTCAGAGTGAATGAGATGGTGTAGGAAGGTGTTTTGAGGGTGCTTAAATTGTCTTCAGAGGGATTGACAAGATGCAGGAAGGTGTTTTTAGGGTGCTTAAAGTGTCTTCAGAGTGAATGAGATGATGCAGGAAGGTGTTTTGAGGGTGCTTAAAGTGTCTTCAGAGTGATAAAGATGATGTAGGAAGGTGTTTTGAGGGTGCTTAAAGTGTCTTCAGAGTGAATGAGATGATGGAGGAAGGTGTTTTGAGGGTGCTTAAAGTGTCTTCAGAGTGAATGAGATGGTGTAGGAAGGTGTTTTGATGGTGCTTAAAGTGTCTTCAGAGAGGATGAGATGATGCAGGAAGGTGTTTTGAGGGTGCTTAAAATGTCTTTAAAAGGGATGAGATGATTCAGGAAGGTGTTTTGAGGGTGCTTAAAGTGTCTTAAGAGAGGATGAGATGATGCAGGAAGGTGTTTTGAGGGTGCTCAAAGTGTCTTCAGAGAGGATGAGATGATGCAGGAAGGTGTTTTGAGGGTGCTTAAAGCGACTTAAGAGAGGATGAGATGATGCAGGAAGGTGTTTTGAGGGTGCTTAAAGTGTCTTCAGAGAGGATGAGATGATGCAGAAAGGTGTTTTGAAGGTGCTTAAAGTGTCTTCAGAGAGGATGAGATGATGCAGGAAGGTGTTTTGAGGGTGCTTAAAGTGTCTTCAGAGAGGATGAGATGATGCAGGAAGGTGTTTTGAGGGTGCTTAAAGTGTCTTAAGAGTGAATCAGATGATGCAGGAAGGTGTTTTAAGGGTGCTTCCAGTATCTTCAGAGTGAATGAAATGGTGCAGGAATGTGTTTTGAGGGTGCTCAAAGTGTCTTCAGAGTGAATGAGATGATGCAGGAAGGTGTTTTGAGGGTGCTTAAAGTGTCTTCAGAGTGATAAAGATGATGTAGGAAGGTGTTTTGAGGGTGCTTAAAGTGTCTTCAGAGAGGATGAGATGATGCAGGAAGGTGTTTTGAGGGTGCTTAAAGCGACTTAAGAGAGGATGAGATGATGCAGGAAGGTGTTTTGAGGGTGCTTAAAGTGTCTTCAGAGAGGATGAGATGATGCAGGAAGGTGTTTTGAGGGTGCTTAAAGTGTCTTCAGAGGGAAGGAGATGATGCAGGAAGGTGTTTTGAGGGTGCTTAAAATGTCTTTAAAAGGGATGAGATGATGCAGGAAGGTGTTTTGAGGGTGCTTAAAGTGTCTTCAGAGAGGATGAGATGATGCAGGAAGGTGTTTTGAGGGTGCTTAAAGTGTCTTCAGAGAGGATGAGATGATGCAGGAAGGTGTTTTGATGGTGCTTAAAGTGTCTTCAGAGGGGATGAGATGATGCAGGAAGGTGTTTTGAGGGTGCTTAAAATGTCTTTAAAAGGGATGAGATGATGCAGGAATGTGTTTTGAGGGTGCTTAAAATGTCTTTTAAAGGGATGAGATGATGCAGGAAGGTGTTTTGAGGGTGCTTAAAGTGTCTTCAGAGAGGATGAGATGATGCAGGAAGGTGTTTTGAGGGTGCTAAAAGTGTCTTCAGAGGGAAGGAGATGATGCAGGAAGGTGTTTTGAGGGTGCTTAAAATGTCTTTAAAAGGGATGAGATGATGCAGGAAGGTGTTTTGAGGGTGCTTAAAGTGTCTTCAGAGAGGATGAGATGATGCACGAAGGTGTTTTGAGGGTGCTTAAAGTGTCTTTAGAGAGGATGAGATGATGCAGGAAGGTGTTTTGATGGTGCTTAAAGTGTCTTCAGAGGGGATGAGATGATGCAGGAAGGTGTTTTGAGGGTGCTTAAAATGTCTTTAAAAGGGATGAGATGATGCAGGAATGTGTTTTGAGGGTGCTTAAAATGTCTTTTAAAGGGATGAGATGATGCAGGAAGGTGTTTTGAGGGTGCTTAAAGTGTCTTCAGAGTGAATCAGATGATGCAGGAAGGTGTTTTAAGGTGCTTCAAGTATCTTCAGAGTGGATGAGATGATGCAGGAAGGTGTTTTGAGGGTGCTTAAAGTGTCTTCAGAGTGGATGAGATGATGCAGGAAGGTGTTTTGAGGGTGCTTAAAGTGTCTTCAGAGTGAATGAGATGATGCAGGAAGGTGTTTTGAGGGTGCTTAAAGTGTCTTCAGAGTGAATGAGATCATCTCACTCGCAGGAAGGTGTTTTGAGGGTGCCTAAAGTGTCTTCAGAGTGAATGAGATGATGGAGGAAGGTGTTTTGAGGGTGCTTAAAGTGTCTTCAGAGGGAATGAGATGATGGAGGAAGGTGTTTTTAGGGTGCTTAAAGTATCTTCAGAGTGGATGAGATGATGCAGGAAGGTGTTTTGAGGGTGCTTAAAGTATCTTCAGAGTGGATGAGATGATGCAGGAAGGTGTTTTGAGGGTGCTTAAAGTGTCTTCAGCGTGAATAAGATGATGAAGGAAGGTGTTTTGAGGGTGCTTAAAGTGTCTTCAGAGTGAATGAGATGATGCAGGAAGGTGTTTTGAGAGTGCTTAAAGTGTCTTCAGAGTGAATGAGATGGTGTAGGAAGGTGTTTTGAGGGTGCTTGAAGTGTCTTCAGAGTGAATGAGATGGTGTAGGATGGTGTTTTGAGGGTGCTTAAAGTGTCTTCCGAGTGAATGAGATGGTGTAGGAAGGTGTTTTGAGGGTGCTTGAAGTGTCTTCAGAGAGGATGAGATGGTGTAGGAAGGTGTTTTGAGGGTGCTTAAATTGTCTTCAGAGGGATTGACAGGATGCAGGAAGGTGTTTTTAGGGTGCTTAAAGTGTCTTCAGAGTGAATGAGATGATGCAGGAAGGTGTTTTGAGGGTGCTTAAAGTGTCTTAAGAGTGAATCAGATGATGCAGGAAGGTGTTTTAAGGGTGCTTCCAGTATCTTCAGAGTGAATGAAATGGTGCAGGAATGTGTTTTGAGGGTGCTCAAAGTGTCTTCAGAGTGAATGAGATGATGCAGGAAGGTGTTTTGAGGGTGCTTAAAGTGTCTTCAGAGTGATAAAGATGATGTAGGAAGGTGTTTTGAGGGTGCTTAAAGTGTCTTCATAGTGAATGAGATGATGGAGGAAGGTGTTTTGAGGGTGCTTAAGGTGTCTTCAGAGTGAATGAGATGGTGTAGGAAGGTGTTTTGATGGTGCTTAAAGTGTCTTCAGAGAGGATGAGATGATGCAGGAAGGTGTTTTGAGGGTGCTTAAAATGTCTTTAAAAGGGATGAGATGATTCAGGAAGGTGTTTTGAGGGTGCTTAAAGTGTCTTAAGAGAGGATGAGATGATGCAGGAAGGTGTTTTGAGGGTGCTCAAAGTGTCTTCAGAGAGGATGAGATGATGCAGGAAGGTGTTTTGAGGGTGCTTAAAGTGTCTTCAGAGAGGATGAGATGATGCAGGAAGGTGTTTTGAGGGTGCTTAAAGTGTCTTCAGAGAGGATGAGATGATGCAGGAAGGTGTTTTGAGGGTGCTTAAAGTGTCTTCAGAGGGAAGGAGATGATGCAGGAAGGTGTTTTGAGGGTGCTTAAAATGACTTTAAAAGGGATGAGATGATGCAGGAAGGTGTTTTGAGGGTGCTTAAAGTGTCTTCAGAGAGGATGAGATGATGCACGAAGGTGTTTTGAGGGTGCTTAAAGTGTCTTCAGAGAGGATGAGATGATGCAGGAAGGTGTTTTGATGGTGCTTAAAGTGTCTTCAGAGGGGATGAGATGATGCAGGAAGGTGTTTTGAGGGTGCTTAAATTGTCTTTAAAAGGGATGAGATGATGCAGGAATGTGTTTTGAGGGTGCTTAAAATGTCTTTTAAAGGGATGAGATGATGCAGGAAGGTGTTTTGAGGGTGCTTAAAGTGTCTTCAGAGAGGATGAGATGATGCAGGAAGGTGTTTTGAGGGTGCTTAAAGTGTCTTCAGAGGGAAGGAGATGATGCAGGAAGGTGTTTTGAGGGTGCTTAAAATGTCTTTAAAAGGGATGAGATGATGCAGGAAGGTGTTTTGAGGGTGCTTAAAGTGTCTTCAGAGAGGATGAGATGATGCACGAAGGTGTTTTGAGGGTGCTTAAAGTGTCTTCAGAGAGGATGAGATGATGCAGGAAGGTGTTTTGATGGTGCTTAAAGTGTCTTCAGAGGGGATGAGATGATGCAGGAAGGTGTTTTGAGGGTGCTTAAAATGTCTTTAAAAGGGATGAGATGATGCAGGAATGTGTTTTGAGGGTGCTTAAAATGTCTTTTAAAGGGATGAGATGATGCAGGAAGGTGTTTTGAGGGTGCTTAAAGTGTCTTTAGAGTGAATCAGATGATGCAGGAAGGTGTTTTAAGGTGCTTCAAGTATCTTCAGAGTGGATGAGATGATGCAGGAAGGTGTTTTGAGGGTGCTTAAAGTGTCTTCAGAGTGGATGAGATGATGCAGGAAGGTGTTTTGAGGGTGCTTAAAGTGTCTTCAGAGGGAATGAGATGATGCAGGAAGGTGTTTTGAGGGTGCTTAAAGTGTCTTCAGAGTGGATGAGATGATGCAGGAAGGTGTTTTGAGGGTGCTTAAAGTGTCTTCAGAGTGAATGAGATGATGCAGGAAGGTGTTTTGAGGGTGCTTAAAGTGTCTTCAGAGTGAATGAGATCATCTCACTCGCAGGAAGGTGTTTTGAGGGTGCCTAAAGTGTCTTCAGAGTGAATGAGATGGTGTAGGAAGGTGTTTTGAGGGTGCTTAAAGTGTCTTCAGAGTGGATGAGATGATGCAGGAAGGTGTTTTGAGGGTGCTTAAAGTGTCTTCAGAGGGAATGAGATGATGGAGGAAGGTGTTTTTAGGGTGCTTAAAGTATCTTCAGAGTGGATGAGATGATGCAGGAAGGTGTTTTGAGGGTGCTTAAAGTGTCTTCAGAGTGAATGAGATGGTGTAGGAAGGTGTTTTGAGGGTGCTTAAAGTGTCTTCCGAGTGAATGAAATGGTGTAGGAAGGTGTTTTGAGGGTGCTTAAAGTGTCTTCCGAGTGAATGAAATGGTGTAGGAAGGTGTTTGTAGGGTGCTCAAATTGTCTTCAGAGGGAATGACATGATGCAGGAAGGTGTTTTGAGGGTGCATAAAGTGTCTTCAGAGTGAATAAGATGATGCAGGAAGGTGTTTTGAGGGTGCTTAAAGTGTCTTCAGAGTGAATGAGATGAAGCAGGAAGGTGTTTTGAGGGTGCTTAAAGTGTCTTCAGAGTGAATGAGATGGTGTAGGAAGGTGTTTTGAGGGTGCTTAAAGTGTCTTCAGCGTGAATAAGATGATGAAGGAAGGTGTTTTGAGGGTGCTTGAAGTGTCTTCAGAGTGAATGAGATGGTGTAGGATGGTGTTTTGAGGGTGCTTAAAGTGTCTTCAGAGGGAATGACATGATGCAGGAAGGTGTTTTGAGGGTGCATAAAGTGTCTTCAGAGTGAATAAGATGATGCAGGAAGGTGTTTTGAGGGTGCTTAAAGTGTCTTAAGAGAGGATGAGATGATGCAGGAAGGTGTTTTGAGGGTGCTTAAAGTATCTTCAGAGTGGATGAGATGATGCAGGAAGGTGTTTTGAGGGTGCATACCCAAGTAACATTTTAAGTTTTATCATGGTTCTAACGATGCTGTTCATGCTCATCATTAAGTCTCATCTGAAGAGTAAAATATCTGAAAGGTTGTGATAAAACCTTCATAAACCCGTTTTAAGTGTAAGAGGGCCCACTCTACAGAACGTTGTCAAATCCATCCCTTAAAACCTTTTCTAGACCAAAAATCACTGATTGGTTTTAAGAGAAGGTTTTAAGAAGGACTTAACAGCGTATTTACAGACTCTTCAAGTCTACTAAGATTTTAGACTTAATGAGCAGTTTTATAGCTATCCTCAAAAGGTTTTAAGGATGTCAAAATTATTAAAACTATTTTGCCTGCTAGGAAACCTCTATAAAACCAATTGGACTTGGTACACCCATGTTAAAACATTGATAAAACTTGTTGAAGTCTAATAGGTCTTGGAAATGTTACTTGGGTAAAGTGTCTTCAGAGTGAATGAGATGATGCAGGAAGGTGTTTTGAGGGTGCTTAAAGTGTCTTCAGAGTGAATGAGATGATGCAGGAAGGTGTTTTGAGAGTGCTTAAAGTGTCTTCAGAGTGAATGAGATGGTGTAGGAAGGTGTTTTGAGGTTGCTTGAAGTGTCTTCAGAGTGAATGAGATGGTGTAGGATGGTGTTTTGAGGGTGCTTAAAGTGTCTTCAGCGTGAATAAGATGATGAAGGAAGGTGTTTTGAGGGTGCTTAAAGTGTCTTAAGAGAGGATGAGATGATGCAGGAAGGTGTTTTGAGGTTGCTTAAAGTATCTTCAGAGTGGATGAGATGATGCAGGAAGGTGTTTTGAGGGTGCTTAAAGTATCTTCAGAGTGGATGAGATGATGCAGGAAGGTGTTTTGAGGGTGCTTAAAGTGTCTTCAGAGTGAATGAGATGGTGTAGGAAGGTGTTTTGAGGGTGCTTAAAGTGTCTTCCGAGTGAATGAAATGGTGTAGGAAGGTGTTTGTAGGGTGCTCAAATTGTCTCCAGAGGGAATGACATGATGCAGGAAGGTGTTTTGAGGGTGCATAAAGTGTCTTCAGAGTGAATAAGATGATGCAGGAAGGTGTTTTGAGGGTGCTTAAAGTGTCTTCAGAGTGAATGAGATGATGCAGGAAGGTGTTTTGAGGGTGCTTAAAGTGTCTTCAGAGTGAATGAGATGGTGTAGGAAGGTGTTTTTAGGGTGCTTATAGTGTCTTCAGAGTGAATGAGATGATGCAGGAAGGTGTTTTGAGGGTGCTTAAAGTGTCTTCAGAGTGAATGAGATGATGCAGGAAGGTGTTTAGAGGGTGCATAAAGTGTCTTCAGAGTGAATGAGATGATGCAGGAAGGTGTTTTGAGGGTGCATACCCAAGTAACATTTTAAGATTTATCATGGTTCTAACGATGCTGTTCATGCTCATCATTAAGTCTCATCTGAAGAGTAAAATATCTGAAAGGTTGTGATAAAACCTTCATAAACCCGTTTGAAGTGTAAGAGGGCCCACTCTACAGAACGTTGTCAAATCCATCCCTTAAGACCTTTTCTAGACCAAAAATCATTGATTGGTTTTAAGAGAAGGTTTTAAGAAGGACTTAACAGCGTATTTACAGACTCTTCAAGTCTACTAAGATTTTAGACTTAATGAGCAGTTTTATAGCTATCCTCAAAAGGTTTTAAGGATGTCAAAATTATTAAAACTATTTTGCCTGCTAGGAAACCTCTATAAAACCAATTGGACTTGGTACACCCATGTTAAAACATTGATAAAACTTGTTGAAGTCTAATAGGTCTTGGAAATGTTACTTGGGTAAAGTGTCTTCAGAGTGAATGAGATGATGCAGGAAGGTGTTTTGAGGGTGCTTAAAGTGTCTTCAGAGTGAATGAGATGATGCAGGAAGGTGTTTTGAGAGTGCTTAAAGTGTCTTCAGAGTGAATGAGATGGTGTAGGAAGGTGTTTTGAGGGTGCTTGAAGTGTCTTCAGAGTGAATGAGATGGTGTAGGATGGTGTTTTGAGGGTGCTTAAAGTGTCTTCAGCGTGAATAAGATGATGAAGGAAGGTGTTTTGAGGGTGCTTAAAGTGTCTTCAGAGGGAATGAGATGATGGAGGAAGGTGTTTTTAGGGTGCTTAAAGTATCTTCAGAGTGGATGAGATGATGCAGGAAGGTGTTTTAAGGTGCTTCAAGTATCTTCAGAGAGAATAAAATGGTGCAGGAATGTGTTTTGAGGGTGCTTAAAGTGTCTTCAGTGTGAATGAGATGATGCAGGAAGGTGTTTTGAGGGTGCTTAAAGTGTCTTCAGAGTGAATGAGATGGTGTAGGAAGGTGTTTTGAGGGTGCTTAAAGTGTCTTCCGAGTGAATGAAATGGTGTAGGAAGGTGTTTGTAGGGTGCTCAAATTGTCTTCAGAGGGAATGACATGATGCAGGAAGGTGTTTTGAGGGTGCATAAAGTGTCTTCAGAGTGAATAAGATGATGCAGGAAGGTGTTTTGAGGGTGCTTAAAGTGTCTTCAGAGTGAATGAGATGATGCAGGAAGGTGTTTTGAGGGTGCTTAAAGTGTCTTCAGAGTGAATGAGATGGTGTAGGAAGGTGTTTTGAGGGTGCTTAAAGTGTCTTCAGCGTGAATAAGATGATGAAGGAAGGTGTTTTGAGGGTGCTTAAAGTGTCTTAAGAGAGGATGAGATGATGCAGGAAGGTGTTTTGAGGGTGCTTAAAGTATCTTCAGAGTGGATGAGATGATGCAGGAAGGTGTTTTGAGGGTGCATACCCAAGTAACATTTTAAGTTTTATCATGGTTCTAACGATGCTGTTCATGCTCATCATTAAGTCTCATCTGAAGAGTAAAATATCTGAAAGGTTGTGATAAAACCTTCATAAACCCGTTTTAAGTGTAAGAGGGCCCACTCTACAGAACGTTGTCAAATCCATCCCTTAAAACCTTTTCTAGACCAAAAATCACTGATTGGTTTTAAGAGAAGGTTTTAAGAAGGACTTAACAGCGTATTTACAGACTCTTCAAGTCTACTAAGATTTTAGACTTAATGAGCAGTTTTATAGCTATCCTCAAAAGGTTTTAAAAATGTCAAAATTATTAAAACTATTTTGCCTGCTAGGAAACCTCTATAAAACCAATTGGACTTGGTACACCCATGTTAAAACATTGATAAAACTTGTTGAAGTCTAATAGGTCTTGGAAATGTTACTTGGGTAAAGTGTCTTCAGAGTGAATGAGATGATGCAGGAAGGTGTTTTGAGGGTGCTTAAAGTGTCTTCAGAGTGAATGAGATGATGCAGGAAGGTGTTTTGAGAGTGCTTAAAGTGTCTTCAGAGTGAATGAGATGGTGTAGGAAGGTGTTTTGAGGGTGCTTGAAGTGTCTTCAGAGTGAATGAGATGGTGTAGGATGGTGTTTTGAGGGTGCTTAAAGTGTCTTCAGCGTGAATAAGATGATGAAGGAAGGTGTTTTGAGGGTGCTTAAAGTGTCTGTGGGAAATTAAAGTTAAGTATGTTGCCTACATTCTGGCGGATACTAAAGGATTAACGAAAAGGATTAATGAACAGGGAAATAGGAACTAAGTCAAATGAATTATAAGGTAACGCGAATGAACTATATTTGACAGATTAATAAACAGTAGCAAACTGGATCTCAAAGAGTAAGGTTGTAATTGCACAGCACGAAGACCATCCGAAAATTCACACAGTGTCTTCAGAGTGAATGAGATGATGCAGGAAGGTGTTTTGAGGGTGCATAAAGTGTCTCCAGAGTGAATGAAATGATGCAGGAAGGTGTTTTGAGGGTGCTTAAAGTGTCTTCAGAGTGAATGAGATGATGCAGGAAGGTGTTTTGAGGGTGCTTAAAGTGTCTTCAGAGTGAATGAGATGGTGTAGGAAGGTGTTTTTAGGGTGCATAAAGTGTCTTCCGAGTGAATGAAATGGTGTAGGAAGGTGTTTTGAGGGTGCTTAAAGTGTCTTCAGAGGGAATGACATGATGCAGGAAGGTGTTTTGAGGGTGCATAAAGTGTCTTCAGAGTGAATAAGATGATGCAGGAAGGTGTTTTGAGGGTGCTTAAAGTGTCTTCAGAGTGAATGAGATGATGCAGGAAGGTGTTTTGAGGGTGCTTAAAGTGTCTTCAGAGTGAATGAGATGGTGTAGGAAGGTGTTTTTAGGGTGCATAAAGTGTCTTCAGAGTGAATGAGATGATGCAGGAAGGTGTTTTGAGGGTGCTTAAAGTGTCTTCAGAGTGAATGAGATGATGCAGGAAGGTGTTTAGAGGGTGCATAAAGTGTCTTCAGAGTGAATGAGATGATGCAGGAAGGTGTTTTGAGGGTGCCTAAAGTGTCTTTAGAGTGAATGAGATGATGCAGGAAGGTGTTTTGAGGGTGCTTAAAGTGTCTTCAGAGTGAATGAGATGATGCAGGAAGGTGTTTTGAGGGTGCTTAAAGTGTCTTCAGAGTGAATGAGATGGTGTAGGAAGGTGTTTTGAGGGTGCTTGAAGTGTCTTCAGAGTGAATGAGATGGTGTAGGATGGTGTTTTGAGGGTGCTTAAAGTGTCTTCAGCGTGAATAAGATGATGAAGGAAGGTGTTTTGAGGGTGCTTAAAGTGTCTTAAGAGAGGATGAGATGATGCAGGAAGGTGTTTTGAGGGTGCTTAAAGTATCTTCAGAGTGGATGAGATGATGCAGGAAGGTGTTTTGAGGGTGCTTAAAGTATCTTCAGAGTGGATGAGATGATGCAGGAAGGTGTTTTGAGGGTGCTTAAAGTGTCTTCAGAGTGAATGCGATGGTGTAGGAAGGTGTTTTGAGGGTGCTTAAAGTGTCTTCCGAGTGAATGAAATGGTGTAGGAAGGTGTTTGTAGGGTGCTCAAATTGTCTTCAGAGGGAATGACATGATGCAGGAAGGTGTTTTGAGGGTGCATAAAGTGTCTTCAGAGTGAATAAGATGATGCAGGAAGGTGTTTTGAGGGTGCTTAAAGTGTCTTCAGAGTGAATGAGATGATGCAGGAAGGTGTTTTGAGGGTGCTTAAAGTGTCTTCAGAGTGAATGAGATGGTGTAGGAAGGTGTTTTTAGGGTGCTTAAAGTGTCTTCAGAGTGAATGAGATGGTGTAGGAAGGTGTTTTGAGGGTGCTTAAAGTGTCTTCAGAGGGAATGACATGATGCAGGAAGGTGTTTTGAGGGTGCATAAAGTGTCTTCAGAGTGAATAAGATGATGCAGGAAGGTGTTTTGAGGGTGCTTAAAGTGTCTTCAGAGTGAATGAGATGGTGTAGAAGCTGTTTTGAGGGTGCTTAAAGTGTCTTCAGAGTGAATGAGATGATGCATGAAGGTGTTTTGAGGGTGCTTAAAGTGTCTTCAGAGTGAATGAGATGATGCAGGAAGGTGTTTTGAGGGTGCTTAAAGTGTCTTCAGAGTGGATGAGATGATGCAGGAAGGTGTTTTGAGGGTGCATAAAGTGTCTTCAGAGTGAATGAGATGATGCAGGAAGGTGTTTAATGGGTGCTTAAAGTGTCTTCAGAGTGAATGAGATGATGCAGGAAGGTGTTTAGAGGGTGCATAAAGTGTCTTCAGAGTGAATGAGATGATGCAGGAAGGTGTTTTGAGGGTGCATAAAGTGTCTTCAGAGTGAATGAGATGATGCAGGAAGGTGTTTTGAGGGTGCTTAAAGTGTCTTCAGAGTGAATGAGATGATGCAGGAAGGTGTTTTGAGAGTGCTTAAAGTGTCTTCAGAGTGAATGAGATGGTGTAGGAAGGTGTTTTGAGGGTGCTTGAAGTGTCTTCAGAGTGAATGAGATGGTGTAGGATGGTGTTTTGAGGGTGCTTAAAGTGTCTTCAGCGTGAATAAGATGATGAAGGAAGGTGTTTTGAGGGTGCTTAAAGTGTCTGTGGGAAATTAAAGTTAAGTATGTTGCCTACATTCTGGCGGATACTAAAGGATTAACGAAAAGGATTAATGAACAGGGAAATAGGAACTAAGTCAAATGAATTATAAGGTAACGCGAATGAACTATATTTGACAGATTAATAAAAAGTAGCAAACTGGATCTCAAAGTGTAAGGTTGTAATTGCACAGCACGAAGACCAACCGAAAATTCACACAGTGTCTTCAGAGTGAATGAGATGATGCAGGAAGGTGTTTTGAGGGTGCATAAAGTGTCTCCAGAGTGAATGAAATGATGCAGGAAGGTGTTTTGAGGGTGCATAAAGTGTCTTCAGAGTGAATGAGATGATGCAGGAAGGTGTTTTGAGGGTGCTTAAAGTGTCTTCAGAGTGAATGAGATGATGCAGGAAGGTGTTTTGAGGGTGCTTAAAGTGTCTTCAGAGTGAATGAGATGGTGCCGGAAGGTGTTTTGAGGGTGCTTAAAGTGTCTTCAGAGGGAATGACATGATGCAGGAAGGTGTTTTGAGGGTGCATAAAGTGTCTTCAGAGTTAATGAGATGATGTAGGAAGGTGTTTTGAGGGTGCCTAAAGTGTCTTCAGAGGGAATGACAGGATGCAGGAAGGTGTTTTGAGGGTGCTCAAAGTGTCTTCAGAGGGAATGAGATTATGCAGGAAGGTGTTTTGAGGGTGCTTAAAATGGCTTCAGAGAGGATGAGATGATGCAGGAAGGTGTTTTGAGGGTTCATAAAGTGTCTTAAGAGAGGATGAGATGATGCAGGAAGGTGTTTTGAGGGTGCTTAAAGTGTCTTCAGAGAGGGTGAGATGATGCAGGAAGGTGTTTTGAGGGTGCTTAAAGTGTCTTCAGAGAGGATGAGATGATGCAGGAAGGTGTTTTGAGGGTACTTAAAGTGTCCTCAGAGAGGATGAGATGATGCAGGAAGGTGTTTTGATGGTGCTTAAAGTGTCTTTAAAAGGGATGAGATGATGCAGGAAGGTGTTTTGCGGGTGCTTAAAGTGTCTTCAGAGAGGATAAGATGATGCAAGAAGGTGTTTTGAGGGTGCTTAAAGTGTCTTCAGAGAGGATGAGATGATGCCGGAAGGTGATTTGAGGGTGCTTATAGTGTCTTCATAGAGGATGAGATGATGCAGGAAGGTGTTTTGAGGGTGCTTAAAGTGTCTTCAGAGAGGATGAGATGATGCAGGAAGGTGTTTTGAGGGTGCTTAAAGTGTCTTCAGAGAGGGTGAGATGATGCAGGAAGGTGTTTTTAGGGTGCTTAAAGTGTCTTCAGAGAGGATGAGATGATGCAGGAAGGTGTTTTGAGGGTGCTTAAAATGTCTTTAAAGGGAATGAGATGATGCAGGAAGGTGTTTTGAGGGTGCTTAAAATGTCTTTAAAAGGGATGAGATGATGCAGGAAGGTGTTTTGAGGGATCATAAAGTGTCTTCAGAGAGGATGAGATGATGCAGGAAGGTGTTTTTAGGGTTCATAAAGTGTCTTCAGAGAGGATGAGATGATGCAGGAAGGTGTTTTGAGGGTGCTTAAAGTGACTTCAGAGAGGATGAGATGATGCAGGAAAGTGTTTTAAGGGTGCTTAAAGTGTCTTGAAAGGGGATGAGATGATACAGGAAATTGTTTTGAGGGTGCTTAAAGTGTCTTCAGAGGGGATGAGATGATGCAGGAAGGTGTTTTGAGGGTTCATAAAGTGTCTTCAGAGAGGATGAGATGATGCAGGAAGGTGTTTTGAGGGTGCTTAAAGTGTCTTCAGAGAGGATGAGATGATGCAGGAAGGTGTTTTGAGGGTGCTTAAAGTGTCTTCAGAGAGGGTGAGATGATGCAGGAAGGTGTTTTTAGGGTGCTTAAAGTGTCTTCAGAGAGGATGAGATGATGCAGGAAGGTGTTTTGAGGGTGCTTAAAATGTCTTTAAAGGGAATGAGATGATGCAGGAAGGTGTTTTGAGGGTGCTTAAAATGTCTTTAAAAGGGATGAGATGATGCAGGAAGGTGTTTTGAGGGATCATAAAGTGTCTTCAGAGAGGATGAGATGATGCAGGAAGGTGTTTTTAGGGTTCATAAAGTGTCTTCAGAGAGGATGAGATGATGCAGGAAGGTGTTTTGAGGGTGCTTAAAGTGACTTCAGAGAGGATGAGATGATGCAGGAAAGTGTTTTAAGGGTGCTTAAAGTGTCTTGAAAGGGGATGAGATGATACAGGAAATTGTTTTGAGGGTGCTTAAAGTGTCTTCAGAGGGGATGAGATGATGCAGGAAGGTGTTTTGAGGGTTCATAAAGTGTCTTCAGAGAGGATGAGATGATGCAGGAAGGTGTTTTGAGGGTGCTTAAAGTGTCTTCAGAGAGGGTGAGATGATGCAGGAAGGTGTTTTGAGGGTGCTTAAAGTGTCTTCAGAGAGGATGAGATGATGCAGGAAGGTGTTTTGAGGGTACTTAAAGTGTCCTCAGAGAGGATGAGATGATGCAGGAAGGTGTTTTGATGGTGCTTAAAGTGTCTTTAAAAGGGATGAGATGATGCAGGAAGGTGTTTTGCGGGTGCTTAAAGTGTCTTCAGAGAGGATAAGATGATGCAAGAAGGTGTTTTGAGGGTGCTTTAAGTGTCTTCAGAGAGGATGAGATGATGCCGGAAGGTGATTTGAGGGTGCTTATAGTGTCTTCATAGAGGATGAGATGATGCAGGAAGGTGTTTTGAGGGTGCTTAAAGTGTCTTCAGAGAGGATGAGATGATGCAGGAAGGTGTTTTGAGGGTGCTTAAAGTGTCTTTAAAGGGGATGAGATGATGCAGGAAGGTGTTTTGAAGGTTCATAAAGTGTCTTCAGAGAGGATGAGATGATGCAGGAAGGTGTTTTGAGGGTGCTTAAAGTGTCTTCAGAGAGGATGAGATGATGCAGGAAGGTGTTTTGAGGGTGCTTAAAGTGTCTTCAGAGAGGATGAGATGATGCAGGAAGGTGTTTTGAGGGTGCTTAAAGTGTCTTCAGAGAGGATGAGATGATGCAGGAAGGTGTTTTTAGGGTGCTTAAAGTGTCTTCAGAGAGGATGAGATGATGCAGGAAGGTGTTTTTAGGGTGCTTGAAGTGTCTTCAGAGAGGATGAGATGATGCAGGAAGGTGTTTTGAGGGTACTTAAAGTGTCTTAAGAGAGGATGAGATGATGCAGGAAGGTGTTTTGAGGGTGCTTAAAGTGTCTTCAGAGAGGATGAGATGATGCAGGAAGGTGTTTTGAGGGTTCATAAAGTGTCTTCAGAGAGGATGAGATGATGCAGGAAGGTGTTTTGAGGGTGCTTCAAGTGTCTTCAGAGAAGATGAGATGATGCAGGAAGGTGTTTTGAGGGTGCTTAAAGTGTCTTAAGAGAGGATGAGATGATGCAGGAAGGTGTTTTGAGGGTGCTTAAAATGGCTTCAGAGAGGATGAGATGATGCAGGAAGGTGTTTTGAGGGTTCATAAAGTGTCTTAAGAGAGGATGAGATGATGCAGGAAGGTGTTTTGAGGGTGCTTAAAATGTCTTTAAAAGGGATGAGATGATGCAGGAAGGTGTTTTGAGGGTGCTTAAAATGTCTTTAAAAGGGATGAGATGATGCAGGAAGGTGTTTTGAGGGTGCTTAAAGTGTCTTCAGAGAGGATGAGATGATGCCGGAAGGTGATTTGAGGGTGCTTATAGTGTCTTCATAGAGGATGAGATGATGCAGGAAGGTGTTTTGAGGGTGCTTAAAGTGTCTTCAGAGAGGATGAGATGATGCAGGAAGGTGTTTTGAGGGTGCTTAAAATGGCTTCAGAGAGGATGAGATGATGCAGGAAGGTGTTTTGAGGGTTCATAAAGTGTCTTAAGAGAGGATGAGATGATGCAGGAAGGTGTTTTGAGGGTGCTTAAAGTGTCTTAAGAGAGGATGAGATGGTGCAGGAAGGTGTTTTGAGCGTGCTTAAAGTGTCTTCAGAGAGGATGAGATGATGCAGGAAGGTGTTTTTAGGGTGCTTAAAGTGTCTTCAGAGAGGATGAGATGATGCAGGAAGGTGTTTTTAGGGTGCTTAAAGTGTCTTCAGAGAGGATGAGATGATGCAGGAAGGTGTTTTGAGGGTGCTTAAAGTGTCTTCAGAGAGGATGAGATGATGCAGGAAGGTGTTTTGAGGGTACTTAAAGTGTCTTAAGAGAGGATGAGATGATGCAGGAAGGTGTTTTGAGGGATCAAAAAGTGTCTTCAGAGAGGATGAGATGATGCAGGAAGGTGTTTTGAGGGTGCTTAAAATGTCTTCAGAGAGGATGAGATGATGCAGGAAGGTGTTTTGAGGGTTCATAAAGTGTCTTAAGAGAGGATGAGATGATGCAGGAAGGTGTTTTGAGGGTGCTTAAAGTGTCTTCAGAGAGGATGTGATGATGCAGGAAGGTGTTTTTAGGGTGCTTTAAGTGTCTTCAGAGAGGATGAGATGATGCAGGAAGGTGTTTTGAGGGTGCTTAAAGTGTCTTCAGAGAGGATGAGATGATGCAGGAAGGTGTTTTGAGGGTGCTTAAAGTGTCTTCAGAGAGGATGAGATGATGCAGGAAGGTGTTTTGAGGGTTCATAAAGTGTCTTAAGAGAGGATGAGATGATGCAGGAAGGTGTTTTTAGGGTGCTTAAAGTGTCTTCAGAGAGGATGAGATGATGCAGGAAGGTGTTTTGAGGGTTCATAAAGAGTCTTCAGATAGGATGAGATGATGCAGGAAGGTGTTTTGAGGGTGCTTAAAGTGTCTTCAGAGAGGATGAGATGATGCAGGAAGGTGTTTTGAGGGTGCTTAAAGTGTCTTAAGAGAGGATGAGATGATGCAGGAAGGTGTTTTGAGGGTGCTTAAAGTGTCTTCAGAGAGGATGAGATGATGCAGGAAGGTGTTTTGAGGGTGCTTAAAGTGTCTTCAGAGAGGATGAGATGATGCAGGAAGGTGTTTTGAGGGTGCTTAAAGTGTCTTCAGAGAGGATGAGATGATGCAGGAAGGTGTTTTGAGGGTACTTAAAGAGTCTTCAGAGTGGATGAGATGATGCAGGAAGGTGTTTTGCGGGTGCTTAAAGTGTCTTCAGAGAGGATGAGATGATGCAGGAAGGTGTTTTGAGGGTGCTTAAAGTGTCTTCAGAGAGGATGAGATGATGCAGGAAGGTGTTTTGAGGGTGCTTAAAGTGTCTTCAGAGAGGATGAGATGATGCAGGAAGGTGTTTTGAGGGTGCTTAAAGTGTCTTAAGAGAGGATGAGATGATGCAGGAAGGTGTTTTGAGGGTGCTTAAAGTGTCTTCAGAGAGGATGAGATGATGCAGGAAGGTGTTTTGAGGGTACTTAAAGAGTCTTCAGAGAGGATGAGATGATGCAGGAAGGTGTTTTGAGGGATCAAAAAGTGTCTTCAGAGAGGATGAGATGATGCAGGAAGGTGTTTTGAGGGTGCTTAAAATGTCTTCAGAGAAGATGAGATGATGCAGGAAGGTGTTTTGAGGGTGCTTAAAGTGTCTTAAGAGAGGATGAGATGATGCAGGAAGGTGTTTTGAGGGTGCTTAAAGTGTCTTCAGAGAGGATGAGATGATGCAGGAAGGTGTTTTGAGGGTGCTTAAAGTGTCTTCAGAGAGGATGAGATGATGCAGGAAGGTGTTTTGAGGGTACTTAAAGTGTCTTAAGAGAGGATGAGATGATGCAGGAAGGTGTTTTGAGGGATCAAAAAGTGTCTTCAGAGAGGATGAGATGATGCAGGAAGGTGTTTTGAGGGTGCTTAAAATGTCTTCAGAGAGGATGAGATGATGCAGGAAGGTGTTTTGAGGGTTCATAAAGTGTCTTAAGAGAGGATGAGATGATGCAGGAAGGTGTTTTGAGGGTGCTTAAAGTGTCTTCAGAGAGGATGTGATGATGCAGGAAGGTGTTTTTAGGGTGCTTTAAGTGTCTTCAGAGAGGATGAGATGATGCAGGAAGGTGTTTTGAGGGTGCTTAAAGTGTCTTCAGAGAGGATGAGATGATGCAGGAAGGTGTTTTGAGGGTGCTTAAAGTGTCTTCAGAGAGGATGAGATGATGCAGGAAGGTGTTTTGAGGGTTCATAAAGTGTCTTAAGAGAGGATGAGATGATGCAGGAAGGTGTTTTTAGGGTGCTTAAAGTGTCTTCAGAGAGGATGAGATGATGCAGGAAGGTGTTTTGAGGGTTCATAAAGAGTCTTCAGATAGGATGAGATGATGCAGGAAGGTGTTTTGAGGGTGCTTAAAGTGTCTTCAGAGAGGATGAGATGATGCAGGAAGGTGTTTTGAGGGTGCTTAAAGTGTCTTAAGAGAGGATGAGATGATGCAGGAAGGTGTTTTGAGGGTGCTTAAAGTGTCTTCAGAGAGGATGAGATGATGCAGGAAGGTGTTTTGAGGGTGCTTAAAGTGTCTTCAGAGAGGATGAGATGATGCAGGAAGGTGTTTTGAGGGTGCTTAAAGTGTCTTCAGAGAGGATGAGATGATGCAGGAAGGTGTTTTGAGGGTACTTAAAGAGTCTTCAGAGAGGATGAGATGATGCAGGAAGGTGTTTTGCGGGTGCTTAAAGTGTCTTCAGAGAGGATGAGATGATGCAGGAAGGTGTTTTGAGGGTGCTTAAAGTGTCTTCAGAGAGGATGAGATGATGCAGGAAGGTGTTTTGAGGGTGCTTAAAGTGTCTTCAGAGAGGATGAGATGATGCAGGAAGGTGTTTTGAGGGTGCTTAAAGTGTCTTAAGAGAGGATGAGATGATGCAGGAAGGTGTTTTGAGGGTGCTTAAAGTGTCTTCAGAGAGGATGAGATGATGCAGGAAGGTGTTTTGAGGGTACTTAAAGAGTCTTCAGAGAGGATGAGATGATGCAGGAAGGTGTTTTGAGGGTGCTTAAAGTGTCTTCAGAGAGGATGAGATGATGCAGGAAGGTGTTTTGAGGGTGCCTAAAGTGACTTCAGAGAGGATGAGATGATGCAGGAAGGTGTTTTGAGGGTACTTAAAGTGTCTTCAGAGAGGATGAGATGATGCAGGAAGGTGTTTTGAGGGTGCCTAAAGTGACTTCAGAGAGGATGAGATGATGCAGGAAGGTGTTTTGAGGGTACTTAAAGTGTCTTCAGAGAGGATGAGATGATGCAGGAAGGTGTTTTGAGGGTGCTTAAAGTGTCTTTAAAGGGGATCAGATGATGCAGGAAGGTGTTTTGAGGGTGCTTAAAGTGTCTTTAAAGGGGATGAGATGCTGCAGAAAGGTGTTTTGCGGGTGCTTAAAGTGTCTTCAGAGAGGATGAGATGATGCAGGAAGGTGTTTTGAGGGTATATAAAGAGTCTTCAGAGAGGATGAGATGATGCAGGAAGGTGTTTTGAGGGTGCTTAAAGTGTCTTCAGAGAGGATGAGATGATGCAGGAAGGTGTTTTGAGGGTGCTTAAAGTGTCTTCAGAGAGGATGAGATGATGCAGGAAGGTGTTTTGAGGGTGCTTAAAGTGTCTTCAGAGAGGATGAGATGATGCAGGAAGGTGTTTTGAGGGTACTTAAAGAGTCTTCAGAGAGGATGAGATGATGCAGGAAGGTGTTTTGCGGGTGCTTAAAGTGTCTTCAGAGAGGATGAGATGATGCAGGAAGGTGTTTTGAGGGTGCTTAAAGTGTCTTCAGAGAGGATGAGATGATGCAGGAAGGTGTTTTGAGGGTTCATAAAGTGTCTTCAGAGAGGATGAGATGATGCAGGAAGGTGTTTTGAGGGTGCTTATAGTGTCTTTAAAGGGGATGAGATGATGCAGAAAGGTGTTTTGCGGGTGCTTAAAGTGTCTTCAGAGAGGATGAGATGATGCAGGAAGGTGTTTTGAGGGTGCCTAAAGTGACTTCAGAGAGGATGAGATGATGCAGGAAGGTGTTTTGAGGGTACTTAAAGTGTCTTCAGAGAGGATGAGATGATGCAGGAAGGTGTTTTGAGGGTGCTTAAAGTGTCTTTAAAGGGGATCAGATGATGCAGGAAGGTGTTTTGAGGGTGCTTAAAGTGTCTTTAAAGGGGATGAGATGCTGCAGAAAGGTGTTTTGCGGGTGCTTAAGGTGTCTTCAGAGAGGATGAGATGATGCAGGAAGGTGTTTTGAGGGTACTTAAAGTGTCTTCAGAGAGGATGAGATGATGCAGGAAGGTGTTTTGAGGGTGCTTAAAGTGTCTTTAAAGGGGATCAGATGATGCAGGAAGGTGTTTTGAGGGTGCTTAAAGTGTCTTTAAAGGGGATGAGATGATGCAGGAAGGTGTTTTGAGGGTGCTTAAAGTGTCTTTATAGGGGATGAGATGATGCAGGAAGGTGTTTTGAGGGCGCTTAAAGTGTCTTCAGAGAGGATGAGATGATGCAGGAAGGTGTTTTGAGGGTGCTTAAAGTGTCTTTAAAGGGGATGAGATGATGCAGGAAGGTGTTTTGAGGGTGGCTGAAGTGCCTTCAGAGAGGATGAGATGATGCAGGAAGGTGTTTTGAGGGTGCTTAAAGTGTCTTTAAAGGGGATGAGATGATGCAGGAAGGTGTTTTGAGGGTGCTTAAAGTGTCTTTAAAGGGGATGAGATGATGCAGGAAGGTGTTTTGAGGGTGCTTAAAGTATCTTCAGAGTGGATGAGATGATGCAGGAAGGTGTTTTGAGGGTGCTTAAAGTGTCTTCAGAGTGAATGAGATGGTGTAGGAAGGTGTTTTGAGGGTGCTTAAAGTGTCTTCCGAGTGAATGAAATGGTGTAGGAAGGTGTTTGTAGGGTGCTCAAATTGTCTTCAGAGGGAATGACATGATGCAGGAAGGTGTTTTGAGGGTGCATAAAGTGTCTTCAGAGTGAATAAGATGATGCAGGAAGGTGTTTTGAGGGTGCTTAAAGTGTCTTTAAAGGGGATGAGATGATGCAGGAAGGTGTTTTGAGGGTGCTTAAAGTGTCTTTAAAGGGGATGAGATGATGCAGGAAGGTGTTTTGAGGGCGCTTAAAGTGTCTTCAGAGAGGATGAGATGATGCAGGAAGGTGTTTTGAGGGTGCTTAAAGTGTCTTTAAAGGGGATGAGATGATGCAGGAAGGTGTTTTGAGGGTGGCTGAAGTGCCTTCAGAGAGGATGAGATGATGCAGGAAGGTGTTTTGAGGGTGCTTAAAGTGTCTTTAAAGGGGATGAGATGATGCAGGAAGGTGTTTTGAGGGTGCTTAAAGTGTCTTTAAAGGGGATGAGATGATGCAGGAAGGTGTTTTGAGGGTGCTTAAAGTATCTTCAGAGTGGATGAGATGATGCAGGAAGGTGTTTTGAGGGTGCTTAAAGTGTCTTCAGAGTGAATGAAATGGTGCAGGAATGTGTTTTGAGGGTGCTCAAAGTGTCTTCAGAGTGAATGAGATGATGCAGGAAGGTGTTTTGAGGGTGCTTAAAGTGTCTTCAGAGTGAATGAGATGATGCAGGAAGGTGTTTAGAGGGTGCATAAAGTGTCTTCAGAGTGAATGAGATGATGCAGGAAGGTGTTTTGAGGGTGCATACCCAAGTAACATTTTAAGTTTTATCATGGTTCTAACGATTCTGTTCATGCTCATCATTAAGTCTCATCTGAAGAGTAAAATATCTGAAAGGTTGTGATAAAACCTTCATAAACCCGTTTTAAGTGTAAGAGGGCCCACTCTACAGAACGTTGTCAAATCCATCCCTTAAGACCTTTTCTAGACCAAAAATCATTGATTGGTTTTAAGAGAAGGTTTTAAGAAGGACTTAACAGCGTATTTACAGACTCTTCAAGTCTACTAAGATTTTAGACTTAATGAGCAGTTTTATAGCTATCCTCAAAAGGTTTTAAGGATGTCAAAATTATTAAAACTATTTTGCCTGCTAGGAAACCTCTATAAAACCAATTGGACTTGGTACACCCATGTTAAAACATTGATAAAACTTGTTGAAGTCTAATAGGTCTTGGAAATGTTACTTGGGTAAAGTGTCTTCAGAGTGAATGAGATGATGCAGGAAGGTGTTTTGAGGGTGCTTAAAGTGTCTTCAGAGTGAATGAGATGATGCAGGAAGGTGTTTTGAGAGTGCTTAAAGTGTCTTCAGAGTGAATGAGATGGTGTAGGAAGGTGTTTTGAGGGTGCTTGAAGTGTCTTCAGAGTGAATGAGATGGTGTAGGATGGTGTTTTGAGGGTGCTTAAAGTGTCTTCAGCGTGAATAAGATGATGAAGGAAGGTGTTTTGAGGGTGCTTAAAGTGTCTGTGGGAAATTAAAGTTAAGTATGTTGCCTACATTCTGGCGGATACTAAAGGATTAACGAAAAGGATTAATGAACAGGGAAATAGGAACTAAGTCAAATGAATTATAAGGTAACGCGAATGAACTATATTTGACAGAATAATAAACAGTAGCAAACTGGATCTCAAAGTGTAAGGTTGTAATTGCACAGCACGAAGACCATCCGAAAATTCACACAGTGTCTTCAGAGTGAATGAGATGATGCAGGAAGGTGTTTTGAGGGTGCATAAAGTGTCTCCAGAGTGAATGAAATGATGCAGGAAGGTGTTTTGAGGGTGCTTAAAGTGTCTTCAGAGTGAATGAGATGGTGTAGGAAGATGTTTTGAGGGTGCTTAAAGTGTCTTCTGAGTGAATGCGATGGTGTAGGAAGGTGTTTTGAGGCTGCTTAAAGTGTCTTCTGAGTGAATGAGATGGTGTAGGAAGGTGTTTTGAGGGTGCTTAAAGTGTCTTCAGAGTGAATGAGATGGTGTAGGAAGGAGTTTTGAGGGTGCTTAAAGTGTCTTCCGAGTGAATGAAATGGTGTAGGAAGGTGTTTGTAGGGTGCTCAAATTGTCTTCAGAGGGAATGACATGATGCAGGAAGGTGTTTTGAGGGTGCATAAAGTGTCTTCAGAGTGAATAAGATGATGCAGGAAGGTGTTTTGAGGGTGCTTAAAGTGTCTTCAGAGTGAATGAGATGATGCAGGAAGGTGTTTTGAGGGTGCTTAAAGTGTCTTCAGAGTGAATGAGATGGTGTAGGAAGGTGTTTTTAGGGTGCATAAAGTGTCTTCAGAGTGAATGAGATGATGCAGGAAGGTGTTTTGAGGGTGCTTAAAGTGTCTTCAGAGTGAATGAGATGATGCAGGAAGGTGTTTAGAGGGTGCTTAAAGTGTCTTCAGAGTGAATGAGATGATGCAGGAAGGTGTTTTGAGGGTGCCTAAAGTGTCTTTAGAGTGAATGAGATGATGCAGGAAGGTGTTTTGAGGGTGCTTAAAGTGTCTTCAGAGTGAATGAGATGATGCAGGAAGGTGTTTTGAGAGTGCTTAAAGTGTCTTCAGAGTGAATGAGATGGTGTAGGAAGGTGTTTTGAGGGTGCTTGAAGTGTCTTCAGAGTGAATGAGATGGTGTAGGATGGTGTTTTGAGGGTGCTTAAAGTGTCTTCAGCGTGAATAAGATGATGAAGGAAGGTGTTTTGAGGGTGCTTAAAGTGTCTTAAGAGAGGATGAGATGATGCAGGAAGGTGTTTTGAGGGTGCTTAAAGTGTCTTCAGAGTGGATGAGATGATGCAGGAAGGTGTTTTGAGGGTGCTTAAAGTATCTTCAGAGTGGATGAGATGATGCAGGAAGGTGTTTTGAGGGTGCTTAAAGTGTCTTCAGAGTGAATGCGATGGTGTAGGAAGGTGTTTTGAGGGTGCTTAAAGTGTCTTCCGAGTGAATGAAATGGTGTAGGAAGGTGTTTGTAGGGTGCTCAAATTGTCTTCAGAGGGAATGACATGATGCAGGAAGGTGTTTAGAGGGTGCATAAAGTGTCTTCAGAGTGAATAAGATGATGCAGGAAGGTGTTTTGAGGGTGCTTAAAGTGTCTTCAGAGTGAATGAGATGATGCAGGAAGGTGTTTTGAGGGTGCTTAAAGTGTCTTCAGAGTGAATGAGATGGTGTAGGAAGGTGTTTTTAGGGTGCTTAAAGTGTCTCCAGAGTGAATGAGATGGTGTAGGAAGGTGTTTTGAGGGTGCTTAAAGTGTCTTCAGAGGGAATGACATGATGCAGGAAGGTGTTTTGAGGGTGCATAAAGTGTCTTCAGAGTGAATAAGATGATGCAGGAAGGTGTTTTGAGGGTGCTTAAAGTGTCTTCAGAGTGAATGAGATGATGCAGGAAGGTGTTTTGAGGGTGCATAAAGTGTCTTCAGAGTGAATAAGATGATGCAGGAAGGTGTTTTGAGGGTGCTTGAAGTGTCTTCAGAGTGAATGAGATGGTGTAGGATGGTGTTTTGAGGGTGCTTAAAGTGTCTTCAGAGTGAATAAGATGATGCAGGAAGGTGTTTTGAGGGTGCTTAAAGTGTCTTAAGAGAGGATGAGATGATGCAGGAAGGTGTTTTGAGGGTGCTTAAAGTATCTTCAGAGTGGATGAGATGATGCAGGAAGGTGTTTTGAGGGTGCTTAAAGTATCTTCAGAGTGGATGAGATGATGCAGGAAGGTGTTTTGAGGGTGCTTAAAGTGTCTTCAGAGTGAATGAGATGGTGTAGGAAGGTGTTTTGAGGGTGCTTAAAGTGTCTTCAGAGTGAATGAGATGATGCAGGAAGGTGTTTTGAGGGTGCTTAAAGTGTCTTCAGAGTGAATGAGATGATGCAGGAAGGTGTTTAGAGGGTGCATAAAGTGTCTTCAGAGTGAATGAGATGATGCAGGAAGGTGTTTTGAGGGTGCTTAAAGTGTCTTCAGAGTGAATGAGATGATGCAGGAAGGTGTTTTGAGGGTGCTTAAAGTGTCTTCAGAGTGAATGAGATGGTGTAGGAAGGTGTTTTTAGGGTGCTTATAGTGTCTTCAGAGTGAATGAGATGATGCAGGAAGGTGTTTTGAGGGTGCTTAAAGTGTCTTCAGAGTGAATGAGATGATGCAGGAAGGTGTTTAGAGGGTGCATAAAGTGTCTTCAGAGTGAATGAGATGATGCAGGAAGGTGTTTTGAGGGTGCATACCCAAGTAACATTTTAAGTTTTATCATGGTTCTAACGATGCTGTTCATGCTCATCATTAAGTCTCATCTGAAAAGTAAAATATCTGAAAGGTTGTGATAAAACCTTCATAAACCCGTTTTAAGTGTAAGAGGGCCCACTCTACAGAACGTTGTCAAATCCATCCCTTAAAACCTTTTCTAGACCAAAAATCACTGATTGGTTTTAAGAGAAGGTTTTAAGAAGGACTTAACAGCGTATTTACAGACTCTTCAAGTCTACTAAGATTTTAGACTTAATGAGCAGTTTTATAGCTATCCTCAAAAGATTTTAAGGATGTCAAAATTATTAAAACTATTTTGCCTGCTAGGAAACCTCTATAAAACCAATTGGACTTGGTACACCCATGTTAAAACATTGATAAAACTTGTTGAAGTCTAATAGGTCTTGGAAATGTTACTTGGGTAAAGTGTCTTCAGAGTGAATGAGATGGTGTAGGAAGGTGTTTTGAGGGTGCTTAAAGTGTCTTCAGAGTGAATGAGATGATGCAGGAAGGTGTTTTGAGGGTGCTTAAAGTGTCTTCAGAGTGAATGAGATGATGCAGGAAGGTGTTTTGAGGGTGCTTGAAGTGTCTTCAGAGTGAATGAGATGGTGTAGGATGGTGTTTTGAGGGTGCTTAAAGTGTCTTCAGAGTGAATGAGATGGTGTAGGAAGGTGTTTTGAGGGTGCTTAAAGTGTCTTCAGAGTGAATGAGATGGTGTAGGAAGGTGTTTTTAGGGTGCTTAAAGTGTCTTCAGAGGGGATGTGATGGTTCAGGAAGGTGTTTTGAGGGTGATAAAAGTGTCTTCAGAGTGAATGAGATGATGCAGGAAGGTGTTTTGAGGGTGCTTAAAGTGTCTTCAGAGTGAATGAGATGGTGACGGAAGGTGTTTTGAGGGTGCTTAAAGTGTCTTCAGAGGGAATGACATGATGCAGGAAGGTGTTTTGAGGGTGCTTAAAGTGTCTTCAGAGGGAATGAGATGATGCAGGAAGGTGTTTTGAGGGTGCTTAAAGTGTCTTCACAGGGAATGAGATGGTGCAGGAAGGTGTTTTGAGGGTGCTAAAAGTGTCTTCAGAGTGAATGAGATGATGCAGGAAGGTGTTTTGAGGGTGCATAAAGTGTCTTCAGAGGGAATGAAATGATGCAGGAAGGTGTTTTGAGGGTGCTTAAAGTGTCTTCAGAGTGCATGAGATGGTGCCGGAAGGTGTTTTGAGGGTGCTTAAAGTGTCTTCAGAGGGAATGACATGATGCAGGAAGGTGTTTTGAGGGTGCATAAAGTGTTTTTAGAGTGAATAAGATGATGCAGGAAGGTGTTTTGAGGGTGCATAAAGTGTCTTCAGAGTGGATGAGATGATGCATGAAGGTGTTTTGAGGGTGCTTAAAGTGTCTTCAGAGTGAATGAGATGATGCAGGAAGGTGTTTTGAGGGTGCTTAAAGTGTCTTCAGAGTGGATGAGATGATGCAGGAAGGTGTTTTGAGGGTGCATAAAGTGTCTTCAGAGTGAATGAGATGATGCAGGAAGGTGTTTTGAGGGTGCATAAAGTGTCTTCAGAGTGAATGAGATGATGCAGGAAGGTGTTTTGAGGGTGCTTAAAGTGTCTTCAGAGTGAATGAGATGATGCAGGAAGGTGTTTAGAGGGTGCATAAAGTGTCTTCAGAGTGAATGAGATGATGCAGGAAGGTGTTTTGAGGGTGCCTAAAGTGTCTTTAGAGTGAATGAGATGATGCAGGAAGGTGTTTTGAGGGTGCTTAAAGTGTCTTCAGAGTGAATGAGATGATGCAGGAAGGTGTTTTGAGAGTGCTTAAAGTGTCTTCAGAGTGAATGAGATGGTGTAGGAAGGTGTTTTGAGGGTGCTTGAAGTGTCTTCAGAGTGAATGAGATGGTGTAGGATGGAGTTTTGAGGGTGCTTAAAGTGTCTTCAGCGTGAATAAGATGATGAAGGAAGGTGTTTTGAGGGTGCTTAAAGTGTCTTAAGAGAGGATGAGATGATGCAGGAAGGTGTTTTGAGGGTGCTTAAAGTATCTTCAGAGTGGATGAGATGATGCAGGAAGGTGTTTTGAGGGTGCTTAAAGTATCTTCAGAGTGGATGAGATGATGCAGGAAGGTGTTTTGAGGGTGCTTAAAGTGTCTTCAGAGTGAATGCGATGGTGTAGGAAGGTGTTTTGAGGGTGCTTAAAGTGTCTTCCGAGTGAATGAAATGGTGTAGGAAGGTGTTTGTAGGGTGCTCAAATTGTCTTCAGAGGGAATGACATGATGCAGGAAGGTGTTTAGAGGGTGCATAAAGTGTCTTCAGAGTGAATGAGATGATGCAGGAAGGTGTTTTGAGGGTGCTTAAAGTGTCTTCAGAGTGAATGAGATGATGCAGGAAGGTGTTTTGAGGGTGCTTAAAGTGTCTTCAGAGTGAATGAGATGGTGTAGGAAGGTGTTTTTAGGGTGCTTAAAGTGTCTTCAGAGTGAATGAGATGGTGTAGGAAGGTGTTTTGAGGGTGCTTAAAGTGTCTTCAGAGGGAATGACATGATGCAGGAAGGTGTTTTGAGGGTGCATAAAGTGTCTTCAGAGTGAATAAGATGATGCAGGAAGGTGTTTTGAGGGTGCTTAAAGTGTCTTCAGAGTGAATGAGATGATGCAGGAAGGTGTTTTGAGGGTGCATAAAGTGTCTTCAGAGTGAATAAGATGATGCAGGAAGGTGTTTTGAGGGTGCTTGAAGTGTCTTCAGAGTGAATGAGATGGTGTAGGATGGTGTTTTGAGGGTGCTTAAAGTGTCTTCAGAGTGAATAAGATGATGCAGGAAGGTGTTTTGAGGGTGCTTAAAGTGTCTTCAGAGTGAATGAGATGGTGTAGGAAGGTGTTTTTAGGGTGCTTATAGTGTCTTCAGAGTGAATGAGATGATGCAGGAAGGTGTTTTGAGGGTGCTTAAAGTATCTTCAGAGTGGATGAGATGATGCAGGAAGGTGTTTTGAGGGTGCTTAAAGTGTCTTCAGAGTGAATGAGATGGTGTAGGAAGGTGTTTTGAGGGTGCTTAAAGTGTCTTCAGAGTGAATGAGATGATGCAGGAAGGTGTTTTGAGGGTGCTTAAAGTGTCTTCAGAGTGAATGAGATGATGCAGGAAGGTGTTTTGAGGGTGCATAAAGTGTCTTCAGAGTGAATAAGATGATGCAGGAAGGTGTTTTGAGGGTGCTTAAAGTGTCTTCAGAGTGAATGAGATGATGCAGGAAGGTGTTTTGAGGGTGCTTAAAGAGTCTTCAGAGTGAATGAGATGGTGTAGGAAGGTGTTTTTAGGGTGCTTATAGTGTCTTCAGAGTGAATGAGATGATGCAGGAAGGTGTTTTGAGGGTGCTTAAAGTGTCTTCAGAGTGAATGAGATGATGCAGGAAGGTGTTTAGAGGGTGCATAAAGTGTCTTCAGAGTGAATGAGATGATGCAGGAAGGTGTTTTGAGGGTGCATACCCAAGTAACATTTTAAGTTTTATCATGGTTCTAACGATGCTGTTCATGCTCATCATTAAGTCTCATCTGAAGAGTAAAATATCTGAAAGGTTGTGATAAAACCTTCATAAACCCGTTTTAAGTGTAAGAGGGCCCACTCTACAGAACGTTGTCAAATCCATCCCTTAAAACCTTTTCTAGACCAAAAATCACTGATTGGTTTTAAGAGAAGGTTTTAAGAAGGACTTAACAGCGTATTTACAGACTCTTCAAGTCTACTAAGATTTTAGACTTAATGAGCAGTTTTATAGCTATCCTCAAAAGGTTTTAAGGATGTCAAAATTATTAAAACTATTTTGCCTGCTAGGAAACCTCTATAAAACCAATTGGACTTGGTACACCCATGTTAAAACATTGATAAAACTTGTTGAAGTCTAATAGGTCTTGGAAATGTTACTTGGGTAAAGTGTCTTCAGAGTGAATGAGATGATGCAGGAAGGTGTTTTGAGGGTGCTTAAAGTGTCTTCAGAGTGAATGAGATGATGCAGGAAGGTGTTTTGAGAGTGCTTAAAGTGTCTTCAGAGTGAATGAGATGGTGTAGGAAGGTGTTTTGAGGGTGCTTGAAGTGTCTTCAGAGTGAATGAGATGGTGTAGGATGGTGTTTTGAGGGTGCTTAAAGTGTCTTCAGCGTGAATAAGATGATGAAGGAAGGTGTTTTGAGGGTGCTTAAAGTGTCTTAAGAGAGGATGAGATGATGCAGGAAGGTGTTTTGAGGTTGCTTAAAGTATCTTCAGAGTGGATGAGATGATGCAGGAAGGTGTTTTGAGGGTGCTTAAAGTATCTTCAGAGTGCATGAGATGGTGCCGGAAGGTGTTTTGAGGGTGCTTAAAGTGTCTTCAGAGGGAATGACATGATGCAGGAAGGTGTTTTGAGGGTGCATAAAGTGTTTTTAGAGTGAATAAGATGATGCAGGAAGGTGTTTTGAGGGTGCATAAAGTGTCTTCAGAGTGGATGAGATGATGCAAAAAAGGTGTTTTGAGGGTGCTTAAAGTGTCTTCAGAGTGAATGAGATGATGCAGGAAGGTGTTTTGAGGGTGCTTAAAGTGTCTTCAGAGTGGATGAGATGATGCAGGAAGGTGTTTTGAGGGTGCATAAAGTGTCTTCAGAGTGAATGAGATGATGCAGGAAGGTGTTTAGAGGGTGCATAAAGTGTCTTCAGAGTGAATGAGATGATGCAGGAAGGTGTTTTGAGGGTGCATAAAGTGTCTTAAGGGTGAATGAGATGATGCAGGAAGGTGTTTTGAGGGTGCTTAAAGTGTCTCCAGAGTGAATGAGATGATGCAGGAAGGTGTTTTGAGAGTGCCCTAAGTGTCTTCAGAGTGAATGAGATGGTGTAGGAAGGTGTTTTGAGGGTGCTTGAAGTGTCTTCAGAGTGAATGAGATGGTGTAGGATGGTGTTTTGAGGGTGCTTAAAGTGTCTTCAGCGTGAATAAGATGATGCAGGAAGGTGTTTTGAGGGTGCTTAAAATGTCTTTAAATGGGATGAAATGATGCAGGAAGGTGTTTTGAGGGTGCTTAAAGTGTCTTCAGAGAGGATGAGATGATGCAGGAAGGTGGTTTGAGGGTGCTTAAAGTGTCTTAAGATAGGATGAGATGATGCAGGAAGGTGTTTTGATGGTGCTTAAATTGTCTTTAAATGGGATGAGATGATGCAGGAAGGTGTTTTGAGGGTGCTAAAAGTGTCTTCAGAGAGGATGAGATGATGCAGGAAGGTGTTTTGAGGGTGCTTAAAGTGTCTTTAAAGGGGATGAGATGATGAAGGAAGGTGTTTTGAGGGTGCTTAAAGTGTCTTTAAAGGGGATGAGATGATGCAGGAAGGTGTTTTGAGGGTGCTTAAAGTGTCTTCAGAGAGGATGAGATGATGCAGGAAGGTGGTTTGAGGGTGCTTAAAGTGTCTTCAGAGAGGATGAGATGATGCAGGAAGGTGTTTTGAGGGTGCTTAAATTGTCTTTAAATGGGATGAGATGATGCAGGAAGGTGTTTTGAGGGTGCTAAAAGTGTCTTCAGAGAGGATGAGATGATGCAGGAAGGTGTTTTGAGGGTGCTTAAAGAGTCTTTAAAGGGGATGAGATGATGAAGGAAGGTGTTTTGAGGGTGCTTAAAGTGTCTTTAAAGGGGATGAGATGATGCAGGAAGGTGTTTTGAGGGTGCTTAAAGTGTCTTCAGAGAGGATGAGATGATGCAGGAAGGTGTTTTGAGGGGGCTTAAAGTGTCTTTAAATGGGATGAAATGATGCAGGAAGGTGTTTTGAGGGTGCTTAAAGTGTCTTCAGAGAGGATGAGATGATGCAGGAAGGTGGTTTGAGGGTGCTTAAAGTGTCTTCAGAGAGGATGAGATGATGCAGGAAGGTGTTTTGAGGGTGCTTAAATTGTCTTTAAATGGGATGAGATGATGCAGGAAGGTGTTTTGAGGGTGCTTAAAGTGTCTTCAGAGAGGATGAGATGATGCAGGAAGGTGTTTTGAGGGTGCTTAAAGTATGTTTAAAGGATATGAGATGATGCAGGAAGGTGTTTTGAGGGTGCTTAAAGTGTCTTTAAAGGGGATGAGATGATGCAGGAAGGTGTTTTGCGGGTGCCTAAAGTGTCTTCAGAGAGGATGAGATGATGCAGAAAGGTGTTTCGAGGGTGCCTAAAGTGTCTTCAGAGAGGATGAGATGATGCAGGAAGGTGTTTTGAGGGTGCTTAAAGTGTCTTCAGAGAGGATGAGATGATGCAGGAAGGTGTTTTGAGGGTGCTTAAAGTGTCTTTAAAGGGGATGAGAGGATGCAGGAAGGTGTTTTGCGGGTGCTTAAAGTGTCTTCAGAGAGGATGAGATTAGGCAGAAAGGTGTTTTGAGGGTGCTTAAAGTGTCTTCAGAGAGGATGAGATGATGCAGGAAAGTGTTTTAAGGGTGCTTAAAGTGTCTTGAAAGGGGATGAGATGATACAGGAAATTGTTTTGAGGGTGCTTAAAGTGACTTCAAAGAGGATGAGATGATGCAGGAAGGTGTTTTGAGGGTGCTTAAAGTGTCTTCAGAGAGGATGAGATTATGCAAGAAGGTGTTTTGAGGGTGCTTAAAGTGTCTTCAGAGAGGATGAGATTATGCAGGAAGGTGTTTTGCGGGTGCTCAAAGTGTCCTCAGAGAGGATGAGATGATGCAGGAAGGTGTTTTGAGGGTGCTTAAAGTGTCTTTAAAGGGGATGAGATGATGCAGGAAGGTGTTTTGCGGGTGCTTAAAGTGTCTTCAGAGAGGATGAGATGATGCAGGAAGGTGTTTTGAGGGTGTTTAAAGTGTCTTCAGAGAGGATGAGATGATGCAGGAAGGTGTTTTGAGGGTGCTTATAGTGTCTTCAGAGAGGATGAGATGATGCAGGAATGTGTTTTGAGGGTTCATAAAGTGTCTTCAGAGAGGATGAGATGATGCAGGAAGGTGTTTTGAGGGTGCTTAAAGTGTCTTCAGAGAGGATGAGATGATGCAGGAAGGTGTTTTGAGGGTGCTTAAAGTGTCTTCAGAGCGGATGAGATGATGCAGGAAGGTGTTTTGAGGGTGCTTAAAGTGTCTTCAGAGAGGATGAGATGATGCAGGAAGGTGTTTTGAGGGTGCTTAAAGTGTCTTCAGAGAGGATGAGATGATGCAGGAAGGTGTTTTGAGGGTGCTTATAGTGTCTTCAGAGAGGATGAGATGATGCAGGAATGTGTTTTGAGGGTTCATAAAGTGTCTTCAGAGAGGATGAGATGATGCAGGAAGGTGTTTTGAGGGTGCTTAAAGTGACTTCAGAGAGGATGAGATGA
Organism: Anopheles ziemanni; assembly: GCF_943734765.1. Lineage (NCBI taxonomy): Eukaryota > Metazoa > Arthropoda > Insecta > Diptera > Culicidae > Anopheles > Anopheles ziemanni. Next base: position 67,815 of record NW_026690049.1, on the reverse strand, counting down.
TGCAGGAAGGTGTTTTGAGGGTGCTTAAAGTGTCTTCAGAGCGGATGAGATGATGCAGGAAGGTGTTTTGAGGGTGCTTAAAGTGTCTTCAGAGAGGATGAGATGATGCAGGAAGGTGTTTTGAGGGTGCTTAAAGTGTCTTTAAAGGGGATGAGATGATGCAGGAAGGTGTTTTGCGGGTGCTTAAAGTGTCTTCAGAGAGGATGAGATGATGCAGGAAGGTGTTTTGAGGGTGTTTAAAGTGTCTTCAGAGAGGATGAGATGATGCAGGAAGGTGTTTTGAGGGTGCTTATAGTGTCTTCAGAGAGGATGAGATGATGCAGGAATGTGTTTTGAGGGTTCATAAAGTGTCTTCAGAGAGGATGAGATGATGCAGGAAGGTGTTTTGAGGGTGCTTAAAGTGACTTCAGAGAGGATGAGATGATGCAGGAAGGTGTTTTGAGGGTGCCTAAAGTGTCTTCAGAGCGGATGAGATGATGCAGGAAGGTGTTTTGAGGGTGCTTAAAGTGTCTTCAGAGAGGATGAGATGATGCAGGAAGGTGTTTTGAGGGTGCTTAAAGTGTCTTCAGAGAGGATGAGATGATGCAGGAAGGTGTTTTGAGGGTGCTTAAAGTGTCTTCAGAGAGGATGAGATGATGCAGGAAGGTGTTTTGAGGGTGCTTAAAGTGTCTTTAAAAGGGATGAGATGATGCAGGAAGGTGTTTTGAGGGTGCTTAAAGTGTCTTCAGAGAGGATGAGATGATGCAGGAAGGTGATTTGAGGGTGCTTATAGTGTCTTCATAGAGGATGAGATGATGCAGGAAGGTGTTTTGAGGGTGCTTAAAGTGTCTTCAGAGAGGATGAGATGATGCAGGAAGGTGTTTTGAGGGTGCTTAAAGTGTCTTTAAAGGGGATGAGATGATGCAGGAAGGTGTTTTGAAGGTTCATAAAGTGTCTTCAGAGAGGATGAGATGATGCAGGAAGGTGTTTTGAGGGTACTTAAAGTGTCCTCAGAGAGGATGAGATGATGCAGGAAGGTGTTTTGAGGGTGCTTAAAGTGTCTTTAAAAGGGATGAGATGATGCAGGAAGGTGTTTTGCGGGTGCTTAAAGTGTCTTCAGAGAGGATAAGATGATGCAGGAAGGTGTTTTGAGGGTGCTTAAAGTGTCTTCAGAGAGGATGAGATGATGCAGGAAGGTGATTTGAGGGTGCTTATAGTGTCTTCATAGAGGATGAGATGATGCAGGAAGGTGTTTTGACGGTGCTTAAAGTGTCTTCAGAGAGGATGAGATGATGCAGGAAGGTGTTTTGAGGGTGCTTAAAGTGTCTTTAAAGGGGATGAGATGATGCAGGAAGGTGTTTTGAAGGTTCATAAAGTGTCTTCAGAGAGGATGAGATGATGCAGGAAGGTGTTTTGAGGGTGCTTAAAGTGTCTTCAGAGAGGATGAGATGATGCAGGAAGGTGTTTTGAGGGTGCTTAAAATGTCTTTAAAAGGGATGAGATGATGCAGGAAGGTGTTTTGAGGGATCATAAAGTGTCTTCAGAGAGGATGAGATGATGCAGGAAGGTGTTTTTAGGGTTCATAAAGTGTCTTCAGAGAGGATGAGATGATGCAGGAAGGTGTTTTGAGGGTGCTTAAAGTGACTTCAGAGAGGATGAGATGATGCAGGAAAGTGTTTTAAGGGTGCTTAAAGTGTCTTGAAAGGGGATGAGATGATACAGGAAATTGTTTTGAGGGTGCTTAAAGTGTCTTCAGAGGGGATGAGATGATGCAGGAAGGTGTTTTGAGGGTGCATAAAGTGTCTTCAGAGAGGATGAGATGATGCAGGAAGGTGTTTTGAGGGTGCTTCTAGTGTCTTCAGAGAGGGTGAGATGATGCAGGAAGGTGTTTTGAGGGTGCTTAAAGTGTCTTCAGAGAGGATGAGATGATGCAGGAAGGTGTTTTGAGGGTACTTAAAGTGTCCTCAGAGAGGATGAGATGATGCAGGAAGGTGTTTTGAGGGTGCTTAAAGTGTCTTTAAAAGGGATGAGATGATGCAGGAAGGTGTTTTGCGGGTGCTTAAAGTGTCTTCAGAGAGGATAAGATGATGCAAGAAGGTGTTTTGAGGGTGCTTAAAGTGTCTTCAGAGAGGATGAGATGATGCCGGAAGGTGATTTGAGGGTGCTTATAGTGTCTTCATAGAGGATGAGATGATGCAGGAAGGTGTTTTGAGGGTGCTTAAAGTGTCTTCAGAGAGGATGAGATGATGCAGGAAGGTGTTTTGAGGGTGCTTAAAGTGTCTTTAAAGGGGATGAGATGATGCAGGAAGGTGTTTTGAAGGTTCATAAAGTGTCTTCAGAGAGGATGAGATGATGCAGGAAGGTGTTTTGAGGGTGCTTAAAGTGTCTTCAGAGAGGATGAGATGATGCAGGAAGGTGTTTTGAGGGTGCTTAAAGTGTCTTCAGAGAGGATGAGATGATGCAGGAAGGTGTTTTGAGGGTGCTTAAAGTGTCTTCAGAGAGGATGAGATGATGCAGGAAGGTGTTTTTAGGGTGCTTAAAGTGTCTTCAGAGAGGATGAGATGATGCAGGAAGGTGTTTTTAGGGTGCTTAAAGTGTCTTCAGAGAGGATGAGATGATGCAGGAAGGTGTTTTGAGGGTGCTTAAAATGTCTTTAAAGGGAATGAGATGATGCAGGAAGGTGTTTTGAGGGTGCTTAAAATGTCTTTAAAGGGAATGAGATGATGCAGGAAGGTGTTTTGAGGGTGCTTAAAGTGTCTTCAGAGAGGATGAGATGATGCAGGAAGGTGTTTTGAGGGTGCTTAAAGTGTCTTCAGAGAGGATGAGATGATGCCGGAAGGTGATTTGAGGGTGCTTATAGTGTCTTCATAGAGGATGAGATGATGCAGGAAGGTGTTTTGAGGGTGCTTAAAGTGTCTTCAGAGAGGATGAGATGATGCAGGAAGGTGTTTTGCGGGTTCTTAAAATGGCTTCAGAGAGGATGAGATGATGCAGGAAGGTGTTTTGAGGGTTCATAAAGTGTCTTAAGAGAGGATGAGATGATGCAGGAAGGTGTTTTGAGGGTGCTTAAAGTGTCTTAAGAGAGGATGAGATGATGCAGGAAGGTGTTTTGAGGGTGCTTAAAGTGTCTTCAGAGAGGATGAGATGATGCAGGAAGGTGTTTTTAGGGTGCTTAAAGTGTCTTCAGAGAGGATGAGATGATGCAGGAAGGTGTTTTTAGGGTGCTTAAAGTGTCTTCAGAGAGGATGAGATGATGCAGGAAGGTGTTTTGAGGGTGCTTAAAGTGTCTTCAGAGAGGATGAGATGATGCAGGAAGGTGTTTTGAGGGTACTTAAAGTGTCTTAAGAGAGGATGAGATGATGCAGGAAGGTGTTTTGAGGGATCATAAAGTGTCTTCAGAGAGGATGAGATGATGCAGGAAGGTGTTTTGAGGGTGCTTAAAATGTCTTCAGAGAGGATGAGATGATGCAGGAAGGTGTTTTGAGGGTTCATAAAGTGTCTTAAGAGAGGATGAGATGATGCAGGAAGGTGTTTTGAGGGTGCTTAAAGTGTCTTCAGAGAGGATGAGATGATGCAGGAAGGTGTTTTTAGGGTGCTTTAAGTGTCTTCAGAGAGGATGAGATGATGCAGGAAGGTGTTTTTAGGGTGCTTAAAGTGTCTTCAGAGAGGATGAGATGATGCAGGAAGGTGTTTTGAGGGTACTTAAAGTGTCTTAAGAGAGGATGAGATGATGCAGGAAGGTGTTTTGAGGGATCAAAAAGTGTCTTCAGAGAGGATGAGATGATGCAGGAAGGTGTTTTGAGGGTGCTTAAAGTGTCTTCAGAGAGGATGAGATGATGCAGGAAGGTGTTTTGAGGGTTCATAAAGTGTCTTAAGAGAGGATGAGATGATGCAGGAAGGTGTTTTTAGGGTGCTTAAAGTGTCTTCAGAGAGGATGAGATGATGCAGGAAGGTGTTTTGAGGGTTCATAAAGAGTCTTCAGATAGGATGAGATGATGCAGGAAGGTGTTTTGAGGGTGCTTAAAGTGTCTTCAGAGAGGATGAGATGATGCAGGAAGGTGTTTTGAGGGTGCTTAAAGTGTCTTAAGTGAGGATGAGATGATGCAGGAAGGTGTTTTTAGGGTGCTTAAAGTGTCTTCAGAGAGGATGAGATGATGCAGGAAGGTGTTTTGAGGGTACTTAAAGTGTCTTCAGAGAGGATGAGATGATGCAGGAAGGTGTTTTGAGGGTGCTTAAAGTGTCTTTAAAGGGGATCAGATGATGCAGGAAGGTGTTTTGAGGGTGCTTAAAGTGTCTTTAAAGGGGATGAGATGATGCAGAAAGGTGTTTTGCGGGTGCTTAAAGTGTCTTCAGAGAGGATGAGATGATGCAGGAAGGTGTTTTGAGGGTACTTAAAGTGTCTTCAGAGAGGATGAGATGATGCAGGAAGGTGTTTTGCGGGTGCTTAAAGTGTCTTCAGAGAGGATGAGATGATGCAGGAAGGTGTTTTGAGGGTGCTTAAAGTGTCTTCAGAGAGGATGAGATGATGCAGGAAGGTGTTTTGAGGGTTCATAAAGTGTCTTCAGAGAGGATGAGATGATGCAGGAAGGTGTTTTGAGGGTGCTTAAAGTGTCTTCAGAGAGGATGAGATGATGCAGGAAGGTGTTTTGAGGGTGCTTAAAGTGTCTTTAAAGGGGATGAGATGATGCAGAAAGGTGTTTTGCGGGTGCTTAAAGTGTCTTCAGAGAGGATGAGATGATGCAGGAAGGTGTTTTGAGGGTGCCTAAAGTGACTTCAGAGAGGATGAGATGATGCAGGAAGGTGTTTTGAGGGTACTTAAAGTGTCTTCAGAGAGGATGAGATGATGCAGGAAGGTGTTTTGAGGGTTCATAAAGTGTCTTCAGAGAGGATGAGATGATGCAGGAAGGTGTTTTGAGGGTGCTTAAAGTGTCTTCAGAGAGGATGAGATGATGCAGGAAGGTGTTTTGAGGGTGCTTAAAGTGTCTTTAAAGGGGATGAGATGATGCAGAAAGGTGTTTTGCGGGTGCTTAAAGTGTCTTCAGAGAGGATGAGATGATGCAGGAAGGTGTTTTGAGGGTGCCTAAAGTGACTTCAGAGAGGATGAGATGATGCAGGAAGGTGTTTTGAGGGTACTTAAAGTGTCTTCAGAGAGGATGAGATGATGCAGGAAGGTGTTTTGAGGGTGCTTAAAGTGTCTTTAAAGGGGATCAGATGATGCAGGAAGGTGTTTTGAGGGTGCTTAAAGTGTCTTTAAAGGGGATGAGATGATGCAGAAAGGTGTTTTGCGGGTGCTTAAAGTGTCTTCAGAGAGGATGAGATGATGCAGGAAGGTGTTTTGAGGGTACTTAAAGAGTCTTCAGAGAGGATGAGATGATGCAGGAAGGTGTTTTGCGGGTGCTTAAAGTGTCTTCAGAGAGGATGAGATGATGCAGGAAGGTGTTTTGAGGGTGCTTAAAGTGTCTTCAGAGAGGATGAGATGATGCAGGAAGGTGTTTTGAGGGTTCATAAAGTGTCTTCAGAGAGGATGAGATGATGCAGGAAGGTGTTTTGAGGGTGCTTAAAGTGTCTTCAGAGAGGATGAGATGATGCAGGAAGGTGTTTTGAGGGTGCTTAAAGTGTCTTTAAAGGGGATGAGATGATGCAGAAAGGTGTTTTGCGGGTGCTTAAAGTGTCTTCAGAGAGGATGAGATGATGCAGGAAGGTGTTTTGAGGGTGCCTAAAGTGACTTCAGAGAGGATGAGATGATGCAGGAAGGTGTTTTGAGGGTACTTAAAGTGTCTTCAGAGAGGATGAGATGATGCAGGAAGGTGTTTTGAGGGTGCTTTAAGTGTCTTTAAAGGGGATGAGATGATGCAGGAAGGTGTTTTGAGGGTGCTTATAGTGTCTTCAGAGAGGATGAGATGATGCAGGAATGTGTTTTGAGGGTTCATAAAGTGTCTTCAGAGAGGATGAGATGATGCAGGAAGGTGTTTTGAGGGTGCTTAAAGTGTCTTCAGAGAGGATGAGATGATGCAGGAAGGTGTTTTGAGGGTGCTTAAAGTGTCTTTAAAGGGGATGAGATGATGCAGGAAGGTGTTTTGCGGGTGCTTAAAGTGTCTTCAGAGAGGATGAGATAATGCAGAAAGGTGTTTCGAGGGTGCTTAAAGTGTCTTCAGAGAGGATGAGATGATGCAGGAAGGTGTTTTGAGGGTTCATAAAGTGTCTTCAGAGAGGATGAGATGATGCAGGAAGGTGTTTTGAGGGTGCTTAAAGTGTCTTCAGAGAGGATGAGATGATGCAGGAAGGTGTTTTGAGGGTGCTTAAAGTGTCTTTAAAGGGGATGAGATGATGCAGGAAGGTGTTTTGCGGGTGCTTAAAGTGTCTTCAGAGAGGATGAGATTATGCAGAAAGGTGTTTCGAGGGTGCTTAAAGTGTCTTCAGAGAGGATGATATGATACAGGAAGGTGTTTTGAGGGTCCTTAAAGTGTCTTTAAAGGGGATGAGAGGATGCAGGAAGGTGTTTTGAGGGTCCTTAAAGTGTCTTCAGAGAGGATGAGATGATGCAGGAAGGTGTTTTGAGGGTACTTAAAGAGTCTTTAAAGGGGATGAGATGATGCAGGAAGGTGTTTTTAGGGTGCTTAAAGTGTCTTTAAAGGGGATGAGATGATGCAGGAAGGTGTTTTTAGGGTGCTTAAAGTGTCTTTAAAGGGGATGAGATGATGCAGGAAGGTGTTTTGAGGGTGCTTAAAGTGTCTTTAAAGGGGATGAGATGATGCAGGAAGGTGTTTTTAGGGTGCTTAAAGTGTCTTTAAAGGGGATGAAATGATGCAGGAAGGTGTTTTGGAGTTACTTAAAGTGTCTTCAGCGAGGATGAGATGATGCAGGAAGGTGTTTTTAGGGTGCTTAAAGTGTCTTTAAAGGGGATGAGATGATGCAGGAAGGTGTTTTGAGGGTGCTTAAAGTGCCTTCAGAGAGGATGAGATGATGCAGGAAGGTGTTTTGAGGGTGCTTAAAGTGTCTTTAAAGGGGATGAGATGATGCAGGAAGGTGTTTTGACGCTGCTTAAAGTGTCTTCAGAGGTCGATGAGATGATGCAGGAAGGTGTTTTGATGGTGCTTAAAGTGTCTTTAAAGGGGATGAGATGATGCAGGAAGGTGTTTTGAGGGCGCTTAAAGTGTCTTCAGCGAGGATGAGATGATGCAGGAAGGTGTTTTTAGGGTGCTTAAAGTGTCTTTAAAGGGGATGAGATGATGCAGGAAGGTGTTTTGGAGGTACTTAAAGTGTCTTAAGCGAGGATGAGATGATGCAGGAAGGTGTTTTTAGGGTGCTTAAAGTGTCTTTAAAGGGGATGAGATGATGCAGGAAGGTGTTTTGGAGTTACTTAAAGTGTCTTCAGCGAGGATGAGATGATGCAGGAAGGTGTTTTTAGGGTGCTTAAAGTGTCTTTAAAGGGGATGAGAGGATGCAGGAAGGTGTTTTGAGGGTCCTTAAAGTGTCTTCAGAGAGGATGAGATGATGCATGAAGGTGTTTTGAGGGTGCTTAAAGTGTCTTTAAAGGGGATGAGATGATGCAGGAAGGTGTTTTGAGGGTGCTTAAAGTGCCTTCAGAGAGGAAGAGATGATGCAGGAAGGTTTTTTGAGGGTGCTTAAAGTGTCTTTAAAGGGGATGAGATGATGCAGGAAGGTGTTTTGAGGGTGCTTAAAGTGCCTTCAGAGAGGATGAGATGATGCAGGAAGGTGTTTTGAGGGTGCTTAAAGTGTCTTTAAAGGGGATGAGATGATGCAGGAAGGTGTTTTGACGCTGCTTAAAGTGTCTTCAGAGGTCGATGAGATGATGCAGGAAGGTGTTTTGATGGTGCTTAAAGTGTCTTTAAAGGGGATGAGATGATGCAGGAAGGTGTTTTGAGGGCGCTTAAAGTGTCTTCAGCGAGGATGAGATGATGCAGGAAGGTGTTTTTAGGGTGCTTAAAGTGTCTTTAAAGGGGATGAGATGATGCAGGAAGGTGTTTTGGAGGTACTTAAAGTGTCTTAAGCGAGGATGAGATGATGCAGGAAGGTGTTTTTAGGGTGCTTAAAGTGTCTTTAAAGGGGATGAGATGATGCAGGAAGGTGTTTTGAGGGTGCTTAAAGTGCCTTCAGAGAGGATGAGATGATGCAGGAAGGTGTTTTGAGGGTGCTTAAAGTGTCTTTAAAGGGGATGAGATGATGCAGGAAGGTGTTTTGAGGGTGCTTAAAGTGCCTTCAGAGAGGATGAGATGATGCAGGAAGGTGTTTTGAGGGTGCTTAAAGTGTCTTTAAAGGGGATGAGATGATGCAGGAAGGTGTTTTGAGGGCGCTTTAAGTGTCTTCAGAGAGGATGAGATGATACAGGAAGGTGTTTCGAGGCTGCTTATAGTGTCTTCAGAGAGGATGAGATGATGCAGGAAGGTGTTTTGAGGGTTCATAAAGTGTCTTCAGAGAGGATCAGATGATGCAGGAAGGTGTTTTTAGGGTGCTTAAAGTGTCTTTAGAGAGGATGAGATGATGCAGGAAGGTGTTTTGAGGGTGCTTAAAGTGCCTTCAGAGAGGATGAGATGATGCAGGAAGGTGTTTTGAGGGTGCTTAAAGTGTCTTTAAAGGGGATGAGATGATGCAGGAAGGTGTTTTGAGGGCGCTTTAAGTGTCTTCAGAGAGGATGAGATGATGCAGGAAGGTGTTTCGAGGCTGCTTATAGTGTCTTCAGAGAGGATGAGATGATGCAGGAAGGTGTTTTGAGGGTTCATAAAGTGTCTTCAGAGAGGATCAGATGATGCAGGAAGGTGTTTTGAGGGTGCTTAAAGTGTCTTCAGAGAGGATGAGATGATGCAGGAAGGTGTTTTGAGGGTTCATAAAGTGTCTTCAGAGAGGATCAGATGATGCAGGAAGGTGTTTTTAGGGTGCTTAAAGTGTCTTCAGAGAGGATGAGATGATGCAGGAAGGTGTTTTGAGGGTTCATAAAGTGTCTTCAGAGAGGATCAGATGATGCAGGAAGGTGTTTTGAGGGTGCTTAAAGTGTCTTTAGAGAGGATGAGATGATGCAGGAAGGTGTTTTGAGGGTGCTTAAAGTGTCTTTAAAGGGGATGAGATGATGCAGGAAGGTGTTTTGAGGGCGCTTTAAGTGTCTTCAGAGAGGATGAGATGATACAGGAAGGTGTTTCGAGGCTGCTTATAGTGTCTTCAGAGAGGATGAGATGATGCAGGAAGGTGTTTTGAGGGTTCATAAAGTGTCTTCAGAGAGGATCAGATGATGCAGGAAGGTGTTTTGAGGGTTCATAAAGTGTCTTCAGAGAGGATCAGATGATGCAGGAAGGTGTTTTGAGGGTGCTTAAAGTGTCTTCAGAGAGGATGAGATGATGCAGGAAGGTGTTTTGAGGGTGCTTAAAGTGTCTTCAGAGAGGATGAGATGATGCAGGAAGGTGTTTTGAGGGTGCTTAAAGTGTCTTTAAAGGGGATGAGATGATGCAGGAAGGTGTTTTGAGGGTTCATAAAGTGTCTTTAAAGGGGATGAGATGATGCAGGAAGGTGTTTTGAGGGTTCATAAAGTGTCTTCAGAGAGGATCAGATGATGCAGGAAGGTGTTTTTAGGGTGCTTAAAGTGTCTTTAGAGAGGATGAGATGATGCAGGAAGGTGTTTTGAGGGTGCTTAAAGTGCCTTCAGAGAGGATGAGATGATGCAGGAAGGTGTTTTGAGGGTGCTTAAAGTGTCTTTAAAGGGGATGAGATGATGCAGGAAGGTGTTTTGAGGGCGCTTTAAGTGTCTTCAGAGAGGATGAGATGATGCAGGAAGGTGTTTCGAGGCTGCTTATAGTGTCTTCAGAGAGGATGAGATGATGCAGGAAGGTGTTTTGAGGGTTCATAAAGTGTCTTCAGAGAGGATCAGATGATGCAGGAAGGTGTTTTGAGGGTGCTTAAAGTGTCTTCAGAGAGGATGAGATGATGCAGGAAGGTGTTTTGAGGGTTCATAAAGTGTCTTCAGAGAGGATCAGATGATGCAGGAAGGTGTTTTTAGGGTGCTTAAAGTGTCTTCAGAGAGGATGAGATGATGCAGGAAGGTGTTTTGAGGGTTCATAAAGTGTCTTCAGAGAGGATCAGATGATGCAGGAAGGTGTTTTGAGGGTGCTTAAAGTGTCTTTAGAGAGGATGAGATGATGCAGGAAGGTGTTTTGAGGGTGCTTAAAGTGTCTTTAAAGGGGATGAGATGATGCAGGAAGGTGTTTTGAGGGCGCTTTAAGTGTCTTCAGAGAGGATGAGATGATACAGGAAGGTGTTTCGAGGCTGCTTATAGTGTCTTCAGAGAGGATGAGATGATGCAGGAAGGTGTTTTGAGGGTTCATAAAGTGTCTTCAGAGAGGATCAGATGATGCAGGAAGGTGTTTTGAGGGTTCATAAAGTGTCTTCAGAGAGGATCAGATGATGCAGGAAGGTGTTTTGAGGGTGCTTAAAGTGTCTTCAGAGAGGATGAGATGATGCAGGAAGGTGTTTTGAGGGTGCTTAAAGTGTCTTCAGAGAGGATGAGATGATGCAGGAAGGTGTTTTTAGGGTGCTTAAAGTGTCTTTAAAGGGGATGAGATGATGCAGGAAGGTGTTTTGGAGTTACTTAAAGTGTCTTCAGCGAGGATGAGATGATGCAGGAAGGTGTTTTTAGGGTGCTTAAAGTGTCTTTAAAGGGGATGAGATGATGCAGGAAGGTGTTTTGAGGGTGCTTAAAGTGCCTTCAGAGAGGATGAGATGATGCAGGAAGGTGTTTTGAGGGTGCTTAAAGTGTCTTTAAAGGGGATGAGATGATGCAGGAAGGTGTTTTGACGGTGCTTAAAGTGTTTTCAGAGGTCGATGAGATGATGCAGGAAGGTGTTTTGATGATGCAGGAGGGTGCTTATAGTGTCTTCAGAGAGGATGAGATGATGCAGGAATGTGTTTTGAGGGTTCATAACGTGCATTCAGAGAGGATGAGATGATGCAGGAAGGTGTTTTGAGGGTGCTTAAAGTGTCTTCAGAGAGGATGAGATGATGCAGGAAGGTGTTTTGAGGGTGCTTAAAGTGTCTTTAAAGGGGATGAGATGATGCAGGAAGGTGTTTTGAGGGTTCATAAAGTGTCTTCAGAGAGGATGAGATGATGCAGGAAGGTGTTTTGAGGGTGCTTAAAGTGTCTTTAAAGGGGATGAGATGATGCAGGAAGGTGTTTTGAGGGTTCATAAAGTGTCTTCAGAGAGGATGAGATGATGCAGGAAGGTGTTTTGAGGGTGCTTAAAGTGTCTTTAAAGGGGATGAGATGATGCAGGAAGGTGTTTTGACGGTGCTTAAAGTGTTTTCAGAGGTCGATGAGATGATGCAGGAAGGTGTTTTAATGATGCAGGAGGGTGCTTATAGTGTCTTCAGAGGGTATGAGATGATGCAGGAAAGTGTTTTGAGGATGCTTAAAGTGTCTTCAGAGAGGATGAGATGATGCAGGAAGGTGTTTTGAGGGTGCTTAAAGTGTCTTCAGAGAGGATGAGATGATGCAGGAAGGTGTTTTGAGGGTGCTTAAAATGTATTCAGAGAGGATGAGATGATGCAGGAAGGTGTTTTGAGGGTGCTTAAAGTGTCTTCAGAGAGGATGAGATGATGCAGGAAGGTGTTTTGAGGGTGCTTAAAGTGTCTTAAGAGAGGACGAGATGATGCAGGAAGGTGTTTTGAGGGTGCTTAAAGTGTCTTTAAAGGGGATAAGATGATGCAGGAAGGTGTTTTGCGGGTGCTTAAAGTGTCTTCAGAGAGGATGAGATGATGCAGAAAGGTGTTTCGAGGGTGCCTAAAGTGTCTTCAGAGAGGATGAGATGATGCAGGAAGGTGTTTTGAGGGTTCATAAAGTGTCTTCAGAGAGGATGAGATGATGCAGGAAGGTGTTTTGAGGGTGCTTAAAGTGTTTTCAGAGAGGATGAGATGATGCAGGAAGGTGTTTTGAGGGTGCCTAAAGTGTCTTCAGAGCGGATGAGATGATGCAGGAAGGTGTTTTGAGGGTGCTTAAAGTGTCTTTAAAGGGGATGAGAGGATGCAGGAAGGTGTTTTGCGGGTGCTTAAAGTGTCTTCAGAGAGGATGAGATGATGCAGGAAGGTGTTTTGAGGGTGCTTAAAATGTATTCAGAGAGGATGAGATGATGCAGGAAGGTGTTTTGAGGGTGCTTAAAGTGTCTTAAGAGAGGACGAGATGATGCAGGAAGGTGTTTTGAGGGTGCTTAAAGTGTCTTTAAAGGGGATAAGATGATGCAGGAAGGTGTTTTGAGGGTGCTTAAAGTGTTTTCAGAGAGGATGAGATGATGCAGGAAGGTGTTTCGAGGGTGTTTAAAGTGTCTTCAGAGAGGATGAGATGATGCAGGAAGGTGTTTTGAGGGTGCTTATAGTGTCTTCAGAGAGGATGAGATGATGCAGGAAGGTGTTTTGAGGGTGCTTAAAGTGTCTTTAAAGGGGATGAGATGATGCAGGAAGGTGTTTTGAGGGTGCTTAAAGTGTCTTCAGAGAGGATGAGATGATGCAGGAAGGTGTTTTGAGGGTGCCTAAAGTGACTTCAGAGAGGATGAGATGATGCAGGAAGGTGTTTTGAGGGTACTTAAAGTGTCTTCAGAGAGGATGAGATGATGCAGGAAGATGTTTTGAGGGTGCTTAAAGTGTCTTTAAAGGGGATCAGATGATGCAGGAAGGTGTTTTGAGGGTGCTTATAGTGTCTTCAGAGAGGATGAGATGATGCAGGAATGTGTTTTGAGGGTTCATAAAGTGTCTTCAGAGAGGATGAGATGATGCAGGAAAGTGTTTTGAGGGTGCTTAAAGTGTCTTCAGAGAGGATGAGATGATGCAGGAAGGTGTTTTGAGGGTGCTTAAAGTGTCTTTAAAGGGGATGAGATGATGCAGGAAGGTGTGTTGCGGGTGCTTAAAGTGTCTTCAGAGAGGATGAGATAATGCAGAAAGGTGTTTCGAGGGTGCTTAAAGTGTCTTCAGAGAGGATGAGATGATGCAGGAAGGTATTTTGAGGGTTCATAAAGTGTCTTCAGAGAGGATGAGATGATGCAGGAAGGTGTTTTGAGGGTGCTTAAAGTGTCTTTAAAGGGGATGAGATGATGCAGGAAGGTGTTTTGAGGGTGCTTAAAGTGTCTTCAGAGAGGATGAGATCATACAAAAAGGTGTTTTGAGGGTGCGTAAAGTGTCTTCAGAGAGGATGAGATGATGCAGGAAGGTGTTTTGAGGGTGCCTAAAGTGACTTCAGAGAGGATGAGATGATGCAGGAAGGTGTTTTGAGGGTGCTTATAGTGTCTTCAGAGAGGATGAGATGATGCAGGAATGTGTTTTGAGGGTTCATAAAGTGTCTTCAGAGAGGATGAGATGATGCAGGAAGGTGTTTTGAGGGTGCTTAAAGTGTCTTCAGAGAGGATGAGATGATGCAGGAAGGTGTTTTGAGGGTGCTTAAAGTGTCTTTAAAGGGGATGAGATGATGCAGGAAGGTGTTTTGCGGGTGCTTAAAGTGTCTTCAGAGAGGATGAGATTATGCAGAAAGGTGTTTCGAGGGTGCTTAAAGTGTCTTCAGAGAGGATGAGATGATGCAGAAAGGTGTTTTGAGGGTCCTTAAAGTGTCGTTAAAGGCGATGAGAGGATGCAGGAAGGTGTTTTGAGGGTCCTTAAAGTGTCTTCAGAGAGGATGAGATGATGCAGGAAGGTGTTTTGAGGGTCCTTAAAGTGTCTTTAAAGGGGATGAGCGGATGCAGGAAGGTGTTTTGAGGGTGCTTAAAGTGTCTTCAGAGAGGATGAGATGATGCAGGAAGGTGTTTTGAGGGTACTTAAAGTGTCTTTAAAGGGGATGAGATGATGCAGGAAGGTGTTTTGAGGGCGCTTAAAGTGTCTTCAGAGAGGATGAGATGATGCAGGAAGGTATTTTGAGGGTGCTTAAAGTGTCTTTAAAGGGGATGAGATGATGCAGGAAGGTGTTTTGAGGGCGCTTAAAGTGTCTTCAGAGAGGATGAGATGATGCAGGAAGGTGTTTTGAGGGTGCTTAAAGTGTCTTTAAAGGGGATGAGATGATGCAGGAAGGTGTTTTGAGGGTGCTTAAAGTGCCTTCAGAGAGGATGAGATGGTGCAGGAAGGTGTTTTGAGGGTGCTTAAAGTGTCTTTAAAGGGGATGAGATGATGCAGGAAGGTGTTTTGACGGTGCTTAAAGTGTCTTCAGAGGTCGATGAGATGATGCAGGAAGGTGTTTTGAGGGTGCTTAAAGTGTCTTTAAAGGGGATGAGATGATGCAGGAAGGTGTTTTGAGGGTGCTTAAAGTGTCTTTAAAGGGGATGAGATGATGCAGGAAGGTGTTTTGAGGGTGCTTAAAGTGTCTTCAGAGAGGATGAGATGATGCAGGAAGGTGTTTTGAGGGTACTTAAAGTGTCTTTAAAGGGGATGAGATGATGCAGGAAGGTGTTTTGAGGGCGCTTAAAGTGTCTTCAGAGAGGATGAGATGATGCAGGAAGGTGTTTTGAGGGTGCTTAAAGTGTCTTTAAAGGGGATGAGATGATGCAGGAAGGTGTTTTGAGGGCGCTTAAAGTGTCTTGTGATAGAATCACCTCGACTAAACATATTATTGCATAAACAACAGGTGCTGGTTGGCGCAAACCAATCGGTTGGCATACGAAGGGTTTACCAACAAGCTAGCTGGGAAACAAGAGGTAAACGCACTCAAAGTGCAGTGTAGGCTATGTACTAGCTCGCACCGGAAAGCCACCCTTTACCACTTTGACCAATTATAACACAAGTTGACATCATCTAGCCGAGTCAACTATTTCGGCAACCGTCACAAACACTTTCCTAAAAACCGTGTAAAATCGTTCAAAAAGTTGGTATAAATAAAGAACCGATAGTTGGACAAAAGACCCAGTTCATCGGAGATAATGATAAATTAAACCTCGTGTCTATTTATTGATTTCTCCCGGAACGTCGAAGTCCCCCTACCCGAGGTAAGGCCCGACGCTTCCCAACGTTCCGTACCGTGTATTTGGGAAAACACCTTAAGTGTTTCCATGCTGTCCGGTCAGCAGAGTCCGCCCGCGACTCATGTGCGCGATAAAGTTCTAAACGGTTAAAGTCCGCGACGCAGCAAGTCCACCACCTCCACCATCTACCACATGGCGACCGTGACGGTGTGATGGGAAATCGTGATGTGCATACTGAGAAAGAACGAGTGAAGTGACGATTATTCAGTGTGATCACTAATGGGTACCATCACTGAAGAAGAGAACAACAAGAACCTTGATGGTTGAGAGTGCAGAAAAGTTCAGTAAATAGATGCAGTGAGTGGGCTAAGTGACCTTAAGTGCACCATATGGCTCAGGTCATGAAAAAAAAGAGCCGTGCTAATTATATTGGTAGCAATCTTTCTTACGGATAGATTGTTAAAATACACCTATAAACTACTGGTAGCCCAGGAAAGTCGCTCTGTACGACTTTTGACGCTTCCCAAATAAAACAGTGAAATGGACACAAGATGCCAAAGGGAAGCTAAAACGATGAAAAAAGTGAAAAAAAAACCCAGACTATAAGTGAAAAAAAAAAAACCGAGACTATAAGTGAAAAAAAAGTGAAAACAAATTGTGCCCGTTTGCACAAAACACCTACGGAGAACCAGCGACAAGCGGGGAACCAGCGGCAAGCGAAGAACTAGCGGCAAGCGGAGGACCAGCGACAAGCGGAAGACCAGCGGCTTGTGGAGAACCAGCGGATATGCAGAAATCGAAGCAGTGCAGAAATCGAAGCAGTGCAGACCCGAAGCAGTGCAGACCTGAAGCAGTGGCAGCCTGGAAGACTAGTAGCAGCCGTCAGCAGAAATGACGAATGATGACTTTACCAGCAATAGCAGTTTATCGGCGCAGAACACCGGCAGCACAATGCGTAAAAGATAAGTAAAAACAAAAATGTACGTTTTTCCCTCTGAATATGACGCAACCGCAAGAAGATCTGAGAAAACTAGAAAGGCTACTCGATAGAATCAAAGATATTACCAAACGCCATAGAAAGGTTACTTTAAAGGCAATTAAGAATACAGCTGATGAAACGTATAAAAATTTGCAGTACTTTTTATTGAAACATGAGAGCAAAAATAAAGACAGTGAGGTTACAGAGTATATGCTCAAAGCAAGGAATTTCATTACAAAAATAACAGAGTTGATCAATCTCCATTTGTCTAAGCCACAACACGTGCAATTTAAAACAATAGCACATTGCATAATAAACCTTCTTAAAAGACACAAAAAAGTCAGAATGGCGACACTTACAGAAACGCTAAATGTTATCACCAATCTCGTACCAAAGTACGATGGTAACGCCGAATCGTTAAATAACGTGATAAGAGCATTGACAGCATGCAAAGATCTTGTCTCTGATGCAAACCGAAATGTACTGATTCAAGTGATACTCTCCAAATTCGAAGGAAAGGCAAGTCAAATATTTACAGCGGTTCCGACAACCATCGACGCTATCATTGACAGCCTTAAGCAGAAATTCTCGATTAAAACAGAACCTCAAACAATTATTGCCAAGCTTTCAATTTCGAAACAAAGAAAGGATTTCGCTAGTTTTGCAGACGAAATAGAAAAACTAAGCGCAAAGCTCGAACTAGCATATGTGGAAAACAAAGTCCCACAAGATGTTGCAAAGACTCTAGCAAATAAAGCGGGAATTCAAGCTTTGGTTAATGGTGCTAAAAATGAAGACACCAAAAATACCGTTAAGTTTTCAAAATGCGAAAACTTAGCAAAAGCAATACGAGTTGCGACAGAAAATGAGGACACCATTGATAGTGTGGAACGCACCAATGTTTTTTATGCGAGTAGAACCAATAACCAGCATAGGAACAACGATTGATACCAAGTGGACAGATACCGTCAAGACAGAAGGTCAAACTTCAGAAACGGAAGAGGAGGTAGAGGAAGAAGCGCACGTTGCCAAAATTGCAACCATGCACATAATCAATATCCATCTAACCTATCCAATACCTTCAACCCCCCTGAAACAAGCAATCAAAACCGCGAAAAAAACATTCCGTACAGGCAAAATAATTCCGGTCGTGGAAGAAACCATAATGCCTACGTTGCAGAAGCAACTAAAATGCACCAAGAACATACCAATAACGGACAGAACCACCCTTTAGGAGGAGAATTGGGGCAGCTTACACAATAAACGTTACTGTCTCAAATTTCGTAAACATCAAATTGAAATTTTCAGACAGTAGATGTACCCTATTGGTAGATACCGGTTCTGATATATCCATAATTAAAGCCTCAAAAGTAAAGTTGGACCAAATTTGCTATCCAACCGAAAACTGTTCTATCAAAGGAATAGGCGAAGGGCTTGTAAAGTCGATAGGTAGTACTCACACTACTTTAGATGCGGAAGGAAAACATATCCCAACCACTTTTCAAGTTGTTGGTAAAGATTTTCCGATACCAACGGATGGTATATTGGGAAGAGATTTTTTTAAAAGATATCAATGTAAGCTAGACTACGAGTTAGGAAAATTATTTTTTAATTTTGAAGATGAAACAATCAGTATACCTATAGAAGATAATGTAAATGGAGCCATACTGATACCACCAAGATGTGAGGTGATAAGACGTATCAGTACGCTCACAAAGTATACAGATGATCAAGTAGTAGAACCCAAGGAACTTACAGAAGGAGTTTTGCTTGGAGGTAGTATCATAAATAAAAATTATCCATACGTAAAAATTATCAATACATTAGAAAAAGCAATATTATTAAAAGATTTAAATATAGATTCAGTACCATTACAAGAGTACACGATTTACAAAGCTAATTTTGGATGTAAGCAAAATGATTATAGAATCAATGCCGTTAAAAGCAAGTAAAAACGGGTAATATATCAACAAAAGGCAGAGATGCGTTCGAAAAACTCATTTCAGAGTACAACGATATTTTTCACATGCCTGAAGAAAAACTAACGACGAATAATTTTTACGAGCAAACAATTCAACTGCAGGACAAAACGCCTGTGTACATACCTAATTACAAGCAAATCCATGCTCAAGGAGCGGAGATCAAAAAACAAATTGATAAGATGCTCGATGACGGAATTATTGAAAATTCTGTCTCGCATTATAATTCTCCAATATTGCTTGTACCAAAAAAATCATCAAACGAAAAGAAATGGAGACTTGTAGTTGACTTTCGTCAGCTAAACAAGAAACTATTGCCGGATAAATTTCCGTTACCAAGAATAGATTCTATACTAGATCAGTTAGGAAGGGCAAAATTCTTTAGCACCCTGGACCTTATGTCAGGATTTCATCAAATTCCATTAGCAGAAAATTCAAAACAATATACAGCATTTTCTGGACCAGAAGGACACTATCATTTCAACAGATTACCGTTTGGATTAAATATTTCTCCAAACAGTTTTCAGAGGATGATGACCATCGCTACAGCTGGACTATCACCAGAATGTTCATTCGTTTACGTGGACGACATTGTAGTGATAGGATGCTCAGAGAATCATCATTTGAAAAACTTAGGGCGAGTATTTGAAAGGCTGAGACATTACAATCTCAAACTTAATCCTGAGAAATGCAGTTTTTTCAAAACTGACGTTACATATCTTGGACATAAAATAACAGATAAAGGCATACTGCCAGATGAATCAAAATATGACAGCATAAAAAATTATCCAGTTCCAACTGATGCAGACGCTGTCAGACGATATGTAGCTTTCTGCAACTACTACAGAAAATTTATACCAAATTTTTCAGAAACAGCACAACCTTTGAATAAGTTGTTAAAGAAAAAAGCAGGGTTTATATGGAGCGACGAATGTCAAAAAGCATTCGAAAAACTCAAGAAAGCCCTCAATAATCCTAAAATCCTACAGTATCCAGACTTCACTAAAGAATTTATATTGACTACAGACGCTTCAATTACAGCCTGTGGAGCAGTCTTGTCACAAGAACATAACGGAAATGATTTACCAATTGCTTTTGCAAGCAGAACATTCACGAAAGGTGAAATGAATAAGGCGATAATCGAAAAAGAATTAGCCGCAATACATTGGGCAATTCTTCACTTTAAAGCATACCTCTTCGGCAAGAGATTCAAGATAAAAACAGATCACAGACCACTAGTGTATCTATTCGGAATGAAGAACCCGTCATCAAAACTGACGAGGATGCGTCTTGATTTAGAAGAATTCGACTTCGATATCGCATATGTCAAAGGAAAACAGAATGTAGTCGCAGATGCTTTGTCAAGAATCCAAATAACATCAGATGAAATAAAAAACGTTAACGTAATTACCAGAAAAATGGCAAGCAAAGAAGAAACGAAAACAATGGTAAAAGACAAACTAGAGATTGATTACCTCAAAATGTTTAATGCTTTAACCTTTGAAGAAATAATGAATTTACCAAAACTAGAGCTAGCGATGCAGGAGAACGACAATACGTATGAAATCAGAGCATGCATAAAAAACAAAAAGCGCACAAAAGATATGATGAAAATAAAAGAATACTTCCTCAAAAGAAGCAATAAGGAACTTCTATTAGTAGAAGATATCCGGTTCAGTGCTGAAATCTGTGCATTAGTGCAATTTTTCAAGCAATTAGAAGAAATCGCGAAAAACAGAAATATAAAAATGCTAGCTATATCTAAAGGCCAAGATATATTCAAGAAAATTCCTGCTGAGGCAGTAAAAAAGGCAGCCAATGAAGCGCTAAAAGAAACGAAAATACTAGTATACGAACAACAAAAAGTTATAACAAGACCAGAAGAAATCTCCGAGATTCTGCAGAAAACACACAACACCCCAACTGGAGGACATCTAGGTCAATGTAAAATGTATAAAAAGTTAAGAAAAGAATTTGCGTGGAAGAACATGAAAGATACAATCAAGCAATTCGTAGAAAAATGTAGACTTTGTAAACTAAACAAACACCATAGACAACCTATAGAACAATTCGAAAAAACTGACACACCTGAAAAACCATTTCAAATTATTTCAATAGATACAGTTGGACCATTCCAAAAAACAATAAATAATAACAGATATGCAGTCACAATACAGTGCAATTTAACCAAACATATAACAGTTATACCGATACCAAACAAAGAAGCTAAAACAGTAGCTAAAGCATTCGTCGAAAAATTCACATTGATATTTGGAACCAATATTTCAGAAGTACGAACAGATATGGGAACAGAATATAAAAACGAACTATTCGACAATATTGCCAAATTGCTCAACTATAAGCACAAATTTTCCACACCTTATCATCCACAGACAATAGGTGCACTGGAACGAAACCACAAATGTCTGAACGAATATCTAAGAATTTTCTCAAATGAACATAATGATGATTGGGATGAATGGGTAAACTTTTATGCATTCGCCTACAACACAACCCCAAATTTAGAACACGGTTATACACCATTTGAATTAGTCTTTGGAAGAAATGAAAAAATCAATCAAGAAGTAATCAATGCTAAAATACCATTATATAACCCCGAAAATTACGTTAAAGAGCTAAATACCAGATTACACATGGCACATGAACGAACAAGGAAATATATCGATAAGGAAAAACTCAAAAGAATTGAAAAACAGAATCACCTAAACCCTGTAACATTCAATATAGACGACGAAATAGCCATTACCAACGAAAATCGCAAAAAATTAGATCCTATTTACAAAGGACCCTACAAAGTAAAACAAATAGAAGGTACAAATTTAGTAATCGAAAACGATTTAGGAACGATTCAAACAGTACACAAAAATCGAGCTATTAAACTTTAGAATTTCTCCACTTCAAAATTTTGCGTTACGAAATTCTTTTAGGAAGGGAGGTGTGATAGAATCACCTCGACTAAACATATTATTGCATAAACAACAGGCGCTGGTTGGCGCAAACCAATCGGTTGGCATACGAAGGGTTTACCAACAAGCTAGCTGGTAAACAAGAGGTAAACGCACTCAAAGTGCAGCGTAGGCTATGTACTAGCTCGCACCGGAAAGCCACCCTTTACCACTTTGACCAATTATAACACAAGTTGACATCATCTAGCCGAGTCAACTATTTCGGCAACCGTCACAAACACTTTCCTAAAAACCGTGTAAAATCGTTCAAAAAGTTGGTATAAATAAAGAACCGATAGTTGGACAAAAGACCCAGTTCATCGGAGATAATGATAAATTAAACCTCGTGTCTATTTATTGATTTCTCCCGGAACGTCGAAGTCCCCCTACCCGAGGTAAGGCCCGACGCTTCCCAACGTTCCGTACCGTGTATTTGGGAAAACACCTTAAGTGTTTCCATGCTGTCCGGTCAGCAGAGTCCGCCCGCGACTCATGTGCGCGATAAAGTTCTAAACGGTTAAAGTCCGCGACGCAGCAAGTCCACCACCTCCACCATCTACCACAGTCTTTAAAGGGGATGAGAGGATGCAGGAAGGTGTTTTGAGGGTGCTTAAAGTGTCTTCAGAGAGGATGAGATGATGCAGGAAGGTGTTTTGAGGGTACTTAAAGTGTCTTTAAAGGGGATGAGATGATGCAGGAAGGTGTTTTGAGGGCGCTTAAAGTGTCTTCAGAGAGGATGAGATGATGCAGGAAGGTGTTTTGAGGGTGCTTAAAGTGTCTTTAAAGGGGATGAGATGATGCAGGAAGGTGTTTTGAGGGCGCTTAAAGTGTCTTCAGAGAGGATGAGATGATGCAGGAAGGTGTTTTGAGGGTGCTTAAAGTGTCTTTAAAGGGGATGAGATGATGCAGGAAGGTGTTTTGAGGGTGCTTAAAGTGCCTTCAGAGAGGATGAGATGATGCAGGAAGGTGTTTTGAGGGTACTTAAAGTGTCTTTAAAGGGGATGAGATGATGCAGGAAGGTGTTTTGCGGGTGCTTAAAGTGTCTTCAGAGAGGATGAGATTATGCAGAAAGGTGTTTCGAGGGTGCTTAAAGTGTCTTCAGAGAGGATGAGATGATGCAGAAAGGTGTTTTGAGGGTCCTTAAAGTGTCTTTAAAGGGGATGAGAGGATGCAGGAAGGTGTTTTGAGGGTGCTTAAAGTGTCTTCAGAGAGGATGAGATGATGCAGGAAGGTGTTTTGAGGGTACTTAAAGTGTCTTTAAAGGGGATGAGAGGATGCAGGAAGGTGTAGTTAACGCACTGCTGCGGGTGTTTGAGTTTTAAAAAAACTTAAACTTTATTTCCTACAACATATGTGCGGGTTAATACCCAACTATCGTGTTCGGATGCTGGATACCAACTGATGATCGGTTCGCGATCTGGATCGTTGGTTCACGGTCTTCTGATTCTAGGTGGTCCGCGTCGCTGCGGGAATCTGCAACTCAGCATAATGCGGGCGGTCCGCGTTGCTATGGGAAGCTGCAACTCAGCATAATGTTGTGGTCCGGGGGCCGCGTCGCGATGATCGAATGTTGACTCACAATGTATGCTCTGGCGATGTCCACAATGTATGCGATGGCGTTGTCCACAATGTATACGCTGGCGTTGTCTTGACTCCTCCCTTCTTAAATGACTTTGTCCTCAAAGTCTTGTTGCTGCGTGGAATGATGTTGGTCTGCTTACGAATGTTTCTCCGCGTTGCGGTTCTTGGTTTATGTTTACTTTTACCATTCTCTTTCGATTGACAAATAAGCAGATTACGGTTGCGCATATGAATAGTAACATGAAAGTTCCTCCGAATGCATGAATTTTCCATTTGATGGAATTGTTTTGTAGATTTATACTTTGTAGCGTTTCTCGATGTTGCAACGTAAGATTGTTTAGATATTCTATCGGTGGTCTGTCTTCAATTTCGCTTATGTTGACTTTTATTCCCGCTGTCGAGTGGTATGGTTTACCGGGAATGATGGCTTCGTTGTTTGAATAAATTTCTCCGTTGATGATTATGTTGCAATTTTCAAATTGTATCAAGTATGACCCGTTCAATACTTGGTTTGCATTACTGCAATTTGACGATATTTCTGCGATTGCATCATTAATGAGAATATTGGCGTCATTAATGCGTTTCACCAATCCTTTCGAGTAAATTTTTTCGTATTGACATTCAGCGTCTTCTCGTTTCACGAGTTTTTCTATGCATTTGGTGGGTTGTTGCAGATTTACTTGTTGGCATATGTAGAAATCTTCCTGCTCTTGGCATCTTTCCGTAATTTCGAATACATGCGTTCGATTTCGTATTATGAAATTTTGTTTTACGATAATCCGTCTCTCGTGCTGGATTATGGAGTCAATGTATTCGTATTCGTACATTTGTGTGGTTACTTTGGGGAACTTTAGTATGTAGATAATATGCGTTTGGTTTACAGCAACTTGCGCAGTTGATTGCCCTAGCAATTCCTCTGGAGTACGGTAAGTAATGTTGTTACTCTCTAGGAATTGGGCTATAGAGTTTAGATCATCTAGGGATAGTAGCTTGCTGCTTGGAATCCCGTGTTTCGCGAGTATGATGGCATCTTCAATTACTTCTAATTTTTCTTGTAGCATGTTCACGTTTGATAACAGGATTAATTGACGAATCTCTGTCTGGTGCGTTTCGTATCGTTGATTTTCAATGTTGATAACCGTGTTGGCGACTTCTGTTATTTGTTGGAGTCGTTCATTTAAACCTTGGTTGATAACTACTTGTTTGTTGTTTTCAGCAATTAGGGAGTTTATCGTTGAGTTAATAATATGTAGGTCGTCGGCGTCTGGATTTCCTGCGATCCATTTCCAAACTTTTCCTATCGTGTCCCATCGTTTTTCTCTATTTGTAAACGGTCTAATCTTTCTTAAGGTTTCCTGTAGCGTTCTAGCTTTTATGTTAATCAAACTTTCAATTGATGCCGTATAGATTCCATTTGGAATTTCTTCTAACGTTTTTTCTACTGCTTCTTCTATGTTTGCTAAATCGATTGGATGTATCGTCCTTACATATCCGATTTGAACTTTAGCTTTAGTTATTGGTATTATAGCTAAGGGATTATTACTTAGATCATATATGCTTATATCTGCTACAATAAGCTTGATCAACAGGGTTGTAATAACTCTGTAACGATAGTTAAAAGAATTTCAAAGAGTGTATTAATATTTCTTCCTTATTTCCTTAGATTCATTTTATGAATTTTTCGATTATTTGAATCGATTATATAAGTTGGATAATTCTACTTTACTTTTATTATGTTGAAACGACTTTCGCGTTTATTATTTGTTTTCTTCCTTTCATATACATATTCGCTTTCTTCATAGTCTTTATATTTTTCATCTTTGATTTTTTCATCATTCTTTTTGAATATTTCGAGTATTCTTTC
The DNA here is from genome assembly GCF_943734765.1 of Anopheles ziemanni. Lineage (NCBI taxonomy): Eukaryota > Metazoa > Arthropoda > Insecta > Diptera > Culicidae > Anopheles > Anopheles ziemanni. Next base: position 43,537 of record NW_026690049.1, on the reverse strand, counting down.
ATTTGTAGCTTCTCTTATTCTTGCTCTTTCTTGTGGATCATCTGATCGTTCTCCTACGTACACATTTCTTGGTGTATCCTTTATAAATGAGTGAATAGTATGATTATATTTATAAACGGCTTGTTGCACTAATGTTATGATACTCATTTCTGGATTGAGTTTTTTCGTACATCTTGCTATTTCTCTGATAGTCGAATGGCATCTCTCTACTTGACCATTCGTTTCTGAACGATTAACTGGAGTTTTGAAGATTTTGACTCCTAGATTTAGTATTGATTGTTCGATTACATTCGATACAAAAGTACATTCGTTGTCTATAACAATTTGGGCTGGCAAGTCCCAGTCATATAAAAGTTGTAGTAATACTTCCTTTATGTCAGCGATTGATTTCGATTTTATCGGTCGAATTTTAACGTACTTTGAAAATTTATCGATTGACGTGATAAATAAAAAGTTTGCGTTGTATGCAAATATATCAATATGAATTAACTCTCCTGGATATGTCGGTATTGGTGTTTTTACTGGTATAAATACTTGTGGTTTTCTATCGTATTTTTCGGTTTTGCATATCTCACAATTTTTAACAATATTTTGAATACTTTTTCTCATTCCGGGGAAGTAGAATTTTTTTATGAATTGCAATGAATTTTCCTTAGCGTTTCTGTGTGCAAAATTATGGATATTTTTAATCTCTTCGATTTGTTTTTCTACGTCGCAAAGATCTTCAACTTGTATTTGAGAAAATCTAGCTTTAACTGTTTTTGGATTGTAAAGGTTTTTATAAACTTCTTGGATAATTCCCATTGTTTGTTCATCTGTATGAATTCCATTAATTACGTTTGGATTAATAACTTTTTTGAATTTATCTTTGATAAAATCAGTAGTAAAATTTGGTTCGATGAAAATATGCCTTTTAAATTTCGGGAAAGGGCTTATTAGTTCGGAAGAGGAATTAGTTCCGATTTTAAATATTAGTTGGTTGCGGAAAACATTAATAGGTGCTTCTGTTGAAGGGATATATGAATTATCGTCTTCATCAGCTGAGTGCTGGGTTGGTGTTAGTGAGTTAATTTGTATTCTGGAAAGGGCGTCGGCTACGACGTTCGATCTTCCTGGTTTGTAGCATAACTGGTAATCATGTTCCTCTATGAATGATTTCCATCTTTTCAGCTTTGCGTTGTTGTTCTGCGGTGATAAAGCAAATGTTAGTGGTTGATGATCAGTATGGATATTAATTTTTGCTCCGTATATGAAATTTCTCAGTGTATGTAGTGCCCACACGATGGCAAGCATCTCCTTTTCGTTTGTTGCATAATTTTCCTCAGTTTGGGAAAGAGTTCGGGAAATGAAGGTTATTGGTCTATCTCCGTCGTGGCATTTTTGTGAAAGCACAGCTCCTAGTGCTTTATCTGATGCATCTGTTGTCAGTTCAAATGGCTTCTGGAAATCTGGAAAAACTAAAACATCATTAGAAGATATTATGTCTTTCAAGGTTTGGAATGCGTTCTTTGCATTTTGATCAAATTTAATTGGAACATTTTTTGATTCGTTTTTTGAAATTTGGCGATGGCCATCCTCCCCTCTTAGGAGTTTTGTGATGGGTTTTGCTAAGTGTGCATAGTTTTTAATAAACCTGCGGTAATAACCTGACAGTCCTAAAAATCTTCTCAGTTCTTTAAGGTTCTGTGGTTCTGGGAATTTTTTTATGGCTTCAACTTTTTTTATGTTTGGCTTAAGTCCTTCACTTGAGACAATGAATCCGAGGAATTCTACTTCTGTTTTTAAGAATTCGGATTTGTCTGGCTGTATTTTGAAATTTGCGGCTCGCAATGTGTCTAAGACAATTTTCAAGTTTTGCAGATGTTCTTCAACTGTTTCACTAAATATGATAATGTCATCGATGTAAACGTGACATATTTTTCCTATATGTTCTCTCAAAGTGTCGTCCATGACGCGTTGGAATATGGAAGGTGCATTTTTTAATCCAAAGGGCATGCGTACGAATTCATATTTTCCATTGTTTATCGAAAATGCAGTTTTTTCGATGTCGTTCTCCGACATGGGTACTTGATGAAATCCTGATGCAAGATCAAGGGTAGTGAAAAATTTATTTGAGCCTAAATTGGCTAAAACAGTAGATGGATCCGGAATAGGATATTTATCACTTATTGTTTGAGTATTTAATTTTCTGTAGTCTATGACAAGTCTATATTTTTTTTCATTGGCAGCGTCCAGTTTTTTTGGAACAATCCACACTGGTGCATTGTATGGGGATTTTGAAGGTCTGATAATTCCATCATTTAGTAGTTTTTCAATTTGCCTGTTAACTTCACCTTTAAGTGCTTGGGGATAAGGATAAGTTTTACTGTAGATTGGGGATTCATTTTTTGTCCTTATGGTAGCTTTTACTTGTGAGGTGAAAGGTAATTTAGAATCAGGTGGTTGGAAAAGATCCTGATATTCCTGTAATAGGTTATGTAGCTGTATTTTTTCGTTTTGGTTGAGATGACTATCGCGGATGTTTATTTTATTTACTTCCTGTAGTTCATATTGTTGCAGGGGTATTACATTTGTGCCGTCAATGATTAATTCATCATTGGCTGTATCAATAACTAATTTGATTTCTTTCAGTGAATCGTGCCCTATTATGGCATCGAATGATTTCAAGTTTTCAAGATGATAAAATTTTAACATTTTATCTGAAAATGGTTGGAATAAACGGGCTTGTGAATAAGCTTCGATTTTTATGTCTCCTGCTACAGAAGATACATAAAATGGTTTATCAATTTTATGGGAAATTTTAGCATGTTTCGGGTGGATATAGTTCTTATTAGAACCGGTATCAATGAGCATTTTTAGTGGCTCCGAGGCGTTACCATAAAAAAGAAAGTAAGGCAACGCCGAGTTTAGTCTAAAAAATTAAGTTCTGCGACTTCGACAGTGTCACTGAAGTTGCATCCTTCTTGTTTTTCAATGGTTCGGAGGTATCTCTCGAACGATTGTAATGTGTTGTTATCTATTGTGTTGTTCGCGGGGTTACCGTTTTCGAATTGTTGTGGCGGATTGGCATCCGTTATGTGGTTCACCGTATTTGAGTGTCCTGGCTGTGTTTGGATATTATTGACCCTGGGACGTTTTGGGGGTCGAACGTTGTTTGAGTTAGGGCGGTTTCCATAGTTCACTTGTTGTGTTCTGATGGAATGGTCAACTTCCATAGGCTCTGGTGGCGGTTGACGTTGAAAATTGTTAAATGGTTTTTGTTGGTAGTGTTGGTTGTTCTTTTGGGCGAAATTATTAAAATTTCTGTTTCCCGTGAACGGTTTGGGATGGTAAGGCCTTGGTGGCGGATGTGGATTTGTATATCTTATGGGCGTTGGTGGCGGTAAGGGAATCATATTCCTTGGTGCCGTTGGTGGGATATATGGCCTTGGTTAGCATTTTTCTACACTCAATATTTTGAAATGAAATGCAGTAGCTGTACGCTCCTGCAAGGGATGTCGGTTCATAATTTCTAATGAATTTATAAACGTCTCCATCTAGTCCTCTCATGAAAGCATCGATTGCTTTTTTGTTGTACATTTCGATTAAAGCTCTTGAGGCTTCGGGGTGTGTGAATCTTTCGTCAGTGTTTATTTGATTTGCTATAAGCGAGAGCAATCTATTTACTTCGTCGTAGTATACTTCCAGTGAGCGGTTCTTCTGCTGCACGCTCATAAGTTGGAAGTCTAATGTTTCCAAATCTCTCTTTTCACCGTAATACGTGACCAATGTTTTTTTGATCAGGTTCCAATTAATGCCTACGTTTGAAGCAACGAGTGAATCGTTCGCTTCACCGCGGATTTTTCTGCGAATGAATTTGCAGATCATATGGTATTTGTTTTGGCGTTCAAGTGTGTCTGTACTTTTAGTTTGGTACAGTTTTACCAAGCTATCTACGTCATTCAACCAGCTATTCAGTTCGCTGGGATCCCCAGTGAAATTTGGTAGATCCTTTACCAAATCAGGGATTTTTTCAAAACTTTCGGGATTTACACTTGTTCCATCTGGCTTTGTAAAGTAAAGCGGTGGATCGGAATAATCGATCTGAGTGGGGGCGACATTGCACGCTTCGAGTGCGGCAATGCGGTTAATAATTTGGTCAAGCTCTGGTCTCGACATTTTGAAGGAAAAAGATTGTAATGAATTTATAAGATCCTCCAGGATTTTTTGTTTGTTTAAACACGTTTTTCACTTCACTAGGTAATTTTACTTAATATTTGTTAATCGCGTTTTTGTTAATCACTTTTGGTTTTTGTTTCACAATGTTGTGTTTGTTTCACAATTTTTACTTACTGTGTTTTTTTGTTACTTACAGTACCATACGCATCCTGTATCGGGCGATGGTTTTATGATTTATGATGCTCCTCTGACGGGCGTTGTGTTTTACTGCTCCTCTAGCGGGCGTAGTTTAGTTTCTGGAAAACCGGCTGTGAATGACTTCCTTCTCGGTGTAATGGATGGCTCCTTTTTGTCCTGTGTGAGCTGCTAACTGCACAGGTGACTCGGGATCCTTTTTACACGGCTGCACTCGGCGATCAGGAAAGTCTTTTTAAGTTTGGGATTCGGTGGTAACTATCACTCTAGCGTGGTTACTTTCACTTTCACTTGTACTTAATTTCACATAGCGCGGTCCCTATTCGGGCGCCAGTTAACGCACTGCTGCGGGTGTTTGAGTTTTAAAAAAACTTAAACTTTATTTCCTACAACATATGTGCGGGTTAATACCCAACTATCGTGTTCGGATGCTGGATACCAACTGATGATCGGTTCGCGATCTGGATCGTTGGTTCACGGTCTTCTGATTCTAGGTGGTCCGCGTCGCTGCGGGAATCTGCAACTCAGCATAATGCGGGCGGTCCGCGTTGCTATGGGAAGCTGCAACTCAGCATAATGTTGTGGTCCGGGGGCCGCGTCGCGATGATCGAATGTTGACTCACAATGTATGCTCTGGCGATGTCCACAATGAATGCGATGGCGTTGTCCACAATGTATACGCTGGCGTTGTCTTGACTGTGTTTTGAGGGTCCTTAAAGTGTCTTTAAAGGGGATGAGAGGATGCAGGAAGGTGTTTTGAGGGTGCTTAAAGTGTCTTCAGAGAGGATGAGATGATGCAGGAAGGTGTTTTTAGGGTACTTAAAGTGTCTTTAAAGGGGATGAGAGGATGCAGGAAGGTGTTTTGAGGGTGCTTAAAGTGTCTTTAAAGGGGATGAGATGATGCAGGAAGGTGTTTTGAGGGTGCTTAAAGTGTCTTTAAAGGGGATCAGATGATGCAGGAAGGTGTTTTGAGGGTGCTTATAGTGTCTTCAGAGAGGATGAGATGATGCAGGAATGTGTTTTGAGGGTTCATAAAGTGTCTTCAGAGAGGATGAGATGATGCAGGAAGGTGTTTTGAGGGTGCTTAAAGTGTCTTCAGAGAGGATGAGATGATGCAGGAAGGTGTTTTGAGGGTGCTTAAAGTGTCTTTAAAGGGGATCAGATGATGCAGGAAGGTGTTTTGAGGGTGCTTATAGTGTCTTCAGAGAGGATGAGATGATGCAGGAATGTGTTTTGAGGGTTCATAAAGTGTCTTCAGAGAGGATGAGATGATGCAAGAAGGTGTTTTGAGGGTGCTTAAAGTGTCTTCAGAGAGGATGAGATGATGCAGGAAGGTGTTTTGAGGGTGCTTAAAGTGTCTTTACATGGGATGAGATGATGCAGGAAGGTGTTTTGAGGGTGCTTAAAGTGTCTTTAAAAGGGATGAGACGATGCAGGAAGGTGTTTTGAGGGTGTTTAAAGTGTCTTCAGAGAGGATGAGATGATGCAGGAAGGTGTTTTGAGGGTGCTTAAAGTGTCTTCAGAGAGGATGAGATGATGCAGGAAGGTGTTTTGAGGGTGCTTACAATGTCTTTAAAAGGGATGAGATGATTCAGGAAGGTGTTTTGAGGGTGCTTAAAGTGTCTTAAGAGAGGATGAGATGATGCAGGAAGGTGTTTTGAGGGTGCTTAAAGTGTCTTCAGAGAGGATGAGATGATGCACGAAGGTGTTTTGAGGGTGCTTTAAGTGTCTTCAGAGAGGATGAGATGATGCACGAAGCTGTTTTGAGGGTGCTTAAAGTGTCTTCAGAGAGGATGAGATGATGCAGGAAGGTGTTTTGAGGGTGCTTAAAGTGTCTTCAGAGAGGATGAGATGATGCACGAAGGTGTTTTGAGGGTGCTTAAAGTGTCGTCAGAGAGGATGAGATGATGCAGGAAGGTGTTTTGAGGGTGCTTAAAGTGTCTTCAGAGAGGATGAGATGATGCAGGAAGGTGTTTTGAGGGTGCTTAAAGTGTCTTCAGAGCGAATGAAATGATGCAGGAAGGTGTTTTGAGGGTGCTTAAAGTGTCTTCAGAGAGGACGATATGATGCAGGAAGGTGTTTTGAGGGTGCTTAAAGTGTCTTCAGAGAGGATGAGATGATGCAAGAAGGTGTTTTGAGGGTGCTTAAAGTGTCTTCAGAGAAGACGAGATGATGCAGGAAGGTGTTTTGAGGGTGCTTAAAGTGTCTTTAAAAGGGATGAGACGATGCAGGAAGGTGTTTTGAGGGTGTTTAAAGTGTCTTCAGAGAGGATGAGATGATGCAGGAAGGTGTTTTGAGGGTGCTTTAAGTGTCTTCAGAGAGGATGAGATGATGCAGGAACGTGTTTTGAGGGTGCTTAAAGTGTCTTCAGAGAGGATGAGATGATGCACGAAGGTGTTTTGAGGGTGCTTAAAGTGTCTTCAGAGAGGATGAGATGATGCACGAAGGTGTTTTGAGGGTGCTTAAAGTGTCGTCAGAGAGGATCAGATGATGCAGGAAGGTGTTTTGAGGGTGCTTAAAGTGTCTTCAGAGAGGATGAGATGATGCAGGAAGGTGTTTTGAGGGTGCTTAAAGTGTCTTCAGAGCGAATGAAATGATGCAGGAAGGTGTTTTGAGGGTGCTTAAAGTGTCTTAAGAGAGGACGAGATGATGCAGGAAGGTGTTTTGAGGGTGCTTAAAGTGTCTTCAGAGAGGACGAGATGATGCAGGAAGGTGTTTTGAGGGTGCTTAAAGTGTCTTCAGAGAGGATGAGATGATGCAGGAAGGTGTTTTGAGGGTGCTTAAAGTGTCTTCAGAGCGAATGAAATGATGCAGGAAGGTGTTTTGAGGGTGCTTAAAGTGTCTTCAGAGAGGATGAGATGATGCAGGAAGGTGTTTTGAGGGTGCTTAAAGTGTCTTCAGAGAGGATGAGATGATGCAGGAAGGTGTTTTGAGGGTGCTTAAAGTGTCTTAAAAGAGGACGAGATGATGCAGGAAGGTGTTTTGAGGGTGCTTAAAGTGTCTTCAGAGAGGATGAGATGATGCAGGAAGGTGTTTTGAGGGTGCTTAAAGTGTCTTCAGAGGGGATGAGATGATACACGAAGGTGTTTTGAGGGTGCTTAAAGTGTCGTCAGAGAGGATGAGATGATGCAGGAAGGTGTTTTGAGGGTGCTTAAAGTGTCTTTAAAAGGGATGAGATGATGCAGTAAGGTGTTTTGAGGGTGCTTAAAGTGTCTTCAGAGGGGATGAGATGATACACGAAGGTGTTTTGAGGGTGCTTAAAGTGTCTTCAGAGAGGATGAGATGATGCAGGAAGGTGTTTTGAGGGTGCTTAAAGTGTCTTCAGAGCGAATGAAATGATGCAGGAAGGTGTTTTGAGGGTGCTTAAAGTGTCTTCAGAGAGGATGAGATGATGCAGGAAGGTGTTTTGAGGGTGCTTAAAGTGTCTTCAGAGCGAATGAAATGATGCAGGAAGGTGTTTTGAGGGTGCTTAAAGTGTCTTAAGAGAGGACGAGATGATGCAGGAAGGTGTTTTGAGGGTGCTTAAAGTGTCTTCAGAGAGGACGAGATGATGCAGGAAGGTGTTTTGAGGGTGCTTAAAGTGTCTTCAGAGAGGATGAGATGATGCAGGAAGGTGTTTTGAGGGTGCTTAAAGTGTCTTCAGAGCGAATGAAATGATGCAGGAAGGTGTTTTGAGGGTGCTTAAAGTGTCTTCAGAGAGGATGAGATGATGCAGGAAGGTGTTTTGAGGGTGCTTAAAGTGCCTACAGAGAGGATGAGATGATGCAAGAAGGTGTTTTGAGGGTGCTTAAAGCGTCTTCAGAGAGGATGAGATGATGCAGGAAGGTGTTTTGAGGGTGCTTAAAGTGTCTCCAGAGAGGATGAGATGATGCACGAAGGTGTTTTGAGGGTGCTTAAAGTGTTGTCAGAGAGGATGAGATGATGCAGGAAGGTGTTTTGAGGGTGCTTAAAGTGTCTTCAGAGAGGATGAGATGATGCAGGGAGGAGTTTTGAGGGTGCTTAAAGTGTCTTCAGAGAGGATGAGATGATGCAGGAAGGTGTTTTGAGGGTGCTTAAAGTGTCTTCAGAGAGGACGAGATGATGCAGGAAGGTGTTTTGAGGGTGCTTAAAGTGTCTTCAGAGAGGATGAGATGATGCAGGAAGGTGTTTTGAGGGTGCTTAAAGTGTCTTTAAAGGGGATGAGATGATGCAGGAAGGTGTTTTGATGGTGCTTAAAGTGTCTTCAGAGCGAATGAAATGATGCAGGAAGGTGTTTTGAGGGTGCTTAAAGTGCCTACAGAGAGGATGAGATGATGCAAGAAGGTGTTTTGAGGGTGCTTAAAGTGTCTTCAGATAGGATGAGATGATGCAGGAAGGTGTTTTGAGGGTGTTTGTAGTGTCTTCAGAGTGGATGAGATGATGCAGGAAGGTATTTTGAGGGTGCTTAAAGTGTCTTCAGAGAGGATGAGATGATGCACGAAGGTGTTTTGAGGGTGCTTTAAGTGTCTTCAGAGAGGATGAGATGATGCATGAAGGTGTTTTGAGGGTGCTTAAAGTGCCTACAGAGAGGATGAGATGATGCAAGAAGGTGTTTTGAGGGTGCTTAAAGTGTCTTCAGAGAGGATGAGATGATGCACGAAGGTGTTTTGAGGGTGCTTAAAGTGTCTTCAGAGAGGATGAGATGATGCACGAAGGTGTTTTGAGGGTGCTCAAACTGTCTTCAGAGAGGATGAGATGATGCAGGAAGGTGTTTTGAGGGTGCTTAAAGTGTCTTCAGAGGGGATGAGATGATGCAGGAAGGTGTTTTGAGGGTGCTTAAAATGTCTTTAAAAGTGATGAGATGATTCAGGAAGGTGTTTTGAGGGTGATTAAAGTGTCTTCAGAGAGGATGAGATGATGCAGGAAGGTGTTTTGAGGGTGCTTAAAGTGTCTTCAGAGAGGATGAGATGATGCAGGAAGGTGTTTTGAGGGTGCTTAAAGTGTCTTTAAAAGCGATGAGACGATGCAGGAAGGTGTTTTGAGGGTGCTTTAAGTGTCTTAAGAGCGGATGAGATTGTGCAGGAAGGTGTTTTGAGGGTGCTTAAAGTGTCTTCCGAGAGGATGAAATGATGCAGGAAGGTGTTTTGAGGGTGCTTAAAGTGTCTTCAGAGAGGACGAGATGATGCAGGAAGGTGTTTTGAGGGTGCTTAAAGTGTCTTCAGAGAGGATGAGATGATGCAGGAAGGTGTTTTGAGGGTGCTTAAAGTGTCTTTAAAAGCGATGAGACGATGCAGGAAAGTGTTTTGAGGGTGTTTAAAGTGTCTTCAGAGAGGATGAGATGATGGAGGAAGGTGTTTTGAGGGTGCTTAAAGTGTCTTCAGAGAGGATGAGATGATTCAGGAAGGTGTTTTGAGGGTGATTAAAGTGTCTTCACAGAGGATGAGATGATGCAGGAAGGTGTTTTGAGGGTGCTTAAAGTGTCTTCAGAGAGGATGAGATGATGCAGGAAGGTGTTTTGAGGGTGCTTAAAATGTCTTTAAAAGGGATGAGATGATTCAGGAAGGTGTTTTGAGGGTGCTTCAAGTGTCTTAAGAGAGGATGAGATGATGCAGGAAGGTGTTTAGAAGGTGCTTAAAGTGTCTTCAGAGGGGATGAGATGATGCAGGAAGGTGTTTTGAGGGTGCTTAAAGTGTCTTCAGAGAGGATGAGATGAAGCAGGAAGGTGTTTTGAGGGTGCTTAATGTGTCTTCAGAGAGGATGAGATGATGCACAAAGGTGTTTTGAGGATGCTTAAAGTGTCTTCAGAGAGGACGAGGTGATGCAGGAAGGTGTTTTGAGGGTGCTTAAAATGTCTTTAAAAGCGATGAGATGATGCAGGAAGGTGTTTTGAGGGTGCTTAAAGTGTCTTCAGAGAGGATGAGATGATGCAGGAAGGTGTTTTGAGGGTGCTTAAAGTGTCTTCAGAGAGGATGAGATGATGCAGGAAGGTGTTTTGAGGGTGCTTAAAATGTCTTTAAAGGGGATGAGATGATGCAGGAAGGTGTTTTGAGGGTGCTTAAAGTGTCTTCAGAGGGGATGAGATGATGCAGGAAGGTGTTTTGAGGGTGCTTAAAGTGTCTTAAGAGAGGATGAGATGATGCAGCAAGGTGTTTTTAGGGTGCTTAAAGTGTCTTCAGAGAGGATGAGATGATGCAGGAAGGTGTTTTGAGGGTTCATAAAGTGTCGTAAGAGAGGATGAGATGATGCAGGAAGGTGTTTTGAGGGTGCTTAAAGTGTCTTCAGAGAGGATGAGATGATGCAGGAAGGTGTTTTGAGGGTGCTTAAAGTGTCTTTAAAGGGAATGAGATGATGCAGGAAGGTGTTTTGAGGGTGCTTAAAGTGCCTTCAGAGAGGATGAGATGATGCAGGAAGGTGTTTTGAGGGTGCTTAAAGTGTCTTTAAAGGGGATGAGATGATGCAGGAAGGTGTTTTGAGGGTGCTTAAAGTGTCTTCAGAGCGGATGAGATGATGCAGGAAGGTGTTTTGAGGGTGCTTAAAGTGTCTTTAAAGGGGATGAGATGATGCAGGAAGGTGTTTTGAGGGTGCTTAAAGTGCCTTCAGAGAGGATGAGATGATGCAGGAAGGTGTTTTGAGGGTGCTTAAAGTGTCTTTAAAGGGGATGAGATGATGCAGGAAGGTGTTTTGAGGGCGCTTAAAGTGTCTTCAGAGAGGATGAGATGATACAGGAAGGTGTTTCGAGGGTGCTTATAGTGTCTTCAGAGAGGATGAGATGATGCAGGAAGGTGTTTTGAGGGTTCATAAAGTGTCTTCAGAGAGGATGAGATGATGCAGGAAGGTGTTTTGAGGGTGCTTAAAGTGCCTTCAGAGAGGATGAGATGATGCAGGAAGGTGTTTTGAGGGTGCTTGAAGTGTCTTTAAAGGGGATGAGATGATGCAGGAAGGTGTTTTGAGGGTGCTTAAAATGCCTTCAGAGAGGATGAGATGATGCAGGAAGGTGTTTTGAGGGTGCTTAAAGTGCCTTCAGAGAGGATGAGATGATGCAGGAAGGTGTTTTGAGGGTGCTTAAAGTGTCTTCAGAGAGGATGAGATGAAACATGAAGGTGTTTTGAGGGTGCTTAAAGTGTCTTTAAAGGGGATGAGATGATGCAGGAAGGTGTTTTGAGGGTGCTTAAAGTGTCTTCAGAGGGGATGAGATGATGCAGGAAGGTGTTTTGAGGGTGCTTAAAGTGTCTTAAGAGAGGATGAGATGATGCAGCAAGGTGTTTTTAGGGTGCTTAAAGTGTCTTCAGAGAGGATGAGATGATGCAGGAAGGTGTTTTGAGGGTTCATAAAGTGTCGTAAGAGAGGATGAGATGATGCAGGAAGGTGTTTTGAGGGTGCTTAAAGTGTCTTCAGAGAGGATGAAATGATGCAGGAAGGTGTTTTGAGGGTGCTTAAAGTGTCTTTAAAGGGAATGAGATGATGCAGGAAGGTGTTTTGAGGGTGCTTAAAGTGCCTTCAGAGAGGATGAGATGATGCAGGAAGGTGTTTTGAGGGTTCATAAAGTGTCGTAACAGAGGATGAGATGATGCAGGAAGGTGTTTTGTGGGTGCTTAAAGTGTCTTCAGAGAGGATGAGATGATGCAGGAAGGTGTTTTTAGGGTGCTTAAAGTGTCTTTAAAGGGGATGAGATGATGCAGGAAGGTGTTTTGAGGGTGCTTAAAGTGCCTTCAGAGAGGATGAGATGATGCAGGAAGGTGTTTTGAGGGTGCTTAAAGTGTCTTTAAAGGGGATGAGATGATGCAGGAAGGTGTTTTGAGGGCGCTTAAAGTGTCTTCAGAGAGGATGAGATGATACAGGAAGGTGTTTCGAGGGTGCTTATAGTGTCTTCAGAGAGGATGAGATGATGCAGGAAGGTGTTTTGAGGGTTCATAAAGTGTCTTCAGAGAGGATGAGATGATGCAGGAAGGTGTTTTGAGGGTGCTTAAAGTGCCTTCAGAGAGGATGAGATGATGCAGGAAGGTGTTTTGAGGGTGCTTAAAGTGTCTTCAGAGAGGATGAGATGAAACATGAAGGTGTTTTGAGGGTGCTTGAAGTGTCTTTAAAGGGGATGAGATGATGCAGGAAGGTGTTTTGAGGGTGCTTAAAGTGCCTTCAGAGAGGATGAGATGATGCAGGAAGGTGTTTTGAGGGTGCTTAAAGTGTCGTCAGAGAGGATGAGATGATGCAGGAAGGTGTTTTGAGGGTGCTTAAAATGTCTTTAAAGGGGATGAGATGATGCAGGAAGGTGTTTTAAGGGTGCTTAAAGTGTCTTCAGAAGGGATGAGATGATGCAGGAAGGTGTTTTGAGGGTGCTTAAAGTGTCTTAAGAGAGGATGAGATGATGCAGCAAGGTGTTTTTAGGGTGCTTAAAGTGTCTTCAGAGAGGATGAGATGATGCAGGAAGGTGTTTTGAGGGTGCTTAAAGTGTCTTCAGAGGGGATGAGATGATGCAGGAAGGTGTTTCGAGGGTGCTTATAGTGTCTTCAGAGAGGATGAGATGATGCAGGAAGGTGTTTTGAGGGTTCATAAAGTGTCTTAAAAGAGGACGAGATGATGCAGGAAGGTGTTTTGAGGGTGCTTAAAGTGTCTTCAGAGAGGATGAGATGATGCAGGAAGGTGTTTTGAGGGTGCTTAAAGTGTCTTCAGAGAGGATGAGATGATGCAGGAAGGTGTTTCGAGGGTGCTTATAGCGTCTTCAGAGAGGATGAGATGATGCAGGAAGGTGTTTTGAGGGTTCATAAAGTGTTTTAAAAGAGGACGAGATGATGCAGGAAGGTGTTTTGAGGGTGCTTAAAGTGTCTTCAGAGAGGATGAGATGATGCAGGAAGGTGTTTTGAGGGTGCTTAAAGTGTCTTCAGAGGGGATGAGATGATGCACGAAGGTGTTTTGAGGGTGCTTAAAGTGTCGTCAGAGAGGATGAGATGATGCAGGAAGGTGTTTTGAGGGTGCTTAAAGTGTCTTTAAAAGGGATGAGATGATGCAGGAAGGTGTTTTGAGGGTGCTTAAAGTGTCTTCAGAGAGGATGAGATGATGCAGGAAGGTGTTTTGAGGGTGCTTGAAGTGTCTTTAAAGGGGATGAGATGATGCAGGAAGGTGTTTTGAGGGTGCTTAAAATGCCTTCAGAGAGGATGAGATGATGCAGGAAGGTGTTTTGAGGGTGCTTAAAGTTCCTTCAGAGAGGATGAGATGATGCAGGAAGGTGTTTTGAGGGTGCTTAAAGTGTCTTCAGAGAGGATGAGATGAAACATGAAGGTGTTTTGAGGGTGCTTAAAGTGTCTTTAAAGGGGATGAGATGATGCAGGAAGGTGTTTTGAGGGTGCTTAAAGTGTCTTCAGAGGGGATGAGATGATGCAGGAAGGTGTTTTGAGGGTGCTTAAAGTGTCTTAAGAGAGGATGAGATGATGCAGCAAGGTGTTTTTAGGGTGCTTAAAGTGTCTTCAGAGAGGATTAGATGATGCAGGAAGGTGTTTTGAGGGTTCATAAAGTGTCGTAAGAGAGGATGAGATGATGCAGGAAGGTGTTTTGAGGGTGCTTAAAGTGTCTTCAGAGAGGATGAAATGATGCAGGAAGGTGTTTTGAGGGTGCTTAAAGTGTCTTTAAAGGGAATGAGATGATGCAGGAAGGTGTTTTGAGGGTGCTTAAAGTGCCTTCAGAGAGGATGAGATGATGCAGGAAGGTGTTTTGAGGGTTCATAAAGTGTCGTAAGAGAGGATGAGATGATGCAGGAAGGTGTTTTGAGGGTGCTTAAAGTGTCTTCAGAGAGGATGAGATGATGCAGGAAGGTGTTTTTAGGGTGCTTAAAGTGTCTTTAAAGGGGATGAGATGATGCAGGAAGGTGTTTTGAGGGTGCTTAAAGTGCCTTCAGAGAGGATGAGATGATGCAGGAAGGTGTTTTGAGGGTGCTTAAAGTGTCTTTAAAGGGGATGAGATGATGCAGGAAGGTGTTTTGAGGGCGCTTAAAGTGTCTTCAGAGAGGATGAGATGATACAGGAAGGTGTTTCGAGGGTGCTTATAGTGTCTTCAGAGAGGATGAGATGATGCAGGAAGGTGTTTTGAGGGTTCATAAAGTGTCTTCAGAGAGGATGAGATGATGCAGGAAGGTGTTTTGAGGGTGCTTAAAGTGCCTTCAGAGAGGATGAGATGATGCAGGAAGGTGTTTTGAGGGTGCTTAAAGTGTCTTCAGAGAGGATGAGATGAAACATGAAGGTGTTTTGAGGGTGCTTGAAGTGTCTTTAAAGGGGATGAGATGATTCAGGAAGGTGTTTTGAGGGTGATTAAAGTGTCTTCACAGAGGATGAGATGATGCAGGAAGGTGTTTTGAGGGTGCTTAAAGTGTCTTCAGAGAGGATGAGATGATGCAGGAAGGTGTTTTGAGGGTGCTTAAAATGTCTTTAAAGGGGATGAGATGATGCAGGAAGGTGTTTTAAGGGTGCTTAAAGTGTCTTCAGAGGGGATGAGATGATGCAGGAAGGTGTTTTGAGGGTGCTTAAAGTGTCTTAAGAGAGGATGAGATGATGCAGCAAGGTGTTTTTAGGGTGCTTAAAGTGTCTTCAGAGAGGATAAGATGATGCAGGAAGGTGTTTTGAGGGTGCTTAAAGTGTCTTCAGAGGGGATGAGATGATGCAGGAAGGTGTTTCGAGGGTGCTTATAGTGTCTTCAGAGAGGATGAGATGATGCAGGAAGGTGTTTTGAGGGTTCATAAAGTGTCTTAAAAGAGGACGAGATGATGCAGGAAGGTGTTTTGAGGGTGCTTAAAGTGTCTTCAGAGAGGATGAGATGATGCAGGAAGGTGTTTTGAGGGTGCTTAAAGTGTCTTCAGAGAGGATGAGATGATGCAGGAAGGTGTTTCGAGGGTGCTTATAGCGTCTTCAGAGAGGATGAGATGATGCAGGAAGGTGTTTTGAGGGTTCATAAAGTGTCTTAAAAGAGGACGAGATGATGCAGGAAGGTGTTTTGAGGGTGCATAAAGTGTCTTCAGAGAGGATGAGATGATGCAGGAAGGTGTTTTGAGGGTGCTTAAAGTGTCTTCAGAGAGGATGAGATGATGCAGGAAGGTGTTTTGAGGGTGCTTAAAGTGTCTTCAGAGAGGATGAGATGATGCAGGAAGGTGTTTTGAGGGTGCTTAAAGTGTCTTCAGAGGGGATGAGATGATGCACGAAGGTGTTTTGAGGGTGCTTAAAGTGTCGTCAGAGAGGATGAGATGATGCAGGAAGGTGTTTTGAGGGTGCTTAAAGTGTCTTTAAAAGGGATGAGATGATGCAGGAAGGTGTTTTGAGGGTGCTTAAATTGTCTTAAGAGAGGATGAGATGATGCAGGAAGGTGTTTTGTGGGTGCTTAAAGTGTCTTCAGAGAGGATGAGATGATGCAGGAAGGTGTTTTGAGGGTGCTTAAAGTGTCTTCAGAGAGGATGAGATGATGCAGGAAGGTGTTTTGAGGGTGCTTAAAGTGTCTTCAGAGAGGATGAGATGATGCACGAAGGTGTTTTGAGGGTGCTTAAAGTGTCGTCAGAGAGGATGAGATGATGCAGGAAGGTGTTTTGAGGGTGCTTAAAGTGTCTTCAGAGAGGATGAGATGATGCACGAAGGTGTTTTGAGGGTGCTTTAAGTGTCTTCAGAGAGGATGAGATGATGCACAAAGGTGTTTTGAGGGTGCTTAAAGTGCCTACAGAGAGGATGAGATGATGCAAGAAGGTGTTTTGAGGGTGCTTAAAGTGTCTTCAGAGAAGACGAGATGATGCAGGAAGGTGTTTTGAGGGTGCTTAAAGTGTCTTTAAAAGGGATGAGACGATGCAGGAAGGTGTTTTGAGGGTGTTTAAAGTGTCTTCAGAGAGGATGAGATGATGCAGGAAGGTGTTTTGAGGGTGCTTAAAGTGTCTTTAAAAGGGATGAGACGATGCAGGAAGGTGTTTTGAGGGTGTTTAAAGTGTCTTCAGAGAGGATGAGATGATGCAGGAAGGTGTTTTGAGGGTGCTTTAAGTGTCTTCAGAGAGGATGAGATGATGCACGAAGGTGTTTTGAGGGTGCTTAAAGTGTCTTCAGAGAGGATGAGATGATGCAGGAAGGTGTTTTGAGGGTGCTTAAAGTGCCTACAGAGAGGATGAGATGATGCAAGAAGGTGTTTTGAGGGTGCTTAAAGCGTCTTCAGAGAGGATGAGATGATGCAGGAAGGTGTTTTGAGGGTGCTTAAAGTGTCTTCAGAGAGGATGAGATGATGCACGAAGGTGTTTTGAGGGTGCTTAAAGTGTCTTCAGAGAGGACGAGATGATGCAGGAAGGTGTTTTGAGGGTGCTTAAAGTGTCTTCAGAGAGGATGAGATGATGCACGAAGGTGTTTTGAGGGTGCTTAAAGTGTCGTCAGAGAGGATGAGATGATGCAGGAAGGTGTTTTGATGGTGCTTAAAGTGTCTTCAGAGCGAATGAAATGATGCAGGAAGGTGTTTTGAGGGTGCTTAAAGTGCCTACAGAGAGGATGAGATGATGCAAGAAGGTGTTTTGAGGGTGCTTAAAGTGTCTTCAGAGAGGATGAGATGATGCAGGAAGGTGTTTTGAGGGTGTTTGTAGTGTCTTCAGAGTGGATGAGATGATGCAGGAAGGTGTTTTGAGGGTGCTTAAAGTGTCTTCAGAGAGGATGAGATGATGCACGAAGGTGTTTTGAGGGTGCTTTAAGTGTCTTCAGAGAGGATGAGATGATGCATGAAGGTGTTTTGAGGGTGCTTAAAGTGCCTACAGAGAGGGTGAGATGATGCAAGAAGGTGTTTTGAGGGTGCTTAAAGTGTCTTCAGAGAGGATGAGATGATGCACGAAGGTGTTTTGAGGGTGCTTAAAGTGTCTTCAGAGAGGATGAGATGATGCACGAAGGTGTTTTGAGGGTGCTCAAACTGTCTTCAGAGAGGATGAGATGATGCAGGAAGGTGTTTTGAGGGTGCTTAAAGTGTCTTCAGAGGGGATGAGATGATGCAGGAAGGTGTTTTGAGGGTGCTTAAAATGTCTTTAAAAGTGATGAGATGATTCACGAAGGTGTTTTGAGGGTGATTAAAGTGTCTTCAGAGAGGATGAGATGATGCAGGAAGGTGTTTTGAGGGTGCTTAAAGTGTCTTCAGAGAGGATGAGATGATGCAGGAAGGTGTTTTGAGGGTGCTTAAAGTGTCTTTAAAAGCGATGAGACGATGCAGGAAGGTGTTTTGAGGGTGCTTTAAGTGTCTTAAGAGCGGATGAGATTATGCAGGAAGGTGTTTTGAGGGTGCTTAAAGTGTCTTCCGAGAGGATGAAATGATGCAGGAAGGTGTTTTGAGGGTGCTTAAAGTGTCTTCAGAGAGGACGAGATGATGCAGGAAGGTGTTTTGAGGGTGCTTAAAGTGTCTTCAGAGAGGATGAGATGATGCAGGAAGGTGTTTTGAGGGTGCTTAAAGTGTCTTTAAAAGCGATGAGACGATGCAGGAAGGTGTTTTGAGGGTGTTTAAAGTGTCTTCAGAGAGGATGAGATGATGGAGGAAGGTGTTTTGAGGGTGCTTAAAGTGTCTTCAGAGAGGATGAGATGATTCAGGAAGGTGTTTTGAGGGTGATTAAAGTGTCTTCACAGAGGATGAGATGATGCAGGAAGGTGTTTTGAGGGTGCTTAAAGTGTCTTCAGAGAGGATGAGATGATGCAGGAAGGTGTTTTGAGGGTGCTTAAAATGTCTTTAAAAGGGATGAGATGATTCAGGAAGGTGTTTTGAGGGTGCTTCAAGTGTCTTAAGAGAGGATGAGATGATGCAGGAAGGTGTTTTGAGGGTGCTTAAAGTGTCTTCAGAGAGGATGAGATGATGCAGGAAGGTGTTTTGAGGGTGCTTAAAGTGTCTTCAGAGAGGATGAGATGAAGCAGGAAGGTGTTTTGAGGGTGCTTAAAGTGTCTTCAGAGAGGATGAGATGATGCACAAAGGTGTTTTGAGGATGCTTAAAGTGTCTTCAGAGAGGACGAGGTGATGCAGGAAGGTGTTTTGAGGGTGCTTAAAATGTCTTTAAAAGGGATGAGATGATGCAGGAAGGTGTTTTGAGGGTGCTTAAAGTGTCTTCAGAGAGGATGAGATGATGCAGGAAGGTGTTTTGAGGGTGCTTAAAGTGTCTTCAGAGAGGATGAGATGATGCAGGAAGGTGTTTTGAGGGTGCTTAAAATGTCTTTAAAGGGGATGAGATGATGCAGGAAGGTGTTTTAAGGGTGCTTAAAGTGTCTTCAGAGGGGATGAGATGATGCAGGAAGGTGTTTTGAGGGTGCTTAAAGTGTCTTAAGAGAGGATGAGATGATGCAGCAAGGTGTTTTTAGGGTGCTTAAAGTGTCTTCAGAGAGGATGAGATGATGCAGGAAGGTGTTTTGAGGGTGCTTAAAGTGTCTTCAGAGAGGATGAGATGATGCAGGAAGGTGTTTTGAGGGTGCTTAAAGTGTCTTTAAAGGGAATGAGATGATGCAGGAAGGTGTTTTGAGGGTGCTTAAAGTGCCGTCAGAGAGGATGAGATGATGCAGGAAGGTGTTTTGAGGGTGCTTAAAGTGTCTTTAAAGGGGATGAGATGATGCAGGAAGGTGTTTTGAGGGTGCTTAAAGTGTCTTCAGAGAGGATGAGATGATGCAGGAAGGTGTTTTGAGGGTGCTTAAAGTGTCTTTAAAGGGGATGAGATGATGCAGGAAGGTGTTTTGAGGGTGCTTAAAGTGCCTTCAGAGAGGATGAGATGATGCAGGAAGGTGTTTTGAGGGTGCTTAAAGTGTCTTTAAAGGGGATGAGATGATGCAGGAAGGTGTTTTGAGGGCGTTTAAAGTGTCTTCAGAGAGGATGAGATGATACAGGAAGGTGTTTCGAGGGTGCTTATAGTGTCTTCAGAGAGGATGAGATGATGCAGGAAGGTGTTTTGAGGGTTCATAAAGTGTCTTCAGAGAGGATGAGATGATGCAGGAAGGTGTTTTGAGGGTGCTTAAAGTGCCTTCAGAGAGGATGAGATGATGCAGGAAGGTGTTTTGAGGGTGCTTGAAGTGTCTTTAAAGGGGATGAGATGATGCAGGAAGGTGTTTTGAGGGTGCTTAAAGTGCCTTCACAGAGGATGAGATGATGCAGGAAGGTGTTTTGAGGGTGCTTAAAGTGTCTTTAAAGGGGATGAGATGATGCAGGAAGGTGTTTTGAGGGTGCTTAAAGTGCCTTCAGAGAGGATGAGATGATGCAGGAAGGTGTTTTGAGGGTGCTTAAAGTGCCTTCAGAGAGGATGAGATGATGCAGGAAGGTGTTTTGAGGGTGCTTAAAGTGTCTTCAGAGAGGATGAGATGAAACATGAAGGTGTTTTGAGGGTGCTTAAAGTGTCTTTAAAGGGGATGAGATGATGCAGGAAGGTATTTTGAGGGTGCTTAAAGTGTCTTCAGAGGGGATGAGATGATGCAGGAAGGTGTTTTGAGGGTGCTTAAAGTGTCTTAAGAGAGGATGAGATGATGCAGCAAGGTGTTTTTAGGGTGCTTAAAGTGTCTTCAGAGAGGATGAGATGATGCAGGAAGGTGTTTTGAGGGTTCATAAAGTGTCGTAAGAGAGGATGAGATGATGCAGGAAGGTGTTTTGAGGGTCCTTAAAGTGTCTTCAGCGAGGATGAGATGATGCAGGAAGGTGTTTTGAGGGTGCTTAAAGTGTCTTCAGAGAGGATGAGATGATGCAGGAAGGTGTTTTGAGGGTGCTTAAACTGTCTTCAGAGAGGCTGAGATGATGCAGGAAGGTGTTTTGAGGGTGCTTAAAGTGTCTTCAGAGAGGAAGAGATGATGCATGAAGGTGTTTTGAGGGTGCTTAAAGTGTCTTTAAAGGGGATGAGTTGATGCAGGAAGGTGTTTTGAGGGTGCTTGAAGAGTCTTCAGAGAGGATGAGATGATGCGGGAAGGTGTTTTGAGGGTGCTTAAAGTGTCTTCAGAGAGGATGAGATTATGCAAGAAGGTGTTTTGAGGGTGCTTAAAGTGTCTTCAGAGAGGATGAGATGATACAGGAAGGTGTTTTGAGGGTGCTTATAGTGTCTTCAGAGAGGATGAGATGATGCAGGAAGGTGTTTTGAGGGTGCTTAAAGTGCCTTCAGAGAGGATGAGATGATGCAGGAAGGTGTTTTGAGGGTGCTTAAAGTGTCTTAAGAGGTCGATGAGATGATGCAGGAAGGTGTTTTGAGGGTGCTTAAAGTGTCTTTAAAGGGGATGAGATGATGCAGGAAGGTGTTTTGAGGTCGCTTAAAGTGTCTTCAGAGAGGATGAGATGATACAGGAAGGTGTTTTGAGGGTGCTTATAGTGTCTTCAGAGAGGATGAGATGATGCAGGAAGGTGTTTTGAGGGTTCATAAAGTGTCTTCAGAGAGGATGAGATGATGCAGGAAGGTGTTTTGAGGGTGCTTAAAGTGTCTTCAGAGAGGATGAGATGATGCAGGAAGGTGTTTTGAGGGTGCTTAAACTGTCTTCAGAGAGGCTGAGATGATGCAGGAAGGTGTTTTGAGGGTGCTTAAAGTGTCTTCAGAGAGGAAGAGATGATGCATGAAGGTGTTTTGAGGGTGCTTAAAGTGTCTTTAAAGGGGATGAGTTGATGCAGGAAGGTGTTTTGAGAGTGCTTGAAGAGTCTTCAGAGAGGATGAGATGATGCGGGAAGGTGTTTTGAGGGTGCTTAAAGTATCTTCAGAGAGGATGAGATTATGCAAGAAGGTGTTTTGAGGGTACTTAAAGTGTCTTCAGAGAGGATGAGATTATGCAGGAAGGTGTTTTGCGGGAGCTTAAAGTGTCCTCAGAGGGGATGAGATGATGCAGGAAGGTGTTTTGAGGGTACTTAAAGTGTCTTTAAAGGGGATGAGATGATGCAGGAAGGTGTTTTGCGGGTGCGTAAAGTGTCTTCAGAGAGGATGAGATGATGCAGGAAGGTGTTTTGAGGGTGCTTAAAGTGTCTTCAGAGAGGATGAGATGATGCAGGAAGGTGTTTTGAGGGTGCTTATAGTGTCTTCAGAGAGGATGAGATGATGCAGGAATGTGTTTTGAGGGTTCATAAAGTGTCTTCAGAGAGGATGAGATGATGCAGGAAGGTGTTTTGAGGGTGCATAAAGTGACTTCAGAGAGGATGAGATGTTGCAGGAAGGTGTTTTAAGGGTGCTTAAAGTGTCTTGAAAGGGGATGAGATGATACAGGAAATTGTTTTGAGGGTGCTTAAAGTGTCTTCAGAGGGGATGAGATGATGCAGGAAGGTGTTTTGAGGGTTCATAAAGTGTCTTCAGAGAGGATGAGATGATGCAGGAAGGTGTTTTGAGGGTGGTTAAAGTGTCTTCAGAGAGGATGAGATGATGCAGGAAGGTGTTTTGAGGGTGCTTATAGTGTCTTCATAGAGGATGAGATGATGCAGGAATGTGTTTTGAAGGTTCATAATGTGTCTTCAGAGAGGATGAGATGATGCAGGCAGGTGTTTTGAGGGTGCTTAAAGTGTCTTCAGAGAGGATGAGATGATGCAGGAAGGTGTTTTGAGGGTGCTTAAAGTGCCTTCAGAGAGGATGAGATGATGCAGGAAGGTGTTTTGAGGGTGCTTAAAGTGTCTTTAAAGGGGATGAGATGATGCAGGAAGGTGTTTTGCGGGTGCTTAAAGTGTCTTCAGAGAGGATGAGATGATGCAGAAAGGTGTTTCGAGGGTGCCTAAAGTGTCTTCAGAGAGGATGAGATGATGCAGGAAGGTGTTTTGAGGGTTCATAAAGTGTCTTCAGAGAGGATGAGATGATGCAGGAAGGTGTTTTGAGGGTGCTTAAAGTGTTTTCAGAGAGGATGAGATGATGCAGGAAGGTGTTTCGAGGGTGCCTAAAGTGTCTTCAGAGCGGATGAGATGATGCAGGAAGGTGTTTTGAGGGTGCTTAAAGTGTCTTTAAAGGGGATGAGATGATGCAGGAAGGTGTTTTGCGGGTGCTTAAAATGTCTTCAGAGAGGATGAGATTAGGCAGAAAGGTGTTTCGAGGGTGTTTAAAGTGTCTTCAGAGAGGATGAGATGATGCAGGAAGGTGTTTTGAGGGTGCTTATAGTGTCTTCAGAGAGGATGAGATGATGCAGGAAGGTGTTTTGAGGGTGCTTAAAGTGCCTTCAGAGAGGATGAGATGATGCAGGAAGGTGTTTCGAGGGTGCCTAAAGTGTCTTCAGAGCGGATGAGATGATGCAGGAAGGTGTTTTGAGGGTGCTTAAAGTGTCTTTAAAGGGGATGAGATGATGCAGGAAGGTGTTTTGCGGGTGCTTAAAATGTCTTCAGAGAGGATGAGATTAGGCAGAAAGGTGTTTCGAGGGTGTTTAAAGTGTCTTCAGAGAGGATGAGATGATGCAGGAAGGTGTTTTGAGGGTGCTTAAAGTGTCTTCAGAGAGGATGAGCTGATGCAGGAAGGTGTTTTGAGGGTGCTTAAAGTGTCTTCAGAGAAGATGAGATGATGCAGGAAGGTGTTTTGAGGGTGCTTAAAGTGTCTTCAGAGAGGATGAGATGATGCAGGAAGGTGTTTTGAGGGTGCCTAAAGTGTCTTCAGAGAGGATGAGATGATGCAGGAAGGTGTTTTGAGGGTGCTTAAAGTGTCTTCAGAGAGGATGAGATGATGCAGGAAGGTGTTTTGAGGGTGCTTAATGTGTCTTCAGAGAGGATGAGATGATGCAGGAAGGTGTTTTGAGGGTGCTTAAAGTGTCTTCAGAGAGGATGAGATGATGCAGGAAGGTGTTTTGAGGGTGCTTAAAGTGTCTTCAGAGAGGATGAGATGATGCAGGAAGGTGTTTTGAGGGATCATAAAGTGTCTTCAGAGAGGATGAGATGATGCAGGAAGGTGTTTTGAGGGTGCTTATAGTGTCTTCAGAGAGGATGAGATGATGCAGGAAGGTGTTTTGAGGGTGCTTAAAATGTCTTTAAAGGGGATGAGATGATGCAGGAAGGTGTTTTGCGGGTGCTTAAAGTGTCTTCAGAGAGGATGAGATAATGCAGAAAGGTGTTTTGAGGGTGCTTAAAGTGTCTTAAGAGAGGATGAGATAATGCAGAAAGGTGTTTCGAGGGTGCTTAAAGTGTCTTCAGAGAGGATGAGATGATGCAGGAAGGTGTTTTGAGGGTTCATAAAGTGTCTTCAGAGAGGATGAGATGATGCAGGAAGGTGTTTTGAGGGTGCTTAAAGTGTCTTCAGAGAGGATGAGATGATGCAGGAAGGTGTTTTGAGGGTGCTTAAAGTGTCTTTAAAGGGGATGAGATGATGCAGGAAGGTGTTTTGCGGGTGCTTAAAGTGTCTTCAGAGAGGATGAGATTATGCAGAAAGGTGTTTCGAGGGTGCTTAAAGTGTCTTCAGAGAGGATGAGATGATGCAGGAAGGTGTTTTGAGGGTCCTTAAAGTGTCTTTAAAGGGGATGAGAGGATGCAGGAAGGTGTTTTGAGGGTCCTTAAAGTGTCTTCAGAGAGGATGAGATGATGCAGGAAGGTGTTTTGAGGGTGCTTAAAGTGTCTTTAAAGGGGATGAGATGATGCAGGAAGGTGTTTTGAGGGCGCTTTAAGTGTCTTCAGAGAGGATGAGATGATACAGGAAGGTGTTTCGAGGCTGCTTATAGTGTCTTCAAAGAGGATGAGATGATGCAGGAAGGTGTTTTGAGGGTTCATAAAGTGTCTTCAGAGAGGATCAGATGATGCAGGAAGGTGTTTTGAGGGTTCATAAAGTGTCTTCAGAGAGGATCAGATGATGCAGGAAGGTGTTTTGAGGGTGCTTAAAGTGTCTTCAGAGAGGATGAGATGATGCAGGAATGTGTTTTGAGGGTGCTTAAAGTGTCTTCAGAGAGGATGAGATGATGCAGGAAGGTGTTTTGAGGGTGCTTAAAGTGTCTTTAAAGGGGATGAGATGATGCAGGAAGGTGTTTTGAGGGTGCTTAAAGTGTCTTTAAAGGGGATGAGATGATGCAGGAAGGTGTTTTTAGGGTGCTTAAAGTGTCTTTAAAGGGGATGAGATGATGCAGGAAGGTGTTTTGGAGTTACTTAAAGTGTCTTCAGCGAGGATGAGATGATGCATGAAGGTGTTTTGAGGGTGCTTGAAGTATCTTTAAAGGGGATGAGATGATGCAGGAAGGTGTTTTGAGGGTGCTTAAAGTGCCTTCAGAGAGGATGAGATGATGCAGGAAGGTGTTTTGAGGGTGCTTAAAGTGCCTTCAGAGAGGATGAGATGATGCAGGAAGGTGTTTTGAGGGTGCTTAAAGTGTCTTTAAAGGGGATGAGATGATGCAGGAAGGTGTTTTGAGGGTGCTTAAAGTGCCTTCAGAGAGGATGAGATGATGCAGGAAGGTGTTTTGAGGGTGCTTAAAGTGTCTTTAAAGGGGATGAGATGATGCAGGAAGGTGTTTTGAGGGTGCTTAAAGTGTCTTCAGAGAGGATGAGATGATGCAGGAAGGTGTTTTGACGGTGCTTATAGTGTCTTCAGAGAGGATGAGATGATGCAGGAATGTGTTTTGAGGGTTCATAAAGTGTCTTCAGAGAGGATGAGATGATGCAGGAAGGTGTTTTGAGGGTGCTTAAAGTGTCTTCAGAGAGGATGAGATGATGCAGGAAGGTGTTTTGAGGGTGCTTAAAGTGTCTTCAGAGAGGATGAGATGATGCAGGAAGGTGTTTTGAGGGTGCTTAAAGTATGTTTAAAGGATATGAGATGATGCAGGAAGGTGTTTTGATGATGCAGGAGGGTGCTTATAGTGTCTTCAGAGAGGATGAGATGATGCAGGAATGTGTTTTGAGGGTTCATAAAGTGTCTTCAGAGAGGATGAGATGATGCAGGAAGGTGTTTTGAGGGTGCTTAAAGTGTCTTCAGAGGGTATGAGATGATGCAGGAAGGTGTTTTGAGGGTTCATAAAGTGTCTTCAGAGAGGATGAGATGATGCAGGAAGGTGTTTTGAGGGTGCTTAAAGTGTCTTCAGAGAGGATGAGATGATGCAGGAAGGTGTTTTGAGGGTGCTTAAAATGTATTCAGAGAGGATGAGATGATGCAGGAAGGTGTTTTGAGGGTGCTTAAAGTGTCTTCAGAGAGGATGAGATGATGCAGGAAGGTGTTTTGAGGGTGCTTAAAGTGTCTTAAGAGAGGACGAGATGATGCAGGAAGGTGTGTTGAGGGTGCTTAAAGTGTCTTTAAAGGGGATAAGATGATGCAGGAAGGTGTTTTGCGGGTGCTTAAAGTGTCTTCAGAGAGGATGAGATGATGCAGAAAGGTGTTTCGAGGGTGCCTAAAGTGTCTTCAGAGAGGATGAGATGATGCAGGAAGGTGTTTTGAGGGTTCATAAAGTGTCTTCAGAGAGGATGAGATGATGCAGGAAGGTGTTTTGAGGGTGCTTAAAGTGTTTTCAGAGAGGATGAGATGATTCAGGAAGGTGTTTTGAGGGTGCCTAAAGTGTCTTCAGAGCGGATGAGATGATGCAGGAAGGTGTTTTGAGGGTGCTTAAAGTGTCTTTAAAGGGGATGAGAGGATGCAGGAAGGTGTTTTGCGGGTGCCTAAAGTGTCTTCAGAGAGGATGAGATGATGCAGGAAGGTGTTTTAAGGGTGCTTATAGTGTCTTCAGAGAGGATGAGATGATGCAGGAAGGTGTTTTGAGGGTGCTTAAAGTGTCTTCAGAGAGGATGAGATGATACAAAAAGGTGTTTTGAGGGTGCTTAAAGTGTCTTCAGAGAGGATGAGATGATGCAGGAAGGTGTTTTGAGGGTGCCTAAAGTGACTTCAGAGAGGATGAGATGATGCAGGAAGGTGTTTTGAGGGTGCTTAAAGTGTCTTTAAAGGGGATGAGATGATGCAGGAAGGTGTTTTGAGGGTGCTTAAAGTGTCTTCAGAGAGGATGAGATCATACAAAAAGGTGTTTTGAGGGTGCTTAAAGTGTCTTCAGAGAGGATGAGATGATGCAGGAAGGTGTTTTGAGGGTGCCTAAAGTGACTTCAGAGAGGATGAGATGATGCAGGAAGGTGTTTTGAGGGTACTTAAAGTGTCTTCAGAGAGGATGAGATGATGCAGGAAGATGTTTTGAGGGTGCTTAAAGTGTCTTTAAAGGGGATGAGAGGATGCAGGAAGTTGTTTTGCGGGTGCTTAAAGTGTCTTCAGAGAGGATGAGATGATGCAGGAAGGTGTTTTGAGGGTGCTTATAGTGTCTTCAGAGAGGATGAGATGATGCAGGAAGGTGTTTTGAGGGTGCTTAAAGTGTCTTCAGAGAGGATGAGATGATACAAAAAGGTGTTTTGAGGGTGCTTAAAGTGTCTTCAGAGAGGATGAGATGATGCAGGAAGGTGTTTTGAGGGTGCCTAAAGTGACTTCAGAGAGGATGAGATGATGCAGGAAGGTGTTTTGAGGGTACTTAAAGTGTCTTTAAAGGGGATGAGATGATGCAGGAAGGTGTTTTGAGGGTGCTTAAAGTGTCTTCAGAGAGGATGAGATCATACAAAAAGGTGTTTTGAGGGTGCTTAAAGTGTCTTCAGAGAGGATGAGATGATGCAGGAAGGTGTTTTGAGGGTGCCTAAAGTGACTTCAGAGAGGATGAGATGATTCAGGAAGGTGTTTTGAGGGTGCCTAAAGTGTCTTCAGAGCGGATGAGATGATGCAGGAAGGTGTTTTGAGGGTGCTTAAAGTGTCTTTAAAGGGGATGAGAGGATGCAGGAAGGTGTTTTGCGGGTACTTAAAGTGTCTTCAGAGAGGATGAGATGATGCAGGAAGGTGTTTTGAGGGTGCTTATAGTGTCTTCAGAGAGGATGAGATGATGCAGGAAGGTGTTTTGAGGGTGCTTAAAGTGTCTTCAGAGAGGATGAGATGATACAAAAAGGTGTTTCGAGGGTGTTTAAAGTGTCTTCAGAGAGGATGAGATGATGCAGGAAGGTGTTTTGAGGGTGCTTATAGTGTCTTCAGAGAGGATGAGATGATGCAGGAAGGTGTTTTGAGGGTGCTTAAAGTGTCTTTAAAGGGGATGAGATGATGCAGGAAGGTGTTTTGAGGGTGCTTAAAGTGTCTTCAGAGAGGATGAGATGATACAAAAAGGTGTTTTGAGGGTGCTTAAAGTGTCTTCAGAGAGGATGAGATGATGCAGGAAGGTGTTTTGAGGGTGCCTAAAGTGACTTCAGAGAGGATGAGATGATGCAGGAAGGTGTTTTGAGGGTACTTAAAGTGTCTTCAGAGAGGATGAGATGATGCAGGAAGGTGTTTTGAGGGTTCATAAAGTGTCTTCAGAGAGGATGAGATGATGCAGGAAGGTGTTTTGAGGGTGCTTAAAGTGTCTTCAGAGAGGATGAGATGATGCAGGAAGGTGTTTTGAGGGTGCTTAAAGTGTCTTCAGAGAGGATGAGATGATGCAGGAAGGTGTTTTGAGGGTGCCTAAAGTGACTTCAGAGAGGATGAGATGATGCAGGAAGATGTTTTGAGGGTGCTTATAGTGTCTTTAAAGGGGATCAGATGATGCAGGAAGGTGTTTTGAGGGTGCTTATAGTGTCTTCAGAGAGGATGAGATGATGCAGGAAGGTATTTTGAGGGTTCATAAAGTGTCTTCAGAGAGGATGAGATGATGCAGGAAGATGTTTTGAGGGTGCTTAAAGTGTCTGTAAAGGGGATCAGATGATGCAGGAAGGTGTTTTGAGGGTGCTTAAAGTGTCTTTAAAGGGGATGAGATGATGCAGAAAGGTGTTTTGCGGGTGCTTAAAGTGTCTTCAGAGAGGATGAGATGATGCAGGAATGTGTTTTGAGGGTTCATAAAGTGTCTTCAGAGAGGATGAGATGATGCAGGAAGGTGTTTTGAGGGTGCTTAAAGTGTCTTCAGAGAGGATGAGATGATGCAGGAAGGTGTTTTGAGGGTGCTTAAAGTGTCTTTAAAGGGGATGAGATGATGCAGGAAGGTGTTTTGCGGGTGCTTAAAGTGTCTTCAGAGAGGATGAGATAATGCAGAAAGGTGTTTCGAGGGTGCTTAAAGTGTCTTCAGAGAGGAAGAGATGATGCAGGAAGGTATTTTGAGGGTTCATAAAGTGTCTTCAGAGAGGATGAGATGATGCAGGAAGGTGTTTTGAGGGTGCTTAAAGTGTCTTCAGAGAGGATGAGATGATGCAGGAAGGTGTTTTGAGGATGCTTAAAGTGTCTTTAAAGGGGATCAGATGATGCAGGAAGGTGTTTTGAGGGTGCTTATAGTGTCTTCAGAGAGGATGAGATGATGCAGGAAGGTATTTTGAGGGTTCATAAAGTGTCTTCAGAGAGGATGAGATGATGCAGGAAGATGTTTTGAGGGTGCTTAAAGTGTCTGTAAAGGGGATCAGATGATGCAGGAAGGTGTTTTGAGGGTCCTTAAAGTGTCGTTAAAGGGGATGAGATGATGCAGGAAGGTGTTTTGAGGGTCCTTAAAGTGTCTTCAGAGAGGATGAGATGATGCAGGAATGTGTTTTTAGGGTACTTAAAGTGTCTTTAAAGGGGATGAGATGATGCAGGAAGGTGTTTTGGAGTTACTTAAAGTGTCTTCAGCGAGGATGAGATGATGCAGGAAGGTGTTTTGAGGGTGCTTAAAGTGTCTTTAAAGGGGATGAGATGATGCAGGAAGGTGTTTTGAGGGTGCTTAAAGTGCCTTCAGAGAGGATGAGATGATGCAGGAAGGTGTTTTGAGCGTGCTTAAAGTGTCTTTAAAGGGGATGAGATGATGCAGGAAGGTATTTTGAGGGTTCATAAAGTGTCTTCAGAGAGGATGAGATGATGCAGGAAGGTGTTTTGAGGGTGCTTAAAGTGTCTTCAGAGAGGATGAGATGATGCAGGAAGGTGTTTTGAGGATGCTTAAAGTGTCTTTAAAGGGGATGAGATGATGCAGGAAGGTGTTTTGCGGGTGCTTAAAGTGTCTTCAGAGAGGATGAGATTATGCAGAAAGGTGTTTCGAGGGTGCTTAAAGTGTCTTCAGAGAGGATGAGATGATGCAGAAAGGTGTTTTGAGGGTCCTTAAAGTGTCGTTAAAGGGGATGAGATGATGCAGGAAGGTGTTTTGAGGGTCCTTAAAGTGTCTTCAGAGAGGATGAGATGATGCAGGAAGGTGTTTTGAGGGTTCATAAAGTGCCTTCAGAGAGGATGAGATGATGCAGGAAGGTGTTTTGAGGGTGCTTAAAGTGTCTTTAGAGAGGATGAGATGATGCATGAAGGTGTTTTGAGGGTGCTTAAAGTGTCTTTAAAGGGGATGAGATGATGCAGGAAGGTGTTTTGAGGGTGCTTAAAGTGCCTTCAGAGAGGATGAGATGATGCAGGAAGGTGTTTTGAGGGTGCTTAAAGTGTCTTTAAAGGGGATGAGATGATGCAGGAAGGTGTTTTGAGGGTGCTTAAAGTGCCTTCAGAGAGGATGAGATGATGCAGGAAGGTGTTTTGAGCGTGCTTAAAGTGTCTTTAAAGGGGATGAGATGATGCAGGAAGGTGTTTTGACGGTGCTTAAAGTGTCTTCAGAGGTCGATGAGATGATGCAGGAATGTGTTTTGAGGGTGCTTAAAGTGTCTTTAAAGGGGATGAGATGATGCAGGAAGGTGTTTTGAGGGCGCTTAAAGTGTCTTCAGCGAGGATGAGATGTTGCAGGAAGGTGTTTTTAGGGTGCTTAAAGTGTCTTTAAAGGGGATGAGATGATGCAGGAAGGTGTTTTGGAGGTACTTAAAGTGTCTTAAGCGAGGATGAGATGATGCAGGAAGGTGTTTTTAGGGTGCTTAAAGTGTCTTTAAAGGGGATAAGATGATGCAGGAAGGTGTTTTGAGGGTGCTTAAAGTGCATTCAGAGAGGATGAGATGATGCAGGAAGGTGTTTTGAGGGTGCTTAAAGTGTCTTTAAAGGGGATGAGATGATGCAGGAAGGTGTTTTGAGGGTGCTTAAAGTGCCTTCAGAGAGGATGAGATGATGCAGGAAGGTGTTTTGAGGGTGCTTAAAGTGTCTTTAAAGGGGATGAGATGATGCAGGAAGGTGTTTTGAGGGCGCTTAAAGTGTCTTCAGCGAGGATGAGATGTTGCAGGGAGGTGTTTTTAGGGTGCTTAAAGTGTCTTTAAAGGGGATGAGATGATGCAGGAAGGTGTTTTGAGGGTGCTTAAAGTGTCTTCAGAGCGGATGAGATGATACAGGAAGGTGTTTTGAGGGCGCTTAAAGTGTCTTCAGAGAGGATGAGATGATACAGGAAGGTGTTTCGAGGGTGCTTATAGTGTCTTCAGAGAGGATGAGATGATGCAGGAAGGTGTTTTGAGGGTTCATAAAGTGTCTTCAGAGAGGATGAGATGATGCAGGAAGGTGTTTTGAGGGTGCTTAAAGTGTCTTCAGAGTGGATGAGATGATGCAGGAAGGTGTTTTGAGGGTGCTTAAAGTGTCTTTACAGGCGATGAAATGATGCATGAAGGTGTTTTGAGGGTGCTTAAAGTGTCTTTAAAAGGGATGAGATGATGCAGGAAGGTGTTTTGAGGGTGCTTAAAGTGTCTTTAAAGGGGATGAGATGATGCAGGAAGGTGTTTTGAGGGTGCTTAAAGTGTCTTCAGAGAGGATGAGATGATGCAGGAAGGTGTTTTGAGGGTGCTCAAAGTGTCTTCAGAGAGGATGAGATGATGCAGGAAGGTGTTTTGAGGGTGCTTAAAATGTCTTCTAAGGGGATGAGATGATGCAGGAAGGTGTTTTGAGGGTGCTTAAAGTGTCTTTACAGGCGATGAAATGATGCATGAAGGTGTTTTGAGGGTGCTTAAAGTGTCTTTAAAAGGGATGAGATGATGCAGGAAGGTGTTTTGAGGGTGCTTAAAGTGTCTTCAAAGGGGATGAGATGATGCAGGAAGGTGTTTTGAGGGTGCTTAAAGTGTCTTCAGAGAGGATGAGATGATGCAGGAAGGTGTTTTGAGGGTGCTTAAAGTGTCTTCAGAGAGGATGAGATGATGCAGGAAGGTGTTTTGAGGGTGCTTAAAGTGTCTTCAGAGTGTATGAGATGATGCAGGAAGGTGTTTTGAGGGTGCTTAAAGTGTCTTCAGAGAGGATGAGATGATGCAGGAAGGTGTTTTGATGGTGCTTAAAGTGTCTTCAGAGAGGATGAGATGATGTAGCAAGGTGTTTTGAGGGTGCTTAAAGTGTCTTCAGAGAGGATGAGATGATGCAGGAAGGTGTTTTGAGGGTGCTTAAAGTGTCTTCAGAGAGGATGAGATGATGCAGGAAGGTGTTTTGCGGGTGCTTAAAGTGTCTTCAGAGAGGATGAGATAATGCAGAAAGGTGTTTCGAGGGTGCTTAAAGTGTCTTCAGAGAGGATGAGATGATGCAGGAAGGTGTTTTGAGGGTGCTTAAAGTGTCTTTAAAGGGGATGAGATGATGCAGGAAGGTGTTTTGAGGGCGCTTAAAGTGTCTTCAGCGAGGATGAGATGTTGCAGGAAGGTGTTTTTAGGGTGCTTAAAGTGTCTTTAAAGGGGATGAGATGATGCAGGAAGGTGTTTTGAGGGTGCTTAAAGTGTCTTCAGAGAGGATGAGATGATGCAGGAAGGTGTTTTGAGGGTGCTCAAAGTGTCTTCAGAGAGGATGAGATGATGCAGGAAGGTGTTTTGAGGGTGCTTAAAGTGTCTTCAGAGAGGATGAGATGATGCAGGAAGGTGTTTTGAGGGTGCTTAAAGTGTCTTCAGAGTGGATGAGATGATGCAGGAAGGTGTTTTGAGGGTGCTCAAAGTGTCTTCAGAGAGGATGAGATGATGCATGAAGGTGTTTTGAGGGTGCTTAAAGTGTCTTTAAAGGGGATGAGATGATGCAGGAAGGTGTTTTGAGGGCGCTTAAAGTGTCTTCAGCGAGGATGAGATGTTGCAGGAAGGTGTTTTGAGGGTGCTTAAAGTGTCTTTAAAGGGGATGAGATGATGCAGGAAGGTGTTTTGAGGGCGCTTAAAGTGTCTTCAGCGAGGATGAGATGTTGCAGGAAGGTGTTTTTAGGGTGCTTAAAGTGTCTTTAAAGGGGATGAGATGATGCAGGAAGGTGTTTTGAGGGTGCTTAAAGTGTCTTCAGAGCGGATGAGATGATACAGGAAGGTGTTTTGAGGGCGCTTAAAGTGTCTTCAGAGAGGATGAGATGATACAGGAAGGTGTTTCGAGGGTGCTTATAGTGTCTTCAGAGAGGATGAGATGATGCAGGAAGGTGTTTTGAGGGTTCATAAAGTGTCTTCAGAGAGGATGAGATGATGCAGGAAGGTGTTTTGAGGGTGCTTAAAGTGTCTTCAGAGTGGATGAGATGATGCAGGAAGGTGTTTTGAGGGTGCTTAAAGTGTCTTTACAGGCGATGAAATGATGCATGAAGGTGTTTTGAGGGTGCTTAAAGTGTCTTTAAAAGGGATGAGATGATGCAGGAAGGTGTTTTGAGGGTGCTTAAAGTGTCTTTAAAGGGGATGAGATGATGCATGAAGGTGTTTTGAGGGTGCTTAAAGTGTCTTCAGAGAGGATGAGATGATGCAGGAAGGTGTTTTGAGGGTGCTCAAAGTGTCTTCAGAGAGGATGAGATGATGCAGGAAGGTGTTTTGAGGGTGCTTAAAATGTCTTCTAAGGGGATGAGATGATGCAGGAAGGTGTTTTGAGGGTGCTTAAAGTGTCTTTACAGGCGATGAAATGATGCATGAAGGTGTTTTGAGGGTGCTTAAAGTGTCTTTAAAAGGGATGAGATGATGCAGGAAGGTGTTTTGAGGGTGCTTAAAGTGTCTTTAAAGGGGATGAGATGATGCATGAAGGTGTTTTGAGGGTGCTTAAAGTGTCTTCAGAGAGGATGAGATGATGCAGGAAGGTGTTTTGAGGGTGCTTAAAGTGTCTTCAGAGAGGATGAGATGATGCAGGAAGGTGTTTTGAGGGTGCTTAAAGTGTCTTCAGAGTGTATGAGATGATGCAGGAAGGTGTTTTGAGGGTGCTTAAAGTGTCTTCAGAGAGGATGAGATGATGCAGGAAGGTGTTTTGATGGTGCTTAAAGTGTCTTCAGAGAGGATGAGATGATGTAGCAAGGTGTTTTGAGGGTGCTTAAAGTGTCTTCAGAGAGGATGAGATGATGCAGGAAGGTGTTTTGAGGGTGCTTAAAGTGTCTTCAGAGAGGATGAGATGATGCAGGAAGGTGTTTTGCGGGTGCTTAAAGTGTCTTCAGAGAGGATGAGATAATGCAGAAAGGTGTTTCGAGGGTGCTTAAAGTGTCTTCAGAGAGGATGAGATGATGCAGGAAGGTGTTTTGAGGGTGCTTAAAGTGTCTTTAAAGGGGATGAGATGATGCAGGAAGGTGTTTTGAGGGCGCTTAAAGTGTCTTCAGCGAGGATGAGATGTTGCAGGAAGGTGTTTTTAGGGTGCTTAAAGTGTCTTTAAAGGGGATGAGATGATGCAGGAAGGTGTTTTGAGGGTGCTTAAAGTGTCTTCAGAGAGGATGAGATGATGCAGAAAGGTGTTTTAAGGGTGCTCAAAGTGTCTTCAGAGAGGATGAGATGATGCAGGAAGGTGTTTTGAGGGTGCTTAAAGTGTCTTCAGAGAGGATGAGATGATGCAGGAAGGTGTTTTGAGGGTGCTTATAATGTCTTCAGAGTGGATGAGATGATGCAGGAAGGTGTTTTGAGGGTGCTCAAAGTGTCTTCAGAGAGGATGAGATGATGCATGAAGGTGTTTTGAGGGTGCTTAAAGTGTCTTTAAAGGGGATGAGATGATGCAGGAAGGTGTTTTGAGGGTGCTTAAAGTGCCTTCAGAGAGGATGAGATGATGCAGGAAGGTGTTTTGAGGGTGCTTAAAGTGTCTTTAAAGGGGATGAGATGATGCAGGAAGGTGTTTTGAGGGCGCTTAAAGTGTCTTCAGCGAGGATGAGATGTTGCAGGAAGGTGTTTTTAGGGTGCTTAAAGTGTCTTTAAAGGGGATGAGATGATGCAGGAAGGTGTTTTGAGGGTGCTTAAAGTGTCTTCAGAGCGGATGAGATGATACAGGAAGGTGTTTTGAGGGCGCTTAAAGTGTCTTCAGAGAGGATGAGATGATACAGGAAGGTGTTTCGAGGGTGCTTATAGTGTCTTCAGAGAGGATGAGATGATGCAGGAAGGTGTTTTGAGGGTGCTTAAAGTGTCTTCAGAGTGGATGAGATGATGCAGGAAGGTGTTTTGAGGGTTCATAAAGTGTCTTCAGAGAGGATGAGATGATGCAGGAAGGTGTTTTGAGGGTGCTTAAAGTGTCTTCTAAGGGGATGAGATGATGCAGGAAGGTGTTTTGAGGGTGCTTAAAGTGTCTTTACAGGCGATGAAATGATGCATGAAGGTGTTTTGAGGGTGCTTAAAGTGTCTTTAAAAGGGATGAGATGATGCAGGAAGGTGTTTTGAGGGTGCTTAAAGTGTCTTTAAAGGGGATGAGATGATGCATGAAGGTGTTTTGAGGGTGCTTAAAGTGTCTTCAGAGAGGATGAGATGATGCAGGAAGGTGTTTTGAGGGTGCTCAAAGTGTCTTCAGAGAGGATGAGATGATGCAGGAAGGTGTTTTGAGGGTGCTTAAAATGTCTTCAGAGTGTATGAGATGATGCAGGAAGGTGTTTTGAGGGTGCTTAAAGTGTCTTCAGAGAGGATGAGATGATGCAGGAAGGTGTTTTGATGGTGCTTAAAGTGTCTTCAGAGAGGATGAGATGATGTAGCAAGGTGTTTTGAGGGTGCTTAAAGTGTCTTCAGAGAGGATGAGATGATGCAGGAAGGTGTTTTGAGGGTGCTTAAAGTGTCTTCAGAGAGGATGAGATGATGCAGGAAGGTGTTTTGAGGGTGCTTAAAGTGTCTTCAGAGAGGATGAGATAATGCAGAAAGGTGTTTCGAGGGTGCTTAAAGTGTCTTCAGAGAGGATGAGATGATGCAGGAAGATGTTTTGAGGGTGCTTAAAGTGTCTTTAAAGGGGATGAGATGATGCAGGAAGGTGTTTTGAGGGCGCTTAAAGTGTCTTCAGCGAGGATGAGATGTTGCAGGAAGGTGTTTTTAGGGTGCTTAAAGTGTCTTTAAAGGGGATGAGATGATGCAGGAAGGTGTTTTGAGGGTGCTTAAAGTGTCTTCAGAGAGGATGAGATGATGCAGAAAGGTGTTTTGAGGGTGCTCAAAGTGTCTTCAGAGAGGATGAGATGATGCAGGAAGGTGTTTTGAGGGTGCTTAAAGTGTCTTCAGAGAGGATGAGATGATGCAGGAAGGTGTTTTGAGGGTGCTTATAATGTCTTCAGAGTGGATGAGATGATGCAGGAAGGTGTTTTGAGGGTGCTTAAAGTGTCTTCAGAGAGGATGAGATGATGCATGAAGGTGTTTTGAGGGTGCTTAAAGTGTCTTTAAAGGGGATGAGATGATGCAGGAAGGTGTTTTGAGGGCGCTTAAAGTGTCTTCAGCGAGGATGAGATGTTGCAGGAAGGTGTTTTGAGGGTGCTTAAAGTGTCTTTAAAGGGGATGAGATGATGCAGGAAGGTGTTTTGAGGGTGCTTAAAGTGTCTTCAGAGCGGATGAGATGATACAGGAAGGTGTTTTGAGGGCGCTTAAAGTGTCTTCAGAGAGGATGAGATGATACAGGAAGGTGTTTCGAGGGTGCTTATAGTGTCTTCAGAGAGGATGAGATGATGCAGGAAGGTGTTTTGAGGGTTCATAAAGTGTCTTCAGAGAGGATGAGATGATGCAGGAAGGTGTTTTGAGGGTGCTTAAAGTGTCTTCAGAGTGGATGAGATGATGCAGGAAAGTGTTTTGAGGGTGCTTAAAGTGTCTTCTAAGGGGATGAGATGATGCAGGAAGGTGTTTTGAGGGTGCTTAAAGTGTCTTTACAGGCGATGAGATGATGCAGCAAGGTGTTTTGAGGGTGCTTAAAGTGTCTTCAGAGAGGATGAGATGATGCATGAAGGTGTTTTGAGGGTGTTTAAAGTGTCTTTAAAGGGGATGAGATGATGCATGAAGGTGTTTTGAGGGTGCTTAAAGTGTCTTCAGAGAGGATGAGATGATGCAGGAAGGTGTTTTGAGGGTGCTCAAAGTGTCTTCAGAGAGGATGAGATGATGCAGGAAGGTGTTTTGAGGGTGCTTAAAATGTCTTCAGAGTGTATGAGATGATGCAGGAAGGTGTTTTGAGGGTGCTTAAAGTGTCTTCAGAGAGGATGAGATGATGCAGGAAGGTGTTTTGAGGGTGCTTAAAGTGTCTTCAGAGAGGATGAGATGATGCA
Organism: Anopheles ziemanni; assembly: GCF_943734765.1. Classification (NCBI taxonomy): domain Eukaryota; kingdom Metazoa; phylum Arthropoda; class Insecta; order Diptera; family Culicidae; genus Anopheles; species Anopheles ziemanni. The sequence continues at coordinate 7,103 of NW_026690049.1, read as the reverse complement.
GGATGGTGTTTTGATGGTGCTTAAAGTGTCTTCAGAGAGGATGAGATGATGTAGCAAGGTGTTTTGAGGGTGCTTAAAGTGTCTTCAAAGGGGATGAGATGATGCAGGAAGGTGTTTTGAGGGTGCTTAAAGTGTCTTCAGAGAGGATGAGATGATGCAGGAAGGTGTTTTGAGGGTGCTTAAAGTGTCTTCAGAGAGGATGAGATGATGCAGGAAGGTGTTTTGAGGGTGCTTAAAGTGTCTTCAGAGAGGATGAGATGATGCATGAAGGTGTTTTGAGGGTGTTTAAAGTGTCTTCAGAGTGGATAAGATGATGCAGGAAGGTGTTTTGAGGGTGCTTAAAGTGTCTTCTAAGGGGATGAGATGATGCAGGAAGGTGTTTTGAGGGTGCTTAAAGTGTCTTCAGAGAGGATGAGATGATGCAGAAAGGTGTTTTAAGGGTGCTCAAAGTGTCTTCAGAGAGGATGAGATGATGCAGGAAGGTGTTTTGAGGGTGCTTAAAGTGTCTTCAGAGAGGATGAGATGATGCAGGAAGGTGTTTTGAGGGTGCTCAAAGTGTCTTCAGAGAGGATGAGATGATGCAGGAAGGTGTTTTGAGGGTGCTTAAAGTGTCTTCAGAGAGGATGAGATGATGCAGGAAGGTGTTTTGAGGGTGCTTATAATGTCTTCAGAGTGGATGAGATGATGCAGGAAGGTGTTTTGAGGGTGCTTAAAGTGTCTTCAGAGAGGATGAGATGATGCAGGAAGGTGTTTTGAGGGTGCTTAAAGTGTCTTTACAGGCGATGAGATGATGCAGGAAGGTGTTTTGAGGGTGCTTAAAGTGTCTTCAGAGAGGATGAGATGATGCAGGAAGGTGTTTTGAGGGTGCTTAAAGTGTCTTCAGAGAGGATGAGATGATGCATGATGGTGTTTTGAGGGTGCTTAAAGTGTCTTTAAAAGGGATGAGATGATGCAGGAAGGTGTTTTGAGGGTGCTTAAAGTGTCTTCAGAGAGGATGAGATGATGCAGGAAGGTGTTTTGAGGGTGCTTAAAGTGTCTTCAGAGAGGACGAGATGATGCAGGAAGGTGGTTTGAGGGTGCTCAAAGTGTCTTTACAGGCGATGAGATGATGCAGGAAGGTGTTTTGAGGGTGCTTAAAGTGTCTTCAGAGAGGATGAGATGATGCATGATGGTGTTTTGAGGGTGCTTCAAGTGTCTTTACAGGCGATGAGATGATGCAGGAAGGTGTTTTGAGGGTGCTCAAAGTGTCTTCAGAGTAGATGAGATGATGCAGGAAGGTGTTTTGAGGGTGCTTAAAGTGTCTTAAAAGGGGATGAGATGATGCAGGAAGGTGTTTTGAGGGTGCTTAAAGTGTCTTCAGAGAGGATGAGATGATGCAGGAAGGTGTTTTGAGGGTGCTTAAAGTGTCTTTAAAGGGGATGAGATGATGCAGGAAGGTGTTTTGAGGGTGCTTAAAGTGTCTTCATGGAGGATGAGATGACGCAGAAAGGTGTTTTGAGGGTGCTTTAAGTGTCTTTAAAGGGGAGGAGATGATGCAGGAAGGTGTTTTGAGGGTGCTTAAAGTGTCTTCAGAAAGGATGAGGTGATGCAGGAAGGTGTTTTGAGGGTGCTTAAAGTGTCACCAGAGAGGATGAGATGATGCAGGAAGGTGTTTTGAGGGTGCTTAAAGTCTCTTCAGAGAGGATGGGGTGATGCAGGAAGGTGTTTTGAGGGTGCTTAAAGTGTCCTCAGAGTGAATGAGATGGTTTAGGAAGGTGTTTTGAGAGTGCTTAAAGTGTCTTCAGAGTGAATGAGATGATGCAGGAAGGTGTTTTAAGGATGCTTAAAGTGTCTTCAGAGGAAATAAGATGGTTTAGGAAGGTGTTTTGAGGGTGCTTAAAGTGTCTTCAGAGGGAATGAGATGATGGAGGAAGGTGTTTTGAGGGTGCTTAAAGTGTCTTTAGAGTGGATGAGATGATGCAGGAAGGTGTGTTGAGGGTGCATAAAGTGTCTTTTTTTTTTTTTTTTTTTTAATTTGTTACGCGAAGAGGAAATCTTCAGTAAGACACCCCACACACTAGGGTAGTGTGGGGCTTTTACCCACTAAAACCTCTCCTCGACCACATCCCCTGGGAACTGCCGCAAGGCTTTACTTCCAGGGGGGGTTGTGCTCCCGCACACGGCTAGCGATTGGTTAGAGGCTCCAATCTGTCGTCAATGCCCAACACGGGCCTGCCTCTGCTCCTCTCTGCCTCCTCAACTGCCACCCAGTTTTCCTCCGAAGCACACATCACTTGCGTGAGGTTTCTCGCCGTCAGGACCACTCCGCAGCTCTGCACCATCTCGACGCGTTCCTCGCGGAAACGCGGACAAACAAATAGGACATGTTCTGCATCCTCCACCATCTTGCTGCACCAGGAACACCACGGGGCGCTGGCATGCTCGAACCGGTGCAGGTAGGACTTGAAACACCCATGGCCGGAGAGAAACTGCGTGATGTAAAAGTCAACCTCTCCGTGTTTCCTCCCTACCCACGACGCGAGGTCTGGGATAAGGGTGTGTGTCCATCGTCCCCTGCCAGAACTGTCCCATCTGCTTTGCCACTTCCGCATCGTCTCCTGCTGAACCGCTGGTCTCACCGCACTGGAGCTGCCACCACCTGCCGCCTTTCGTCGATAGCACTCAGCGTCTTCCTCCACCAACAACCACGTGGGCACCATCCCTGCAATCACCGTGACTGCATCCAAGGATATCGCCCGGTATGCACAGGTTACCCGTATAGCAAGTAGCCTATGCACCCTTCCAATCCTCTCCTGGTACGTTGTGGCGCTCAGGGCATCCGCCCACACTGGTGCCGCGTACCGTAACGCTGACGTAGCCACCGTCGCTAGAAGGCGGCGCTTACTGCTTCTGGGTCCAGCGGTGTTCAGCATGATGCGCGAGATAGCTGCTGCCGATCGCGTTGCCCTCTCACAGGCATGCTCGACGTGTGCCTTGAAGGAAAGCCGGTCGTCCAGCATCACTCCCAGGTATTTCAGCTGCCGCTGAGCGATGATCTGGGAATCACCCATCCAGATAGACGAAGACTGCCTCTGCTTGTGGCTGCTCACCAGTAGATACTCGGTTTTGTGGTGAGCAATCCCGAGCCTGTGCTGCCTCATCCACGACTCTATCCTACTACAGGCCTCGGCCGCAAGGATCTCCACTTCGGCTGCGTTCTCCCCAAGCACAGTCAAGGCGATGTCATCGGCGAAGCCGATGAGTTCTGTGCCTTTAGGGAGGTCGAGTTCCAGCAGCCCGTCATACATAATGTTCCAGAGGGTAGGCCCCAGAATGGAGCCCTGTGGAACACCTGCAGTTATGGCCATGGACTCCTGGCCCCGCTCTGAGTCGTAGACTAGGCGACGCTGGCTGAGGTAGCTCGCGAGGGTCCTGCACAGGTACTCGGGTACGTTGTGCCTCCGCAGAGCTAAGCCGATCGCGTCCCAGCTGGCACTGTTAAAAGCGTTCTTAACGTCGATGGTGACGATTCCGCAGCAACGATCTCCCGTCCTCTTCTTCTCGTACGCTGCTCTCGCCTTCCCCACTACCGCATCCACCGTTGATCTCCTCTTGCGGAAGCCGAACTGCCGGTCGGAGAGTCCATTTTGACCCTCAGTGCAAACGCTGAGGCGGTTCAATATGACTCTCTCCAGCAGCTTACCGGTTGTATCCAGCAGCCCCAGAGGTCTGAATGAGGGAGGGCCGCCCATGCCTTTCCCTGGCTTCGGCAGAAGCACTAACTTCTGCCTCTTCCATATAGCCGGGAACTCTCCCGTTTCCAGAAGCCGCTGAAACGACTCCCTGAACACTTCAGGATACGCCTGCACCGTAGCTTTCAGCGCCACATTCGGAATACCGTCCGGTCCCAGAGCTTTGTCCAGCTTCAGCAGCCTAACAGCGTCCAGCAACTCCTCGATGGTCACCGGCACTACCCCCGCAGACAGCTCCTCAGCTGGTGACGACGATAGGACACGAGCCGTGAGATCGTGCTGCGGAAACAGCTCCTCTATGATGGCACGAAGTCTGGTTGGGCACCTTTCCGTGCATAAAGTGTCTTCAGAGTTAATGAGATGATGCAGGAAGGTGTTTGGAGGGTGCTTAAAGTGTCTTCAGAGGGAATGAGATGATGCAGGAAGGTGTTTTCAGGGTGCATAAAGTGTCTTCAGAGTGAATGAGATGGTGTAGGAAGGTGTTTTTAGGGTGCCTAAAGTGTCTTCAGAGTGAATGAGATGATGCAGGAAGGTGTTTGGAGGGTGCTTAAAGTGTCTTCAGATGGAATGAGATGATGCAGGAAGGTGTTTTGAGGGTGCATAAAGTGTCTTCAGAGTGAATGAGATGGTGTAGGAAGGTGTTTTTAGGGTGCTTAAAGTGTCTTCAGAGTGAATGAGATGGTGTAGGAAAGTGTTTTGAGGGTGCATAAAGTGTCTTCAGAGTGAATGAGATGGTGTAGGAAGGTGTTTTTAGGGTGCTTAAGTGTCTTCAGAATGGATGAGATGATGCAGGAAGGTGTTTTGAGGGTGCATAAAGTGTTTTCAGAGTGAATGAGATGATGCAGGAAGGTGTTTTGAGGGTGCTTAAAGTGTCTACAGAGTGAATGAGATGGTGTAGGAAGGTGTTTTAAGGGTGCTTAAAGTGTCTTCCGAGTAAATGAATTGGTGTGAGAAGGTGTTTTGAGGGTGCTCAAATTGTCTTCAGAGGAAATGACATGATGCAGGAAGGTGTTTTGAGGGTGCAAAAAGTGTCTTGAGAGTGAATGAGATGATGCAGGAAGGTGTTTTGAGGGTGCTTAAAGTGTCTTCAGAGTGAATGAGATGATGCAGGAAGGTGTTTTGAGGGTGCATAAAGTGTCTTCAGAGTGAATGAGATGGTGTAGGAAGGTGTTTTTAGGGTGCCTAAAGTGTCTTCAGAGTGAATGAGATGGTGTGGGAAGGTGTTTTGAGGGTGCATAAAGTGTCTTCAGAGTGAATGAAATGGTGTAGGAAGGTGTTTTGAGGGTGCTCAAATTGTCTTCAGAGGGAATGACATGATGCAACAAGGTGTTTTGAGGTTGCATAAGGTGTCTTCAGAGTGAATGAGATGATGCAGGAAGGTGTTTTGAGGGTGCTTAAAGGGTCTTCAGAGTGAATGAGATGATGCAGGAAGGTGTTTTGAGGGTGCTTAAAGTGTCTTCAGAGTGAATGAGATGGTGTAGGAAGGTGTTTTGAGGCTGCTTAAAGTGTCTTCAGAGTGAATAAGATGATGCAGGAAGGTGTTTTAAGGTGCTTCAAGTATCTTCAGAGTGGATGAGATGATGCAGGAAGGTGTTTTGAGGGTGCTTAAAGTGTCTTCAGAGTGGATGAGATGATGCAGGAAGGTGTTTTGAGGGTGCTTATAGTGTCTTCAGAGTGAATGAGATGATGCAGGAAGGTGTTTTGAGGGTGCTGAAAGTGTCTTCAGAGTGAATGAGATCATCTCACTCGCAGGAAGGTGTTTTGAGGGTGCTTAAAGTGTCTTTAGAGTGAATGAGATGGTGTAGGAAGGTGTTTTGAGGCTGCTTAAAGTGTCTTCAGAGTGAATCAGATGATGCAGGAAGGTGTTTTAAGGTGCTTCAAATATCTTCAGAGAGAATAAAATGGTGCAGGAATGTGTTTTGAGGGTGCTTAAAGTGTCTTCAGAGTGAATGAGATGATGCAGGAAGGTGTTTTGAGGGTGCTTAAAGTGTCTTCAGAGTGAATGAGATGGTGTAGGAAGGTGTTTTGAGGGTGCTTAAAGTGTCTTCCGAGTGAATGAAATGGTGTAGGAAGGTGTTTGTAGGGTGCTCAAATTGTCTTCAGAGGGAATGACATGATGCAGGAAGGTATTTTGAGGGTGCATAAAGTGTCTTCAGAGTGAATAAGATGATGCAGGAAGGTGTTTTGAGGGTGCTTAAAGTGTCTTCAGAGTGAATCAGATGATGCAGGAAGGTGTTTAAAGGTGCTTCAAGTATCTTCAGAGTTAATGAGATGATGCAGGAAGATGTTTTGAGGGTGCTTAAAGTGTTCTAGAGTGAATGAGATGATGCAGGAAGGTGTTTTGAGGGTGCTTAAAGTGTCTTCAGAGGGAATGAGATGGTGTGGGAAGGTGTTTTGAGGCTGCTTAAAGTGTCTTCAGAGTGAATCAGATGATGCAGGGAGGTGTTTTAAGGTGCTTCAAGTATCTTCAGAGAGAATAAAATGGTGCAGGAATGTGTTTTGAGGGTGCTTAAAGTGTCTTCAGAGTGAATGAGATGATGCAGGAAGGTGTTTTGAGGGTGCTTAAAGTGTCTTCAGAGTGAATGAGATGGTGTAGGAAGGTGTTTTGAGGGTGCTTAAAGTGTCTTCCGAGTGAATGAAATGGTGTAGGAAGGTGTTTGTAGGGTGCTCAAATTGTCTTCAGAGGGAATGAGATGATGCAGGAAGGTGTTTTGAGGGTGCATAAAGTGTCTTCAGAGTAAATAAGATGATGCAGGAAGGTGTTTTGAGGGTGCTTAAAGTGTCTTCAGAGTGAATGAGATGATGCAGGAAGGTGTTTTGAGGGTGCTTAAAGTGTCTTCAGAGTGAATGAGATGATGCAGGAAGGTGTTTTGAGGGTGCTTAAAGTGTCTTCAGAGTGAATGAGATGATGCAGGAAGGTGTTTTGAGGGTGCTTAAAGTGTCTTCAGAGTGAATGAGATGATGCAGGAAGGTGTTTTGAGGGTGCTTAAAGTGTCTTCAAAGTGAATGAGATGATGCAGGAAGGTGTTTTGAGGGTGCTAAAAGTGTCTTCAGAGTGAATGAGATGATGCAGGAAGGTGTTTTGAGGGTGCTTAAAGTGTCTTCAGAGTGAATGAGATGATGTAGGAAGGTGTTTTGAGGGTGCTTACAGTGTCTTCAGAGTGAATAAGATGATGCAGGAAGGTGTTTTGAGGGTGCTTAAAGTGTCTTCAAAGTGAATGAGATGATGCTGGAAGGTGTTTTGAGGGTGCTTAAAGTGTCTTCAGAGGGAATGAGATGGTGTAGGAAGGTGTTTTGAGGGTGCTTATAGTGTCTTTAGAGGGAATGCGATGGTGTAGGAAGGTGTTTTGAGGGTGCTTAAAGTGTCTTCAG